>NC_092413.1:90274602-90874602 GCF_040894005.1 Engystomops pustulosus
TTGATTGTGCAAGAATGGACTGCTATCAGTCAGGATTTGGTCCAGAAGTTGATTGAGAGCTGCCAGGGAGAATTGCAGAGGTCCTGAAGAAGTAGGGTCAACACAGAAAATATTGACTTGTTGCATTTTTTTTGTTACTCATAATATGATTGCACTTGTATTTCTGTATGTGATAAAAACATGTGACAAACACACATAAAAACCAGTGGGCAACGGATCATGTGTTATCATGTGTGGCCATGACTGTATATTTATATTCATAGGGCAGCATGGTCAGTTATGTTGTGAGCACATGTAGGTACCATGTAAGTTGCTGCATGAGCCGACAGCAAAGTGTCGGTGAGCCACCATTTTCAGCAGGGTCTTTGCTCCTGATATCTTTGGATTTGACCTTAGCCTACACCTAGCTACCTCTCCCATTTCAGATCGTGCTTGACAAAGGTCGATTTATACCGAAACATAGCTAAAGAAATCTTGAAATCTGTTGTTACAATATATGATTCTTACAAACTGTTGGTGGACATGTAAATATAAACTATATGATATGAATTAAAAGAAAATCTAAAATTCAACATAGGATGTGTGCTACGTTCTTCTGTACTGTATATTGGGGCTGAGTACCCAACGCAAGCACCATCCGTATTTCATAAAGGAGTGCGGTACCCCTGTTTCCTAGACAAACTTATAATGCACAACAGTTGTCAATAAAGTAACAGTGCTCCCATAGTAGTCAATATAATAACAATGTCCTTCAGAGTAAACACTATAGTCACAGTGCACCCACAGTAACCAATATAGTCACTGGGTCCCTACTGTAGCCAATATGGTCACAGGAGCTAGCTAATATAGTCACAGTGCCCCCTACAGTAGCCAATAAACAGTTATCCCCACAGTAGCCAAGTCACAACCGCAATAGTAGTCAAGTCTCATTGCCCCCACATAGTAGATATATGACAGGGCCTACTCCTTGGGTCACAGTGTCCCCTTGCTTAATGTAACCACCATCTCTCCTCAAAAGTAATAGTGCCCATATACAATAAAAATAATTTAAAAAACCTCACCCTAGTCCTGCTCCTTTTACTTTTGATACCGTCATTCTCTGAAGCATCATGAGCTGCAGCACAGTTGATGAGTGATAATGTGTCTGCACTACCGACATGGTGTGAAATGGTATGTTGAGGGGTAAAAAATAATTTAGATGCCCATAATTTTGCATTGTTTTAGCATCTTTGTTGTAGCTATAAGTCTTCCCAAATGTGTTCCCACATGTGTTAGAATCACTATAGAATATGTGGAAATGGCTGCAATACTTCCACATACCTAGTGTGTGCATAGCCTTGGTTTGTTTTATATACCTATAGTAGACACCTAACTTATGTTGTCCATATGCTCATATTATTTTTGAGTTCTTAGTTAAATCTAACAATATATACATTTGACAAAGGTTATGCATTGAGTAGCACAACAAATAATTTCACTAGATGAATTAATTGAGGATTTCACCATGATATATACGTGACAACCTGCAGATTTGCTTGTTGTATTTTTTTCTGGCCTCTGAGGAGAATGACAGATCTTGTATATATTCAAATTAGAATTTTTGGGGGGAATCTACAACAAAAGTGTATAATAATACTTGAAATTAATATTATATTACATGAAGATATATTACATGAAGATGGTGACACTAAAATACCACAGGTTTTACAGGATTATCGTGAGTCTATTTAATAAATAGATATCACAAGCTCTAATTAGAACAGCTCATTTAGCTAACATTCAATTAGTGGGATGTTGAGATCTTATTTCTAGAGAAAAATAGATATAACCTTGGTTTATGGTTTACATTGATTTAAGTAGTAAACAAAAATATTGAAAAAAAATGTTTTATTTAAAGGGTGGATAGTTAAAACTGAAAAAATAAAAATGAATTACAAACTTCAGAAGAAACCTGCAAATTACAGTAAAAATGTTAATATTTTCTGAAATTCAATATCACATCGTGTCAGCTTCCTCTTCGATCCACGGTAGAAGGTTGAGGAAATGATGAGTTTTCTGTGATTCATTTATCCGACAGGGTGAACTGGGCTCTAGTGGCAAACTGACCTTGTGTTCGCCAAACTCATATCTCTAATATTTTTAACTCGGGAATAGGCAGGTGTCAGTTTTGAGGGGTTAGCTTTGTTTGTTTTCTTGAGTCCCTGTCCCCCTTACATTCAAGGTTTAAGAGATAATACAAAAACTAATATTTATGATCTATCTTTTTATGTGGCATATCAATGAATATTTTTTAGCCTTTGCATGTTTGAGGTTACTTTTGGAACAGTAACAGAAAACCATAGCCCTTTCAAAAGCTATTTTAAAAAGCTGTGTTACTCATATTTTGGGCCTGTCCTGTCAGGAGGAAAGATAAATACATCTGCATTTGTTATAATCCAAACAAAATTTTTAGAGAATTGACTTGACTCGTGCAAGGCACTCAATTTATACATGTAGATACCTTTATTAATCCATTAGCAGCCATGAAGGCTTGTGCATAACCTGAAAATTCAGATTCTTTACCACTTAAATGATGCGGTAAAGAAATACTATACCATAATGCCATATATGTTGTTTACAAGGGAAAAGACACCTGCTAACCATAGGACCACATGGTAGATTGGGACCCAATGAATGCTCCAAGGACTGCCAGTGAATGTGTTTTAGATGGTCTAATATGGTGTCTGACCCCTTCAATATATTTCACATCATAAGTATTCCAAGCCATCAAATTATCATATGCCAAAGACCCTCATGAGTCTAAAATTCTACATTAAATATTGTTTCAAATATTGTTTTAAAAAATAATTTCCCCATGAAAAGAGTTTTTGTCAATGAAAACCGTGGTGAAAGTAAAATATGACCATAATGTATTGAGTGAAGCCCCCTCCAGTCTTTTAATTACATTCATTACATTCAGGGCTGGATTAAGGTTGGTGGAGGCCCCCGGGCGCAAAATCTGGTGGGGGCCCATTGAATGAAGTCCAGACAGGGAACAGCAATCACTATATACTGCTCCCCAGTAATCACTATATACAGCCCCAGGTAATCACTATACAGACAGTCCCCTACTTAAGAACACCCGACTTACAGATGACCCCTAGTTACAAACGGACCTCTGGATATTGTTAAATTACTGTACTTTAGTCCTAGGCTACAATAAACAGATATAACAGTTATCAGAGGTGTTTGCATTTAAGATTTATTGTTATTCCTGGTTCCTATAAAAATCCAACATTTTAAAAATCCAATTGTCACAGAGACCAAAAACAATTCTGACCGGGGTTACAATTATAAAATATACAGTTCCAACTTACATACAAATTCAACTTAAGAACAAACCTACAGAAAATATCTTGTACATAACATGGGGACTGCTTGGATACAGCTTCCCAGCATCACTATATACAACTCTCTCAGTAATCAGTATGTACAGCTCCCCCAGCAATCAGTATGTGCAGCTCCCCCAGCAATCAGTATGTGCAGCTCCCCCAGCAATCACCTATATACAGATCCACCAGCATCACTATATACAGATCCCCCAGCATCACTATATACAGCTCCCCCAGCAATCAGTATATACAGCTCCCCCTGCAATCACCTATATGCAGATCCCCCAGCAATCATTATATACACCCCCATACCAATCACCATATACAGCTCCCCCAGCAATCGCTATATACAGCTCCCCCAGCAATCACTGTATACAGCTCCCCCAGCAATCACTATATACAGATCCACCAGCAATCACTATATACATCTCCACCAGCAATCACTGTATACAGCTCCCCCAGCATCACTGTATACAGCTCCATCAGCAATCACTGTATACAGCTCCCCCAGCAATCACTATATACAGCTCCCCGAGCAATCGCTGTATGCAGCTCCCTGAGCAATCGCTGCATACAGCCCTCCTATAACTATATATATACAGCCCTCCTATAACTATATATATACAGCCCTCCTATAACTATATATACAGCTCCCCTATAACTATATATACAGCCCCTATAACTATATACAGTCCCCATATAATGACTTCATACTGTCCCCCATATTAACTCTATACAGTAACCCTATAATAACTATATACAGTGCTCCTATAATCAATATATACAGTCCCCCTAGAATCACTATATACACCCCCTATAACTTTGTACACCCCCTATAATAACTATATACACCCCCCATAAAAACTATATACACTCCCCCTATAATAACTATATACACCCCGAATAATAACTATATACAGTCCACCTATAATAACTATATACAGTCCCCCTATAATGACTATATAAACTTCCAATAATAACTATATACAGTGCCCCTATAATCACTATATACACCCCCTATAACTATATACAGACCCCTATAATAAGTAAGTATATAGAGACTTCTATTATAACTATATACACACCCACCCCTCATAATAACTATATACAGTTATTGCACTCACCTTCCATCATTCCCCCGATGCCGTCCTCATCTTCCCTCAGGTGGATAGCGGAGATTCAGCAAGATGGTGGCGCCCTGCTGCAGGAGGCGATGTGATGTTGAAGCGCTGTGACGTTGCCTCGCTGTGACGTCACACACTGCGACGCCAGCGGCAGGCGGCAGCCATCTTGCTGAAGACTCGTCTATGGCAGAGAAGGGAACTAATTGTTCCCTCGCTCTGCCATAGACTATATTCGGGCAGGTGCAATGTGTATGGCCCGGGGAGCCCGGACCAAACTATACTGTGGGCAATTTGGGCGGTCATGCGACCGCCTGAATCGCCCACATTTGTAGGGGCCCCTGTGGTGGGGGCCCCTTTATTGTCTTAATTACTGCGTGTAGAAAAGGACATTTAAAACAAAATAACTTTATTCGTATTTCATTAAAACAAAGAAAACGGGGGTTCAAGAGCTGTCTATAAACATAGCCAGGCTCAAATACAGGCTGGGTTATGGTATCTCCAGGAATCAGAGAGATCGTGTAAGGGGGATGGCAGTCACCTAGGTTTTTGTACTTTTACTTTCCCCTTTATTTTATTCATGCACGATACCCTCTCGGTAATACCCTCTTAACAATACCCTAGGTGACTGCTATCCCCCTTACATGATCTCTCTGATTCCTAGAGATATCATAACCCAGCCTGTATTTGAGCCTGGTTATGTTTATAGACAGCTCTTGAACTCCTGTTTTCTTTGTTTTAGTGAAATACGAATAAAGTTATTTTGCACATATTATTGTATTATTATATAGAGATAGACCATTTAGAGTTCTGTTGTCTGCTTCTTCTTTTAGAGTAAGATGACACTTTTTGATAAAATGCTATTTTACATATTTTTGCATTGGTCAATATTGGATTAGATTTTATGCGGGAAAATATATATATGTGTGTGTGTTACTTTTAAAGTGATATTTTTTACCAAAACACACATGATAACATAAATGATTCTTTCTTTGTGTTGATTATTACATAAAGATGTTGGGAATTTTAATCTAAATTGATCACATACCAAAAGACACATTTAAATATTCAAGCTAAAGTTCACTGAAACTGTCTAATTTCCTGAGCATTGTAATCACATCTTACAATTCATAGTATCATAGTATACAAGGCTGGAAAAAGACACAAGTCCATCAAGTCCAACCTTTAAGAATTAAATAAATGTTTTATCCCCATAACCCGTGATATTCTGTCTCTCCAAAAAGGCATCCAGGCCTCTCTTGAACATGTACATAGAGTCCGCCATAACAACCTCCTGCGGCAGAGACATGCTAAAGCAGAAAACAAATAATACAACTTCATGGTTTATCGTTTAAGGAATATTATTTTATGTACAAAAAATATTCTTGGGGAAACAACAGGTACATGTAATTTTGTAACACTACTTTTATCAAGGAAAAAATATTGTAAACTTCCAGCACTAATTTGTAATATAATAGAATCCCATGACCATAATATACACCTGTCCTTGGCGCTTCTGCACAGTGTGACCAGATGGTCAAAGAAATATAAAGCAATATTCATTTAATGTTATTTTTTTAACGCATGTTATATTAAGTTCCAAGTACAAAACAGCTTTAGGCATAAGTATAATTATTTACAAAATGCTGTAAACTTGTAAGTGTTGAGAAGGAGTAAAGGAGTTGTTTTTAAAAATAGTAATAAAAATGTATCAAGGTATATGATATAATGTATAAGATGGTCTAATTTTTAACAATAAACAGAGCAAGAATGAAATACAGTGGCATCAACACAAGAATAGACAAACCAATAAAAAAGGAATACATCATAAAACTACAAAACTTAACACCATAATAACACCATTAGCACAGTGAACCTGCAAAAAAGGTTTGGCGTCCTCATTTGGAGAACCATATAAAATCACAAGAAGGCATTTTTAAAAACAACGGTTTTTGTCCAATAAACAAGATTAAACAGATGTTTTGGGCAAATGCTTTATTACTTACTGGTGTACACAATCTACTCTCATCAGCTTTTTGACACTATAGTCAAGGCCAGAAACATACTTCTTGATTCATACAGTGAAGGGATTTAGTATGTCTTACCGACCCAATTCTGATGTAAACACTGACAATTCTGACGTAAGCAAGCACCGACATTTATTATTGCTGTGCACCAAAAATAACAATTTTGTTTTTTATGGTATACATATAGTACAGCTGTACGCCAAATATATTGCGCAACATTAATCTATTACAAAAGTTGATGTGTAGGTGGGCACTAATAAGGATCGGTTCCAGGTTTCTTAAAATGGTAGTTTTAATCTATACAATCTAATAATGCAAAAATACATACATTCATACATATATATAAACTAGACCTATAGACGTCTGCAAAGATGGTCTTACAACAAAAACATTTATATTAAGATAAAAAGTTCCAGCGGTATAAGGATACGTCATAGGGATATGTGTGGTTTTTTTTATATTATAAGGTATAAAAATAAGATAAAAAATGAACAGAGAAAAAGTTTTTATATAAAAAAGTTCATATGTTGTATGAAAAAAGGTGAATGTCCGGGAGGCATTTTTCTACAACTGACAGGATATAGGGCCCTATACCTGCAGTATATGTTATGGCAGTGTAAATAGGATCGACCTGAGATAAATGGCAAATATCGTTAATATGGTCAGGCACTCACAGTTGGTTGAATCTCATTTGCTCTTGTATTATGTCAAGGTTTTCTTGTGTCAGAGGATGATAAGATGCCGTGCCGGTAATGTTCACTCTGTTGTCTCTGCCACCACGTGTGTTGCGCAACGGCGCTCTGAGACGCCAGCTGAGGCATGGGCCCTATACCAGATGATACGGTTTTGGCTGTCTTGTCTCCTTTCCTCGCAGCTTAATGGCTATTCCTGCAGTAAACCGCGGTGAGTATTTGTCATAGACAGCGGGATTCGCTGCAAGTCTCTTGTTGTGAGAGCTGTCTTTGCCAGCAGCCATCGCTGTGATAACACCCGCGATCGGTGCTAGCACCGATCACGGGTGTTACCGGTAAGCCTTTGCTGCAATATGCAGCAAAGACTTACCGGCTATGGAGAGGGCTCAGCCCATGAGCCCTCTCCATGCAGCACGACCCGACCGCCGCCATGAATACACGGCGGGCGGTCGTGAACCGGTTAATATACCCTTAAGATCCTGTTGCAAAGTATGTTTCAAACCAGGCCTTGCTTGTTTTATGAAGGCCAGCCAGGATGTAAGTTCAGGTTAAGTCTTCAATATCCTCCAAAAATGTTCAAGTGGTGGAAAAACATCTGTGAGCATTCATTTGACTATTTGGGAATACAGTGTGGAGGACTTGTTTAATTGGGACCCTTTGACTTTGTACATAATGTTTAATCTGCAGGCAGCAAATTAGCTGAAGTAAATAAATTGATAGAAGGTTTCGAGGAAAAAGTGTAACTTTTACTTGTCATTTATTCATTTATATCTCTGTTCTTGACATGCTTCTGGCATTTTCATATTGAAATGACAGCAGGTCACTCTCAAAATATTACTTGCTTTAAAATCACCAAAACGGTAAAATCCCAGGGTCTAAATAGCATGAATCTGAAGAAATACCAAACTGTGATTATTATATCTTACAGTTAAGAATTCAATAATTACAGTGTATTCCACAGAACTGGTTCATATCATAGAATCTACTGTCAGTAAATATTTGTATCTGTTAATTTCCTATTGTTTTAGTTTAGCATATTTGTCAAATATTTTTCAATGGTAAAGTAGCAGAATACCCACTCTTATTTACATTTTACAGTCTCTGGTCCAACACAGTGGACCCTAAGACTAAGCCCCTACCAAGCTGTCCCTGCTTACTTGAATATCTTACTCTAAGCGGTAAAAGATAATTAGTCGACATTCCCTTCCTGCGCCAAAGTGCAAAACACTGGGATAAAGACCAGACAATACAAACAAAGAATTGTCACCAAAGCAAGTCAGAACCAAGAGGGCAAACTGAGTCCAAAATCACAAGGCAAAGGGGATAGTCTGAATACAAGGAAAGGGTCAAAATACAAGAGTACATAAATAACAGAATACCAGGAATTTACTGACAACTAAGTCTATAGCAGGAAAATAACTAAGAGCAGACTGATGTCAGAGTCCAGGCCCTAGGGAGTGATTGAACGAGAACTTTGAAATCCAGAAGACAAAACAGCAAGGGAGTAAAATGAGTTGAATGAGGGTCTGCCAGTAGCACATGATTAACTATTGATTAACTAGTTAATACACCAAAAACCAAAGAAGATAATTTAGCTACACAACTGTATTGCTAAATTCATTTGAACATAAAAATATGCTCATAAAATGTATTATGATAATATGGTGGTGGTATGCATGGGAAATTCTTGGAGATCAAGGTGGCTCCCCAGTGGATCGGCATGTCTATAAACTTAATAGTAGAAAGCAAAATGTTCAATATACATCTTATCACAGCAACCAACAATGTGCTATACAAAATAATGATATAAAGTTTGTACTCAAACTAATTTGGGTAAAGCAGACCGAGGAGTTGAGTTAACTAGTTCCTGCATTGGCACTATAATAGAGGAAGCAAAAAGTGTAGACGTGGACATAGTGCAGACCACGGCAAGCGACGGGCCGTTTCGCGCCTGTGTGGCGCTTTCTCAAGCCTACAAAGGCACATCTCTGGGGCTGCCCCTCTTATGGGTCGACTTCCGGTAACGCGCCAGTCATGTGACACATGAAGCAGCGCTTCCGGGAGCCGCAAAGAGGTAACCGCCCCCAGTGACGTGCTCATTGTATTGCAACCTAGCAATAAATAATGCATTAAAACAATGTTAATAGGACTGCCAATGCAGCATTGAGATCGCCGAAATTATGCTATGTCTATTCGACATATCAGGGGTAATAGTAAACCGGTAAAGGCATAGTCAGTGGAAGAATTGAATAACGTTATGCCTATATGTTAATATTATCCTAGCATAATTGGACACAAAAAATTCGCCATTAGTGGTGCGGTGAGAGTCAAAGAGGAAAAAATAATATAGAAAATACATAAAATGTGAAAAAAAGACAAGGGTCGATCTCGATGGACAGTGGACAGGTCCGGGGAGACAAAAAATACCAGATGTCAAAAGCCAGCAGTATATACTAGTACATAACATAGTAACTACTTATTATTCTTCTAAGTTCCTCGAGTTTATCTAGTAAACAAAGCAAATGAGGAGCTGAATGTAGAGATAGTTGAAAGTACTATATAATGCTCTTTTCTTTTATGGAGTGTACAGCGTTTAAATCTCTAGTTCCTGCATTGGCCTCACATTAAACATAAATACCTGATGTTGCAAAAAAAACACAATAAAAGTTATGCAAAAAGAGAGGTGAAATAAGGACAACAAACAAAGGGGAGCTCACCTCTCTGACACTTGTTTTGCACATTGGCTTTATCAATAGGTTTGTAATCCTGTCTACAAAAATGCTACAAAATGTCAAAATCCTGTTTTAAACAAAAGGTAACATTTGTGTTAAACAGTCTCTTATAAACCTATTCTTCTGTCCCACCCATTTGTTAAGTTTCTCAGAAAACAAACACAAAAGGAGATGCAAGATAAAGAGGTTAAATGTTGCTCCACTTTACTATTTTGTATGTATACATAAAATTACCAAATGTGTTTTGTATGGCACAACAGATGCTTGCAATTTGTTATGTTCCTTTAATGCTGCCGCATTCACAAGATGGTCTACGTCAATTAATTGTAAAAGAATCTGAGAAGGTTGTGTTTTCATGATAAGTTTTTAGTAGTAAAAGTGCCAAAGAAGTGCTACACTATAGCAGGCACTGGGACAGGAGATGGGTGGGCACACATCAGTAATAAATATGGTGCAAGCTCCAACTAAGCACTAGCATGCCCCTTTAGGTGCACATTTTTTCTGTCTTTTCGGACACAAAAGCAAAGCAGACACTTTCAGTGCAAAGTCAGAGAGAAAACTGGATCAAACACTTTCATCCCTTAGTGGCAAAGCCACTTTTCACATTCCTGACATGGCCCATTTTTTCAAATCTGACATGTGTCCTTATAAGTGGACTCGGCTTATAGGTATACTATTAAGACCTTTTTACACTCACAACCCCTCCTCGGTTCTACTCACTATACTGTCGCCTGACATTATTGATTTTTTAGGTATTTCATGCTATAACTGCTTATTTTGCACTTCTAAAATTGTATTGCACATTCCACACCAACCCTGCCTTTATGGCCGCCCCTTTTGCAAATTTTCTAAAAAATGTAGGGCCACATATATCATTAGTCTGGGAATGTATGCCTATATTTCCCCCCTGCTTTTTTTGCTGGTCATATGAATGTTCATTACATCTGGAATTTGAGGAGCTTCTTTAGTTAAATTGTGACTTTTTGTGAAAAAACACAAAAATTCACAATCTTCTCCAGGCTATGCAAGTCAAAATGCTTTGCAGCATTTAAGCAACTTTAAAAAAAGTTGTGGAATCAGAGAATACTGCAAAATAATCATCAAACTTTGAAGGGAGTGTGCAAATTCACCAAAAAGCAAGAAAAAGGGAAGCAAAATACATCATACATGTGTCCCGTGGTTCCTTTCTTATAATTTCGGCTCCACAAAGTCTCTCATAGAATAATTGCTGTGTCCACAAAGCCCCGCCCCAATGCAAGATAGCATCTCAATTGTATGCAATGCTCAATGGCACTCTTAGCCCAGACACTTAAATCCTTCACTGCCATCACCTATACTTTTCCTATTCATATATAATAAGAAATAGGTGCCTGTCTACATAAATCCCTCAACTATTTAGCCAAATTATACATTACCCAGTTAGCTATAAGTTTAGTTAAAACAGATACCGGTAATGCTATTGCTTTGGAACCTTAAGCTCTTTAAGGGTACAAGCAGAGACTTATTGGGGCTCATTTACTAAGGATCCGCGGACCGCACTATTGTGGGGTATTCCGACGATTTCCGATGTATGCTGCATTTAACTGGGGATTTTGGTGCACCCGATCGGATTTTGGCGCATCAGCGCCAGCTTTCATGTGGTAGAAATTGGGGAGGCGGACCGTCGGACGATTCGACTGATTCGTACAAAGCACGGGATTTAAAATTTAAATTGTGTTGCAAGCCAAGCACTTACATGCCCCGGGAAGAAGAAGGTGAACTTCGGTGGACCTGAGCGGGGAAGCGACACATGCAGGATATCGGGCGCAGTGAATCGTGGCAGCTGTGCATTCTCGTCAGGGAACGCATCTCGGAGTCACACAGGGACGCGTAAGTAAATGTGCCCCATTAAGATTTAAAGATTTATTACATGGATGTGCAGTGCAAGCTTAAACATACAGTTGCCAGATAAAATAAAATGGTTACAAGAACATAGATACAATACATACATAAATAGTTATAAAAATAAAAAGCCCTTTTAACAAATAATAGCAGTTATTGAGCTGAAAGATTGTTTGGACAGCTCCTTTATGTGATGATGAGATGAAATCCCTAAAAGACCACCCAAGTGAGTTTCTTGGGCTTGCTAATTTAAACCTAGTGTTTTTGCTCACACCCCCTGACTGTAATGTCACTTAGAGCAGGATGTTCACCTTCCTTGGCCATATATGTAATATTACCACAATTCTTATTCTAATACTGTTTAATGCAATTAAAATATGCATTGGTGCACAAAAACAAAACAAAGTCAAAGTCAAATAATTTATTTTGACTTGATTTACGGTGGCGGTATGCATTGTGTTACAATACATCCACTTTATCATCTTGCTCCATCATAGATCACTTTCGATTATAAAAAAAACACTGAATTTTAGCTTATTTGAAATGTATAACTTTTTAAAATTTTCAGTCTTCACTCTTTAATTAATTGTGACTTATTTCATTTTAAATACAATCACATATTTTTTTCATTACTCAAAATGAAAGTGAATATTTTAATCTCCAATTATAAACACGATGATAAAAAATGGCATTATTGATGTGCACATTAAGATGCTATAAGATATTCACAAAGGTTAAAAACTATGACAGGAAAACAGTCCCTGCTTTTCAAAAGTTTTTATTCTTTTTTATGAGTAAATGAATCTTTCAAGACAATCAATCTTTTCTAAGACAGTTGGTATCAGACCACCGACTTCAAACCAGAAAGAACAACAGATCAATAAATCATGAACTTTTCCTTTCCCCCCTCTTTCAAGTTTAACAAAACAGTTATTCTAGCAGCTAAGCCCACAGCCAATACTAAAACAATTCTGTTTTAAGGTCAGAATGTTCCCAGACAAATGGTGATTTGGTGGTTATTTTTTCTATTCATTTTGTAAATGGGAATCTTTAGTGTCTGCCTTGATATATTATAAATTATTTCAGGTTCCTTTTTAACCAGGGACATCTTTTTTTAGATGTCTTATTGCTGGGACTTATGTTAAGCTGACTTTGTCAATTGCGCATTTAAAATATTCTTGTGTTTAAAGCAAAGGGTTTTTTCTTTCTTAATGATTTCTTATTGTGGGGTTTTCACTTTGCAGTTTGATTCAGGAACAAGTGTATCTTTTTTCTTTTTACAATGAAATGTTTAGTTTTTTAGGAAACAATAAATAGTCATTAGAGATGGGCAAATTTGTTAAAATTTGTTTTGTCCCGATTCGCCAAATTTTTCGAAAAAATTTGATTCGAACCGAATCAAATCAAAACGAATCACGTTAAAAAACAGGCATTTCCTGGCAGCAGAGAGCCTGTGGGGTGTTGTAGAATGTTGTGCCATGCCATGATGTAGTGTGAAGGTGGCATCAGAAGCAGCAAGAGCGGCAGAGTGGCACAATGATATAGTGTGTTGGTGGCGTCAAAAGCAGTAGCAGCAGGAGACTGCAGAGTGGCACAATGATATAGTGTGAAGGCGTCATCAGTAGCAGCAGGAGCCCGCAGAGTGGCCCAATGATATAGTGTGAAGACAGCATCAGAAGCAGCAGGAGCCCGCAGAGTGGTACAATGATATAGTGTGAAGGTGGCATCAGTAGCAGCAGGAGCCCGCAGAGTGGCACAATGATACAGTGTGAAGGCGGCAACAGAAGCAGTAGCAGCAGGAGCCCGCAGAAGGCACAATGATATAGTGTGAAGGTGGCATCAGAAGCAGCAAGAGCCTGCAGAGTGGCACCATGATATAGTGTGGAGTTGGCGGACAATTCCAGTCCCTGGTAAAGATGGTAGGAGGCAGATGGTGCAACTAGCAGCAGATGTGTGGCATCAGGCGGGTGGCAGCATCAGAATAGTAGCTGAGGCAGGTAGTTGGAACCCCGACTCATTTCTCAACGTTTGGAGGAGGCGTAATGGCTGATCTAATCTGATGCATTAGGCATTGGTGAGTTGAAATCCTGGCCGATCCAAGTCTGATTCATCTTGACAAAGGTCAGTCTTTCCACATTACCGGTGGACAAACGGGTTCTCCTGGGGATAACGATGGTCCCCGCCGCAATTAACACCCGCTCTGATGCCACACTACTGCAAACTCCGCAAGTTGCGGGCACACATCAAGTTTGGCTGCCCAGTAGTCCATGGGATCCTCAGGTGGTAAAGTGCTGTCCAAGTAGGCCACAACCTGCTGGTGCAGGGTCTGCTTCATGTCCTACTGCTACTGCCGGTGGTGGCTACCCTCCTCACTAGGCGGGTGAAGGAAATTGCTCATTAAGGAATCCAGACTTAAGCGATTGTTGATGGAACTGCCCAGCTCCCCACAGCAGCCGTGGTAGTATGTGAGCAATGACTGCCAGGAATCCCCCGATCAGACCTGACAGAGGATGGACAATGGCGCACATAGGCAGCAGACAACTGTGTGCTCAGTATTTCTCTATAGTATGCCAGTTGTTCCTTCCTCTCAGCAGCAGGAAAAAAGTCACACATTCTGGACCGGTAGCAAGGGTCCAAGAGAGTGGAGAGCCAAAAGTCATCCCTATGCCGGATGTTGACTATTAGGATGTCACTAGTTAGGCAAAGCAGCATGCTGCGGGCCATCTGCGCATGTGTCTCTGAGGGACTCCCGGTTTCCATGTCCACAGTATACTGCCACGGTGCTTCTGGGTCATCAGCCTCGTCTTCTACCTCCTCCGGATGCTCCTGCTCCTCCTCTCCTGTCACCTGAGTAGAAAAACCACAAATTGCACCAGACTCTGCTTGTGCTCCAATGTCCTCCTCCTCCTCCAGTTCAGCCCCCAGCAGACTCATGTGGCCATAAGATGTAGTCTCCACTTCTCCATTGCCCTGACCAGACAGATTTTGCAGTATGAGTTCCAGGACATGAAGCAGTGGAATGACGTTATTCATCCCGCAGTCCTGGCGACTGACAAATAATGTGGCCTCTACAAAAGGCCTGAGCAAACGGCAGGTGTCACGCATGAGCTGCCTGTGGCTGACATCAAAGTTACACAGAGGAGTACTACGGTCCGCTTGCATCATCAAAAAATCATTAATGGCTTTTCTCTGTTCATACAGGCAGTCTAACATGTGGAGGCTGGAATTCCGACGTGTGGAAACATCGCATATCAGACTATGTTGAGGTAGGCCGTTCTGGCGCTGCAACTCGAGGAGGGTGTGCTTGGCTTTGTAAGAATGGCTGAAGTGTGTGCACCGTGTCCTGCCAATTTTTAGAATGTCTTGCAGATGGGTGTAAGACTTCAGGAACTTGTTGACTACCAGATTGAACATGTGCGCCATGTAGTGCGCATGGACCATCCCTCCCCAAGTGCGATTGGCTACATCATCGTCAATTTGCGTTTCACGGTCACTGCTACTCTCCTCACCGGTGTCAGTATGCACATCCTGCCTACTGCAGGAAGCAGCGGAAGTCTGCCCCACCTCTTCACTGCAAAGCAGCTGCTGACTGTCCTCAAACACTTTGTCCTCGCTGAATAGTGGCGCTGAGCCCAGACCACCTAGTAGCTCTCTGGCTGTGGGAAAGGAACAGAACAGAGCCTGGTTGAGGACAGGTGAGGGCCGCTGACCTACTCCTGGGCCATGCCAACTAATTGTTGTATCAGAGGAACCTACGGACTCTTGGCTGGGGTTGTCAGATGTTATATTTGAGGAATTGGAAGACCTAGTCAACCATTCAACAACCTTTGGGTTGTTGATCAACACACTGACACTAGATGACAACGGCAGTTCTGGCCTCACAGAGTCACCCCTGCAGCGACATCCCCTTACTGTGCTGCTACCTCTGCCTGCTCCACCTGCCACCTTTCTGTCTGACATAGTGGTTTACAAACTATGTGGATTTGACACGTATATCTGGGTGTAAACTAGAGCCCCCAAAAGTTATTGCTATGTGCGTTATACAGATACCCCACAACTGACAGTGTAATTTCAGCGAAAATCACTGTATAAAATAGGTGAATTTGACACGTAAATCTGGCTGTAAACTAGAGCCCCCAAAAGGTATTGCAATGTGCAATATACAGATACCCCACAACTGACAGTGTAATTTCAGTGAAAATCACTGTATAAACTACGTGGATTTCACACGTAAATCTGGCTGTAAACTAGAGCCCCCAAAAGGTATTGCAATGTGCATTCTACAAATACCCCACAACTGACAGTGTAATTTCAGTGAAAATCACTGTATAAACTATTTGGATTTCACACGTAAATCTGGCTGTAAACTAGAACCCCCAAAAGGTATTGCAATGTGCGTTATAAAGATACCCCACAACTGACAGTGTAATTTAAGCGAAAAATCACTGTACAAACTATGTGGATTTCACACGCAAATCTAGCTGTAAACTAGAGCCCCCAAAAGGTATTGCAATGTGCGTTATAAAGATACCCCACAACTGACAGTGTAATTTCAGCGAAAATCACTGTATAAACTACATGGATTTGACACGTAAATCTGGCTGTAAACTAGAGCCCCCAAAAGGTATTGCTATGTGCGTTATACAGATACCCCACAACTGACAGTGTAATTTCAGCGAAAATCACTGTATAAACTACGTGGATTTGACACGTAAATCTGGCTGTAAACTAGAGTCCCCAAAAGGTATTGCCATGTGCGTTATACAGATACCCCACAACGGATAGCGTAATTTCAGCGAAAATCACTGTAAAAACTATGTGGATTTCACACGTAAATCTGGCTGTAAACTAGAGCCCCCAAAAGGTATTGCAATGTGCGTTATACAGATACCACACAACAGATAGCGTAATTTCAGCGAAAATCACTGTATAAACTATGTGTATTTCACACGTAAATCTGGCTGTAAACTACAGCGCCCCCAAAAGGTATTGCAATGTGCATTATACAGATACCCCACAACTGACAGTGTAATTTCAGCAAAAATCACTGTATAAACTATGTGGATTTCACACGTAAATCTGGCTGTAAACTAGAGCCCCCAAAAGGTATGGCAATGTGCATTATACAGATAACCCACAACTGACAGCTCACTACTGTAGATGCATGAAAGTCAAACAGATTTCTTCCTATTCGATTTTGTCACTAAATAGAACTGCTATTTGGGGTATACAGATCCCCCTTAGAGAACAGCGAGGGATTGCAGCAAGAATCGCACAGCACAATAGCAGCAGGTGGACACTACAACATGAAGTGTGAAGCGCTTATATAGAAAATGGCTGGATTTTATAGGGCTGTGTGACATCACATAAGCCTGCCGGTCGCTGATTGGCTTACAGGTCTGCAGATGTCATCGGGGGTGTTCCTTTCTCCTTCCCAGAGTTCTCTGCCCCATGTAACACATTGTTCTCGCGCCCATTTAGCAGAAACATGAGGGGAAAAAAACAACTTCGTTCCCGCGAATCAGCATAAACTTCGGCTTCGTGGCGAATGCAATTTTTCCTGAAATTCTAACCGAAGTTAGAATCATTAGAATCGATTCGCCCATCTCTAATAGTCATATTTAAAAGGAACCTGCCAGCAGAGACCTCATTTTCACTAAAGACAGTTGTAGATCCCCATGACACCTGCCGTGCAAAAATACCTCTCTGCCTTTTAAAAGCATTTGCATTATAATATAATTGTATGTTATAACTTACCTTCCACCCTGACAAAATCCTATGTGTAGTCATAGGGGTTGGGCTTTGGTTTAGATGCATTTCAAAAAACAACCTGTGACTGCCATCTTTGTGCTCCTGTACAGCTCCTCCCTCCCCCTCTGATATCAGCTCACAAGGCTGTGACCTCTGTGAAGGAGCAGGAGGGAGGAGCTGTACAGGAGCACAAAGGTGGGGGCCAAAACCTGAGAAGTGAGTAACACAGACAGGTCACATGATGTTTTTTTAAATGAATCCAAACCAAAGCCTAACCCCTGTGACTACACAGAGGATTTTGTCAGGGTGCAAGGTAAGTTATAAAGGGGAAAAATCCTAGTAATTTAAAATTAATGACCTATCCAAAAATGCAAAAGGCCTCAAAAATACCTTAAACCTTACTGGTGGGCCAAGGGGATGGCTACAACCCATGCATCTGGATTGCATATAATGGTGAGATTTAACAAAAAGCATATTGACAAAAAAAGATATGTGGCCACTGATGTAAAATACTATTACTTCAGATTTAAAATGTTTAATACCGTAGCTCTGCATTTAAAAAAATGGAATCTAGATTTGTACTGTATGTAGGTCAGTGTAAATTGAAATAGTCTTTTACCTCTTTTGATCAAAGTCAGAAAGGTCTAGTTTAATCTATTGTGATTTAATGTTGTTAAAATAAAATATGAAGAACATGCGTTAAAATAACTTTAGGCAGTGGAGCTAAAAAAACGGAACCCCTTAGTAATTTTCCACTGAGAAGGAATTTTTATTTATTGACTCATGTTCTGTAAAAAATCATATTAAGAACATTAATATAACCAAAATACAAACAAGGTTTTGTCTATATTGCAATTTAAATCTTGAGATAATATTTACACTGGCATGTCTAATTGTTGGGATTGAGCTTGAGCAACATGTTTCTACTTTCTTTATGCCCTCTTACAAATAAGAAATTTGGTTAAAGGGGTATTATTATTTTTTTTTTTTTAAATTCCTTTATTAAACAATAAGAGAGGAATATACATGCGTTTCAACCACAATAAGCATATAATTGTACAACATTCACTACATATAACAGTAATTGAAGCTTAAAAGAGTATAAAGCTTAGCAGTTATACAATAGAAACAGACAGTATATGCTGATAACATCGGATTGATATTGAAAAAAAAATTATGTTCATGTTCCAAGAACAATAAAACAGAACGGAGTCAGACTCCAACATGGTGGAGAGGGGTGGGTGGAGGGTGAGGAGAGGCGCGGGAGGGAAGGTTGGGGAAGGGTAGTTTAGTCTACTAGTGTGGTGTAGTCAGAGGAGCGCATGAAGTCCATCCAGGGGCCCCAAGTCTGATTATGGCTTTCTCCCGATCGGTGCAGTTCCGCAGATAGTTCCTCCATTCTTTGTAAATAAAGGATTTCTGTAAACCAATCGGTCATGGGAATTATTATTTTTAATATTTATGACATATCCACAGGATTCCACCATTGAGACTTACACCTATCTCTGGAATTGCTCTAGCTACTAAAAAAAAAACCTCTAAAAATGGCATTATGCAAAAGGTTTTCATATACACTGTTCCTTTTTCATAGATCTATCATTTTATCTGCCTTCTAAAAGCTCAATGCCTCTTTTCGTTCTATGCTCTGCTTTGGCCCTTAAAGTAATTTACATTGACATGTGGGGTATTGCCTTACTCGTAAGAAACTGCACATCAAAATCTGAGATGTGTTTTCTCATTTTATTCTACATGAATGTGTAAATTTTAGGACTAAATAATCATTTTAAACCCCTTATCACCGACACTTTTCAACTCAATGACCAGACTCGATTTTTCAAATCTGACATGTCTCACGATAATTGGTTATAACTTCGGAACGCTTTAACATATCCTGGTGATTTTGAGAATGTTTTCTCGTGATACATTGTACTTCATGTTAATTATAAAATTTAAGTGATAAGTTTTGCGATTCGCTCTGAAAAAAAGTGAAAATTTGGCAAAAGTTTGTAAAAATTCTTAATTTTCCAAGTTTGAAATGTTCTGCTTTCCAGACAGGAAGTAAAACTACCCAAAAAGCTTGATAAATTACATTTACGGAATGTTTGCTTTATGTTGGGATGATATTTTATGCTTCCGGTCATTTTTCTAGGATGTTATGAGGCGCAGAACTTTAGGTGCGATTTTTCTCATTTTCATGAAAATTGCCAAAACTCACATTTTGAGGGACAACTCAGCTTCCAAGTGACTTTGTAAGGCCTAAATAATAGTAAAACCCCATAAGTGACCCCACTATAGAAACTTCACCCCTCAACGTATGTAAAACAACTTCTATTAAGTCCATTAACCCTTTAAGTGTTTTACATGGGTTAAAACAATATGGACCTGCGATTTAGAAACTATGGAATTTTTTTGGAAAATACATTCATTTAGGCCAAACTGACAGTTTCAGAATAAATTAAATGATGAAACGCACTGCAACGTTTGATGCCCAATTCCTCCCGAGTTTACTGATACCACATATGTGGCGGTAAACTTCTGTACAGGCGCACGGCCGAGTATAGAATGAATGGAGGCGCCATTCACTGCAGATTTGTATTGTCACATTGTACTACCTATACATTTTTATTTTTTTTGGTAATGCAAACATATGAGGGCTTATTTTTTACGGAATGAGATACAATGTATAGATAATTCATTTAGGGGGTCCATAGCTTAGTCATGAGATTTTATTAACTATTTCAAGGGGGACACAAATAAAATCATCAATTCCCCCGCTCACCGTAATGTAAAAATAATATTTTATCTTTATTTTCTGGTTCACTACGATTACGGTGATACCTCATTTATATTGTTTTTCTTATCTTTGCTCAATTTTCCTGAGCAAAACCAACATTGGAGAATATCGCATTGTTTTTACTATTGACAACTTTTTAGGGCCATAACTTCTGTATTTTTATGTTGTCAGACCTGGTTGAGGGCTTATTTTTTGCGAAAAGAGTTGTTCTTTTCAGTCGTATCATATTAGGAAACATAGCTTTTTTTATCACTTTTTAGAGCATTTTTTGTGATGGTGTTTGATGAAAAATTGTATATTACGGGAAGTTTTTCGTAGTTTTTTTTTTCACCGTTCACCGAGAGGGTTAAATATTGATTTAGATTTATTGTACAGATTAATACGGACACGGTGATACCAAATATGTACATTTTTCGTGTGTTTTTGTGTTTTATATACTGTATTTGCATTATATGTGTAACTGGGGAGATTGTGGGACTTTATTTTATTTATTTATTTAATTATTATTATAAAATGATTTAATCTTTTTTTTTTACTCTCACATATTTTCCACCTTTTGGCTTGAAGAAGTGATTATCCGATCGCTTATTCAAGCCTCTACACTGCAATACACTTGTATTGCAGTGTATAGTGTAAGTAACTGAGCATGCCACGCATGCTCAGTTACTTACAGCCGGGTCCTGCCAGGAAGGCAGGACCCGGCGAGAAGAGGAGCCGACAGCCTCGGGTCACTCGTCGGGACCCGGGGCAGCGGCAGGAGGGATCGGATCCCCCGGTAAGCACACTGGGGGGGTTCGATCCACGGGGGACACACTTGCACGCCGCGGTCAAGCATGACCGTGTAAGGGGTTAAACACCCGGGATCTGAGTTTTTCCGATCCCGGGTGTTAGTGCCGGGTCTGGGCTGTGATATCACAGCCCGACACCGGCACTATACTGACCCGATGTCCCGAAATCTTCTTCTCACGCGGCGCCGTAGAAAGGCGTCGCGTCAGAAGAACTACCCTTAATGACCGACGTAGAATCCCAATAGGGCGGTCATTAAGGGGTTAATCACAATTATTTTGTTTTAATTATTGTGAGATGCTTAAACGGTTAACAAGCTTACCAAAGCCTATGTTGAATAATTTGAGGGGTACAGTTTCTGATTTGTGTGGAGTTTCTAATCAATACAACTTTGATAACTCTTATGAAGATGAATTGTCCTCTAAGAAAATTGAATCTGAAATGCAATTAACGTGCTAATAAAATCAAACAACATATTCAATATTATGTCAGTATAAAGCATACATATTGTTAATGTTAGTTAGCAACTAATTTGGGTGGTTAGACTAACTGGATGATGAGCATAACATTTAGAAATCAGAAAATTGATAACCTTTTCAAACTTTTCAACAAATATCCATTGCTTTTACAAATAAGTGCATTAAATTTGAACTAAAATATAGCATTAATATGAAGTACAATATGTTATGAGAAAACTATCTGAAAATAAACTCTTTAAGATAAAGCATTCCAAAGTTATAACTACATATTGTGACACAGGCAGATTTTAAAAATTGGGCTGTGCCTTGAGGGTGAAAATGTTGCGGTCCACTCATCACTATTGGTGCCTTCTTAATGAAATCTGCTAACTACTAAAGAACCTGGAAATGTTTCCTCAGAGCGTTGTCTACTTAGAGCCAGCAACATGATAACTGAAGACCTAAAGGAGATGTCAAACAATAATCAAAATTAATCTCTGGCCCTAACTACCTGCCCTTAAAATGGGATGAGTCTTCCTGATCAGCTACTATTTCACTTTTTGGGACCATGCTCAAATACTACCCACTTCTTACAACATAAAGGGGGTCATTTATTAAGGGCCCGATTCGCGTTTTCCCGACGTGTTACCCGAATATTTCCGATTTGCACCGATTGTACCTGAATTGCCCCGGGTTTTTGGCGCACGCGATCGGATTGTGGTGCATCGGCGCCGGCATGCGCGCGCCGTAAATCGGGGGGCGTGGCCGAACGAAAACCCGACGTATTCGGAAAAACCGCCGCATTTAAAAAAAAAATTGTGTCGCGAAAATTTCACTCACCTTCATCCTGGATAGGCCGGTGTATTTCGAGGCATTCCAGCGGACTTCAGCACAGCAGCGCCACCTGGTGGACGTCGGAGGAACTGCTTTGATGAATCCCGGACGGACCCGAATCCAGCTCAGAGAACGCGCCACTGGATCGCGAACTGGACCGGGTAAGTAAATCTGCCCCAATATGCATGACAATGACGTCAATGGACATTATTAATTATTGACTCTAAGATTAAATAAACAAGAAATATAGATGATTCCCAAGGATGGATTAGATGTGTCACTCCTTCCTCTTAATAGACTGTAAGCTCTTGTAAGCAGGGCCGTCCTATTGTCTTACATGATCATGTTATTACTCTGCAATGTCTTATTATATTTGTATATATATCATATGATCTGTAAAGTGCTGCAGAATATTATAGTGCTATACAAATAATACAATTATTTATATTACTATATGCACATTAACCCCTTAATGACTTGGCCATGTTGCACCTTCTGGACACGGCCAATTTTTTCATATCTGACATGTCCCTGTGAAAAACAAGCAAACTCCACTACTTTACTACTACCTATAGCAATCAATTCCACCAGATTAAAAAAGTTGTGAATAAATACCTGCCCATTTTGGAGCAGGATAATGATTTGAAAACCTGCCTCAAGCAAGGAGTACGGTTTATCTCCAAGAAGGCGCCAACAATTGGGTCTATGGTGTCCCCGGTCTCTTTACATATACTGAGAAGAAGACAAACAATTACTCTTGGTTGCATCATTTGGGGAATTACAAATGTGGTCATAAGCGATGCTTAACATGTGGTTTTCTTGCAACAACGAACACTTTTTCATCTTGTACAACTAATATAACCTATGAGATACAAACATACATCAACTGCAATACCTCTTATGTGGTATATCTCATCACATGTATTTCTTGTAATAAACAATATGTAGGATGCACCACAAATCCACTGAAAGTGAGAATTAGGAAATTAGGAAACACTAACTTAACAAATATCTCTGCGGCTTCTAAAGACTTCCGGGAAACCCACCAGGGGGACACTAGTTCCTTTAAGTGGATGGGAAAAGAAAAAGTAAAGAAACCAACTAGGGGTGGTGACCATAAGAAGAAACTGATGAATAGGGAAACCTATTGGATGTTTGTTCTAAAAACTACACAACCATCTGGATTGAGCCTAAGACAGGATCTAATCCTGTGTTATTAAGGGCTCTGGTCAGCCCCATGATTTGTACACTTATTTTCTGTGCTAATTTCAAATTTTTGGAGATATTGGTCATTCCTAAAATATACCACTAACTGAAAATTATGATGTTCTTATAATCCATCGCTCAAAACTATGTATCGATACCATACCATTTAAGCTAGATATTTATTGCTATAAATAAGTTCAGGCTTTTAACCAGCTTTTTTGTCTGAATGCCCCAATATGGTATGTTCGATACAGTGTCCAAAGCATTAATGTGCCATATTTTGAATAACTCTTGTATACATCATTCCCGGCAGTAACATATTGGGTTAAAGAGATAGGCTACATTCGGTTATATATGTCACTCTAATATGCTAGCTATAGAGTTCAAAACATTAATGTGCTATATTTTGGACAATTCCTGTACACATTGTTCCCAGAGATAAACTATTGGGTCAAAGAGATAGGCTATATTTGGTTATATAGGACACTCTAATATGCTCGCACCTTACCGTCCCTTCCAATGAAATCCTTTCTAAGTTGTTTTTAACAGTGTGATTATGCTTTTAGTCCATTGCGTTTTTTCTGCTGGGGGGTGTGGCTGTCCCGATCATGTGGTTCGGACACGTGATCGCTACGTCATGTCCCGATCATGTGACTCGGACACGTGGTCGTGACGTCACATGCCTTTGGAGAAGCGCGGTGTTTAAATAAAGGTAAGAATTTCTTGTAGATGTATCCATGACTAAGCTCACTTGAGCGAAACGCGTTGGATTTACCCCGTGTATCCCTTGTTTTGTGCACTCTGCCGTGACATATGCTTTTAAAGAGGAACGAATAAAGAAAACGTATTTTTTATACTGCTATTGTCTCCTGAAACGCTGGTCTTTCTACAAATTTGACATGTCCCTGTGGTTACAATTTCGGAATGATTTAACATATCTAGGTGATGTTAAGATCGTTTTCTCTTGACACATTGTACTTCATGTTAGTTGAAAAATGTGGGTGATATGTTTTGTGTTTATTTATGAAAAAAATTCTCAATTTTAGAAATTCTAAATTTTCAACTTTTCCGACACATTGTCATGATACCAAAATAACTTGAAAACTAACATTTATCGAATGTCTTCTTTATGTTGACATATTTTTTTATGTTTCTTCTCATTTTTGTCGGATGTTATGAGGCTTAGAACTTTAGGTCTGATTTTTCACATCTTCATAAAAAACACAAAATCATACTTTAAGGGGCCTAAATAATAGTAAAACCACCACATAAATAACACAATTTTAGAAACTATACCCTTCAACATATGTAAAATAACGTTTATGAATTTTTTTAAACCATTTAATTGTTTTACAGGGGTTAAAACTGAATCAGGTGCAATTTTTTAATTTAATTTTTTGGCTAAATAAATAGAAAATGTACACATTAACAGTCTGTAAAATACTAAAACAATCCACAAAGTTTGATTCACAATTTTTCCTGTGTATGCCAATAGCCCATATGTGGAGGTAAATTTCTGTACAGTCACATGCCATCATTGAAGGGAAGGTGCGGCATGCAGATTTGCATTGGCACTTTTCAAAAGCTATACAATCTTTATTTTGTTTTTGGAAATTTGGGCATGTTCCTCCAGCATTAGATGCATTTTCCAAATATTTCATTTTACAGTAGATTATTGATGAGATTTTATCCACTCTTAAATGTATGGAGGAAAAGAAAACTATAAATTCTGGTTTCAGATTTTTTAAATCTTTTTACCATAAAATGTACCATAAAAATAATACGTTAATATTGTTAAATATTTATGTGCAATTTTGATGAAGAAAGATCATTTGTTTTACTTTTGCAGTCTTTTCAGACACTTAACATTAGTATTTTTTAGTTGACAGAGCTGTTTAAGGGCTTATTTTTTATGTGCTGAGTTCTTTTTTCAGTGGTACCATTTTGGCTCACATAACTTTTATGATCACTTTAAGGAACATTTTTGTGAAGGGATTTTTTAAAATTACATTTTTGGCAAGTTTTGGGGATTTTCTTTACAGCATTCACCGATAGTGTTTCCAATTTATTGTACAGCTTGTTACAGATGCGGCAATGCCAAATTTGTGTGTGTGTGTGTGTGTGGGGGGGGGGTTGTTTTTTGATGTGTATACAGAATGTTGTTCAAGACTTTATTCATCTAATACAGTACAGCGTTGCACTGTGTTTTATTATGCTGTGCATGCACAATGTGTTAGCACTGGGGACGTGCCTGGATACAGGGCTGGCCTGGTGAAGAGACTGTGCAGCCTACTGGTGGCCTACACTTTATAAGGATGTGCAGGAATATGTCTCTGCATGTTCTAAATGTGCCCAGAACAAAAGTGCCCTTTCCAAACACACCGGCTTACTTTTACCCCTATCAGTTCCTGATATGCATTGGCAGCATATCACAATGGATTTCATCACCTGCCAACTTCTTGGTTGTGCTACTATCTAGGTAGTGGTGGACTGCTTTTCCAAGATGGCACACTTCATTTCTCTATATGGTCTTCTGTCTGCTTCTCGGTTGGCAACTTTTTATTCAGCAAATATTTCGCCTGCTTGGACTTCCTCTTCATATTGTCTCTGACCATGGCGTCCAGTTCACATTAAAGTTCTGGAGAGCTATGTGTAAACATTTGGCAGTAAAATTAGATTTTTCCTCTGCATACCACCCGCAATGGTCAAGTTGAATGTGTCAATCGGATCCTTAAGGGATACCTCTGACACTTTGTCTCTGCTCTACAGGATTACTGGTTGCAGCTACTGCCCTGGGTGGAATTCTTGTTTATAAACCATACAGGTTATTCTACTGCTGCATCTCCATTCTTCACTGTATATAACCAACATCCGTGTGTGCCTCTTCCTGTACCAGCTAACTCCAAAGGTTCCTGGAGCTAACGAGGCTTATGGTTCATTCTTGCAGATCTGGCAGCAAACTAAATCTGCCATCTTAAATGCAATAGCTTGCATGAATAAAAATGCTAACAGAAAGTTAAGACCCCCCTCCTTAGCTTTCTCCAGGAACAAATGTCTGATTACCCTCAAGAAATATCCATCTGAGGGTGCCTTCCTACAAGTTTGCTGCTAGATTCCATGGACCGTTGGAATGCAACGGACCCGGTCCTGAAGAGAGGTCTTGGAAACCTGAGGAAAACATTGATGCCCCTGCGGTTATCAAGAGGTTTCTGGTCCCAAGAAGAGAGGGTGTAAGGATGAGGGGAGTACTGTAATGCTGGCAACGGGTTACACCCCTTTTTGCGACCCCGTCACAGGCTGCCCTCAAGCAACTGTGTTCGGCCATGCTTTAGCTCCTTCTTGGGCACGGGCGGTGCCTCTATCTCCTTCTTAAAGGAGCAGGGTATTTCTCAGCTAGGTTGTCCCAGCCTATCAGCATGCACCTCCAGCCATATAGCCCAGAATGCCCTGTTCTTCGTGCCTGAGCAATTGTTCCTAGCTTGCTATTCCTGCTGTATGGTATCCATTTCTTCCTGTCTTCTTGTTTGTGACCCCGGCTTATTCTCTGACTTGTTCTCCAGTTTGTTCTGTTCCTGATATGCACTCCTTGGTATCCAAACATGGCTTGTTTTCTCCTGTGCTGCCTGTCCTTGGATACTGATAGAATGCTGCCTGTCTTGACTACAGACTGACACTGACTTCCCGCTCTGCCTGACCCTTAGGTACCCTGTACAGGTGTCTCTGTGCCCACTGGGCCAGCTGCTGTCTATACAGGGACCACCACAAGAGGTATCTCACCACTTGCGATCTCTCCACAGCAAAGTCCAGAACCCTGTAAAAGGGTGAATACTGGAGAGGTCCAAGGATAACTCCCTCAGTGTGTGGCCCAAAGTCAAACCAGTTAGATAGCACAGTGGGTTCACAACCTTCTACATGTTACAAAAGTAATCTCCTTCATTAGTAGCATGGACTGGGGTTCACAAATAGCTATCCCATATTTGTGAGGAAAGAGAAATCAGATATCAATCCATGCTATTTGTGTTTAAAATTGCATGTTTCATACAGTGTGTATAGTATTTAATGCTCTCTCTAAATCCCTTATATTTGTGAAGATTCCAGATTTATGTAGCCTTTAAAAGGATGAAAAGATTTTAAGCCTCAATCCATCAATAGACACATTTGATTTGATTATCCTTAAAGCTCCAAGCTTGTATATACTCTAGATCCACGAAGAGGGTAATAAATATCATATTGGTATCCTCTTAAATGTATGACTATCAATCTGAATTACATTTCAAAGAGATAAAGCGAGTAGGAACTAAACCTTATGTAGCTTTTTGGATACTTTAGATGGCTTTGGTATATGACCTCTTCCACATATACAACTGTCATTTTTGTTTATTATTATTTATTATATTATACTCATTACCATTTTCTGTAATGTAAAATATAAAATACAAAATTAGGATTGATTCTATCCACACCATAATCACATTTCATGATAGTAATAATGTAAAATTATTATGAATCTTAACCTAAACTTGCATGAATTGTGTAGATATAAATTGCTTCTGCTGAAATACTGTGTATTACTATATTTTCTTTCTTTAAATGTACAACATCTTTTAAAGAGTTTATGTATTTAAGAAACTTTAAACAGCATGCATTATTAGAATATATGATAAAGTGTGTTAAGCTACTCCTTTTTCAAGATCACAAAAGGTTTCAATTTATTTTTCAAATCATTTGACAGAAGTAGAATATACATAAAACTTATTTGTATACAGCATCAGTTTTAACTGAATAGATATTGTTCATGCTTACATCCTCTCTGTATGGCACTGATTACATTTATTTTAAACAGCTTAACAACAATAAAAATAAAGCTGTGAGCATAAATTAAGCCTAAAAACTCACTGGGAATCAAGGAAAAATACGTTCATATTCAAATGATTGAATTGGAAAATTTCAACAACAAAAGCTTAGTTACTGGAAATGTATTCAAGCTTTTTTCAATGGCAAGACAATTTTCTCTACACATTCTGCAAAGATTATTTCACCTTTTCTGAGTAAATTCATCACATTTAAACAGAAAGAATAAGCATTGTGATCTCAACTATAAAAGGGCACTTATTTTAAGGATAACAGAAAAAAGATCTAAAGTTTCAAAAGAATTATTTAAAATGAAAAATGTAATAAATTGTGAAAATCGTGATTTCATGCTTGTTGTTCAGCTTAATGGATTTGTAGGGGCATATGTGTGCAACAATTCACATTACTAGTTGTTCTGGAAAACCCAATGTTCTGGTTTAACCCATCAAATCTGACATATGTCATTTTATGTGGTTAGAACTTTGGAAAGATTTAACTTACATACATGGTTTTAAAAATTGGGGTGTGTGGTTAGCTGTGGAGCAGGCAGAACGCTTAGGAAAGGATTTCTGTCACTACATCACAAATCTAGCTCCATCCAAGCCAACAGATTATCTAATAAGCCACAGCAAACACCTTCTGGTACCCCCTGACCATTCTACTAACTAAGGCGACCTTCATCAGAGATTTTTGAGCACTTCTACAGTTCAGGCCTACTGTGGCTACCATCTGGGGAAGGTGGGACCTTGAGTAAATCGCTCCCTGCCGTGGACCTACCTTTCTTGGATTGCCAACCTTCCTGAGACAGGGGCCTTTACTGGACCTCATGAATGCCTGCAAATTGGCCCAGACTCCTCTGCAGGATTGCCAGAGGGATCCTGTTCAAACCCATCCCATTGGACCTCCTCCAAAAGGGCCTGTTCACCACTGAGGCCTAGTTGGGCCTAACAGCAATAGAAGCTGAGGACTCAAGTAAATTGCTTCCCGCTGAGGACCAACCTTTCCCAGATTGCCAACCCATCTGAGACTCGGGCCTCCTCCGGACCTCCTCAAAGCCTGCAAATTGGCCCAGAGTCCTCTCCACAATTGCCAGAGGGATCCGGTTCCACCCTTCACCTCCAGAAGTGCCTGTTTACCACCAAGGGCTAGTTGGGCCTAGCAGCAATAAAAGCTGGAGACTCAATTTATTGCTCCCACCAACTAGCACCTGGAGGCCACCTCTGCCAGCCTGGTAAGATTGAAGGCAATAATCAGGAACTTTAGGAAACTGAGGCCTACTGGGCCTTGCACTTAATAGGAACCAGGGACTGTATCACTCATGATTGTGGGACAGTGGGTCACCGTAGTCAATGGACAGTAGGCCCATACTCCCTGTCCCCTACTTCGACATCTGCTATAATACCTTTTGTTTACCTCTTCTAAACCCAAACTGAGGCTTACCTCGGCAGCCAGGGAGGAATACATCATCAACTTCCGTAATCTCTCAGTATCCTACTAGGCTATCCACAACTCCACAATCTGCATGGTGTTTAAAGGCATTCAAGGCAGATCAAGGCAACCCAGAATAAAAAGAAATCACAAAGCTAATCTGAAAAAGGAAACAACCTTTCCAAAAAGCCAGCGACATGGTCCTCCAGCTCCATCCATTGGACCTTCAGAAGCCGTTGATTATTTAGATGGAGATATAGATACAAGACCCACACAACAAGGCCTCTTATGTATATCGCATAAGTCTATGAAAAATGTAATTGAAAATGCACTACATTCACTAATGAGTGAGCTAATGGACATCAAGTGTGAAGTCCAGCAAATAGGAGGGAGGGTAGATAGACTTAATGAGACTCAAATAACACTCCTACAATTCAGTACAGAATTCAGCCAATCTAAATAGCATCTTATCATACATGGAAGACCAAAAAAACAGGGGTAGGAGAAATAATCTTCGCCTGGTGTGGAAGAATCAATCCTACCATCGGACATCCCAAACATTACCTTCAGGATGAAACGCTCACCATAGAAAGAATGCATAGAGCACTACAACCTAAACCCAAAGAGGGCAAATCGCTGAGAGACATTATCTGTAAACTTCTTAACTCCGCTCACAGGGACATCATTCTCAGGAGAAGGGACTGACTTAATCCGTAAAGAAGCATGAATCTTACTCTTCCAAGACACATCCCCAGTCACTCTGAATAAAAGACGTCTCCTGAAGCCGATACCGGATGCACTAAGATCTCATGGGATTCTATATAAATGGCTCTTTCCATTCAGACTATCCTTCAGACTGGGAAACTCCTTACAGCTTGGAGGAAATCAGATGACCTACTCCCAGTATGTGAAGAATTAGGCCCAAATCAAGACCTAATTCTGGACTGGTTACAGGTCAAGGATATTGCTCCTCCACCATCCTTATCTGCGGAATTTACACCCCATCAGCCTCATCGCTCAGCAAAGCGACACCTGGACCCAGAAGACCAGCAAAACATTACTTAAAGAGACAGACGATCAGTTATAACCCATTATGAGTCACAGTACACTCCTTTTGTTCCTTCTTTACAGGTTCTAGTTAAAATTATGTTTTATCTGGTTCACACAGTTCACATGACCAATTTATTTTACCTCACTCAACCCTAACCACTAGGGTTACTTCCTTAGCAACCCTAGAACCTGGGTAGAGGAGGCTGAGAACACATAGGGGTTGGTTCTGGCACGACCCAATCCACCCTATGCCTATGGATTCTTAGGGAAACCCTCCCAGTATCTTTCCTCCCAGGCCCCTTGGGGGTGCTCATCCTCATCACTAGAGGTTACAGTTAAACAAACAGCCACACATTTCTCCACGATATGCCACCTATACAACACAATCCAACCCATTTCACCACTCTTAATTACTTAAAGACCACCCTATTGTCTTTTTACGGCAGTCATTAAGGCTCCTTCTTCTGACGTGCTGCCTTTCTACGGCAAAGAAGAACATTTCTAGACATCACAGCCCAGACCCAGCACTAACACCCAGGATCGGAAAAACTCTGATCCCGGGTGACTAAACCCTTACACACTGGTGCAAATAAATGTATATAAAACACAAAAACAAACAAAAAAGTACATAATTGGTATCACCTTGTCTTTATTATTCTTTACAATAAATCAAAATCAATAGTGAACCCGCTAGGTGAACGATGTTAAAAAAAAAACATGAAAAGTTTCCTGTAAAATACAATTTTTCATCAAATACCATCACAAAAAATGTTCTAAAAAGTGATCAAAAAAAGTTATGTGGTTTATTATGATACGACTGAAACAACTCTTTTCCCAAAAAATTAAGCCCTCAACCAGATCTGTCAACACAAAAATACAGAAGTTATGCCACAGAAAAGCTGGCGAAAAATAATGTGATTTTCTCCAATATTGATTTTTGCACAATAAAACTGAGCAAAGGTAAGAAAAACTATATAAATTAAGCATAACCAAAAACATAGTGAACATGAGAATAAAGATAAAATATATTTTTTTCGGCAAGCAGGAAAAAAGTGCTAAAAATCCAAAATAAAAATTGACTTAATAGAATTTGTTACATATGTTGAGGGGTGGAGATCTTATAGGGGTAACTTTTCATGAAAATTAGAAAAATTGCACCTAAAGTTCTAAGCCTCATAATATCCTAGAAAACTGAGATAATGCATAAAATATCATTCCAACATAAAGCAGACATTCTGGAAATGTTAGTTATCAAGCTTTTTGGGTAGTTTAGGTATCTACCTGGGAAGCATAAGATTTAAAATTTCAAAAATGGAGACATTTTTCAGAACTTTTGCCAAATTTTATTTTTTTTCCGAAATGAATCATAAATCTTATCACTTAAATTTTACATCTAACATGAAGTAGATGAATGGATCACATTTACTAGGGGTTCATCAGGCGCATCACCGTTGGGTTTCCAGAATTTTTCTGTTTTGTGCTGAATTGCTCCGGGTTTTTTGGGGGCAATCAATTGGATTGCGGCACATCGGTGCCGGCTTTCATGCGACACAAATCGGGGGGCTTGGCTGTCGGACAACCCGACAGATTCGGACAAACCGTGGAATTTAAAAATCAAATTGTGTCGCAAGATCAACACTCACCTGCACCAGGAAGAAGAAAGTAAACTCCGGCGGACCTCAGCGGGAAAGCGACACATGCAGGAAAAGGACGCACGATCTTAGTGAATCGCGGCAGCTCCGAGTCCTTGTTGGACATTCGGGATTGGCAGTGTCAACGGGACAGGTAAGATAATGTGCCCCAATGTGTCTCAAGAAAACAATCTCAAAATCACCTTGCTATGTTAAAAGTTTCCAAAGTTATAACCAATTTTCGTGACACATGTCCAGTCATTAAGCTGAAAGCATGCCCTGGTGATAAGGGGTTAACCCCTATGTGATACCAGGATGCAATAGTGTGTCCTCGTGGGAAGATACTACCCGCACGGGGACATACTATAGCATCCCGCTTCTGGCACTGGCTCACGAACGGAGCCGGTTCAAGGTTGTATAAGTTAAAAAAGTAAAAAAAAAATAAAGTTTTAACTTTAAAATAAATAAAAAATAAATACATAAAAATATAAGCCCCTAAAATGTCACTTTCCCATAAAAACACTTAATAAAGTATAAAAACACAAATACACAAAAAACCGCCACATATTTGGTATTGCCACGTCCGTATCAATATGTAAAATAAAACAGAATCATTACTGGACCTGCATGGTAAACTCTAAAAAAAAAAGCAAAATATTTTCTGAAAAAAAAAATTTTTTAATTAATACCTTTAACCCCTTCCCGACGCGCGCCGTACTAGTCCCCGCGGGCCGAGCCCTCTCCATAGCCGGTAAGTCTTTGCTAGCACCGATCGGGGGTGTTTTCACCTCGAATCCAAGCCCACAAGAAAACGTTGCAAATGTGGTTTTTCACCATTTTCACTGCATTTGGAATTTTTTTCCCGCTTCCCAGTACACGCCTTGGAATATTAAATACCATCACTATGAAGTGCAATTTGTTACGCAGAAAATAAGCCATCATAATCAGATTTGCCATCCGAAAAATAAAAAAGTTATGCACATGATATGACGGTGAAGCTAAAATTACATTTTTGGCAAAATTAATTTTTATTCAGTAAAATTTGGAAAAAAATTCAAAATCTATATAAATGAGGTATTTTATTAATCATGGCATCCCATAGAATACAAATAATATACTATTTTTATGGTATGGTAAACGGCCAAAAAAAAAAAATAAAAATCTTCCTAAAAATGGATGATTTTCATTTCCTCCACTAACAAAGAGTTAAGGAAATCTCACCAATTAGCTATAGATGCCCCAAAATTATGTAACAGAAAAGTGCATCTCATGTGGCAAAAAAATAAGCCCCTATAGTCCACATTAAAAAAATAAAAAAATAATATCCTGTACAATGTGACAATGCAGATTTGCTCCGGATGGTGCCTCCTTCCATTCTATGCCCGTCTGTGTGCCCATAAAGCAGTTAACACCACATATCACCACATATCTGCTTACTCGGGGGAAATTGGGTATCAAACTTTGTGGAGCCTTTTTTCATTTAATCCATTTCAAATGCTTAATTTTCCACCCAAAATGAATGTATTGTCAAAAAATATTAACATTTTTAGACCACACCTTGATTTTGTTTCAACCCCTAAAAAAAGCCTAAAGGGTTAAACAAACTTCTTAAAAGTGCTTTTTCATAGGTGGAGGGGTGTCCATAATTTACGAGTCCTGCTATTATTTAGGCCTCTCACATTCAATTAAAAGTCAAGCAGGTCGATCTTAATAGGCGTTTTGCCGATTTTCCAAAAAATTTGAAAAATGGCACCTAAATTCTGAGCCTCAAAACATTCTAGTAAAATAAGTGGAATCTTAAAAAACCATGCCAACATAAAGTAGAAATTTTGGAAATGTAAGTTATGAATTTATTTGGGCGCTATGACTATCTGCATCAAAAGTAGAGAATTTAGAACTTTGATAATAAAGAATTTTTCAAAATTTTTGCACTAAACACAAAAGAAAACAATTTTAAAATCCCCTGGATATCTTATAGCATTCCAAAGCTATATGCACTTATGGTGACACAGGGCAGATTTGAAAAAATGGGACTGCTTCCTAGAGGCCAAAATATGTTCTGTTTAGTGCAAACTGCTTGCAAATGTATTTAAGAAGTGTCTGTACCACAATTGTGTCACAAGCAACCCTTTTGTGTCGCGGCTGCACTAGTCATTGTGCAACACAAATTAGGTGGCATTCCAGTGCTCAATCTAACAGTGCACCCGATTTAACATGCAAAGACAGACAGAAGTGTGTTGCATGCCCTATGTTAAAGGTGCATCAAAAAAAGTGGTGCTCTCTTTTGGAGCAGTGCAGGGTGTGCCAGATTAATGAAGAATATTCACCAGAAATCCTGAATCTGGCGCCATTTGCACTATACACTTAGTAAATGTGCCCCAATGGGGGGTCAAAGAACCCCAATCTCATTTGGCCACCTATCTCGGATTTAAACTGCTCTACTATAATTTTATAAGTTCTGTAACATATAATTCACATTATAATGCTACTGTATGTGTATGCTGGTTTCTTGAAAAATGTCACCTACTTATATTGCCCTGCTTAAATTAAATCTAATTTTTAAGATGCACAGATTCTATAGACTTTTGTGTATGCATATGAAAAAATTCTACAACTACTACTACTACTGTACTTTTGTTATACCATGGGAAAAATGCAAATATGTTCACAAAATGTAGTTACACAGCCCATTTTTTCTAAGCTTACATGTGTCACTATAATTGTTTATAACTTTGGAACACTTTAACATATCCAAGTGATTTTGAAATTGTTTTCTCGTGAAACTTTGTACTTCATGTTAGTTTAAAAATTTTGGTGGTATGTTTTGCATCTATTAATGAAAAAAACTGATATTTGGTAAAAATTTGGAAAAATTCTCGATTTTCGAAACTGAAAATGTTCTATTTTAATCAAACATAGCAAAAAAAGTTGATAGCTAACATTAACCGAATGTCTGCTTTATGTTGACATGTTTTTTTATGCATCCTCTCATTTTTGTTTTGTTTTCAAACTCTTTTTATTATTTTAAACTTACACATAAAAGCAGTCATTTTGTTGAGTTTCCATGCAGTGTAGTTAAACCTACATTTTGGAACAATAGCAATGACAATACTAGTGCTCTATGATATGCATTATTCAAGTACAAAAATAACAAGCTGTTTATTTAGTGACATTAAAGAGGACCTGTCACCAGATTTTGATCCACCTGACTAACAAAGACTTCTGATAAAGAGTTACAAGTCCTCCCTATATCACCTATATCCATGAGGGGTGGAGAGGGATTGTAAGGGAGAAGTAAATTGTGTTTCAATTGTTTATATGATGTGGTGGTTATGCTTTCTACTCCAGGGTCGTTCTGGAGGCTGCTGTGACTTCATGTGGTCAGATACATGCATGGGGTACAGTTTGCTATTATTGAGAGTCTAAAGGACCTGAGATTATGTCACTCTGGTCACATGACATGAACCGTGATCAGTAAGGAGGCATAAGGCATGGGGAGGATTAGATGGGAAGGGTCGGCCGAACAGGGCACGCCCCCTGATGCTAGGTAATTTAAGATAAAAGGTGATTTCTGTGGATGTAAAAGAAACAATCTTTAGCTAAAAGTAGGGGGGCAGTCAGTTATTAGAGCTCTATAGAACCATGTTACTGGCTGTATATGTGCAAAGTGGTAACTGGTTTCCTGTAAATATCTTGTTGAACTTAGTGGGGTGTAACAATACAATACATGGACAAGACAGAGACAAACGAGTGGAGGGGGGAGTGTAAGGGAGAAGAAAATTTTAGGGTTGTGTTACAATTATTTACTTGATGTGGTAGTTATGCTTTCTGCTCCCGGGTAGTTTGGGAATGTTTTTTGTCAACATTTGTTTGGTGAGAGGGCTGGATGATATTGCTAGAGAATTAATAATTTAGCTGCCGTCAGCAAGAACATCTTTGTACATTGTCTATGTACGGGGTGATGTCCATTGTCATTAATTTCGTGTATCCCCCTAGTAAGTTCAATTTCTTATTTAGTTAAGTGTAGGAGGACAGCATTCCTTTCATTAAACAGCTATAGTGTGTGATACTCTTGCATTATGTTGGATGACCCAGATCTGGAGTCTTTCTTCCCTAGTCAGAAGGTGTTTCTCTAGTTGGGTACACAAGCTGAGTTATGAGTTATCCTCAGTAAATACTGTATTTTAACCACCCTCCGCTCTTTTTTGTAAGATGTTATGGGGCATTGAACTAGGTGCAATTTTTCACATTTTCATAAAAAACACAAAATCATGCTTTTGCAGGAACTGCTCAGATTTTAAGTCACTTTAAGAGGCCTAAATAAAAGTAAAACCCCATAAATTACCCCATTATAGAAACTACACCTCTTAACGTATGTAAAACAACTTTAACCCCTTAAGGACGCAGGGTTTTTCGGCTCATTTCTCGCTCTCCACCTTCAAAAATCCATAACTTTTTCATTTTTACGTGTACAGACCTGTGTGAGGGCTTATTTTGTGCTTAACAAATTTTACTTTCCCGTAATGTTATTTATTTTAACATGGCGTGTACTGCAAAGCTGAAAAAAATTTCCAAATGTGGAAAAATTTAAAAAAAAACGCACGTTCTTGTGGGCTCAGTTTTTACGACTTTCACTCTACGCTCCAAATAACACGCCTACTTTATTCTTTGGTTCGGTGCGACCGCGGTGATTTCAAATTTATATAGGTTTTATTGTGTTTTAATACATTTTCAAAAATTAAACGAATGTGTACAAAAAAGAAAAAAAAAATTTTGCCATCTTCTGACGCTAATAACTTTTTCATACTTTGGCGCACGGAGCTGTGTGAGGTGTCATTTTTTGCAAAATGAGGCGACGTTTTGATTGCTACCATTTTGAGGTCTGTGTGACATTTTGATCATTTTTTATTTCATTTTTTATGTTATGTAAAAAGGTGTAAAAGTCGCCATTTTGGCGCACATATCTTTTTTTGATCAGATATTAAGAAGAGAAGTGATTTAATAATAATAATAATCTTTAGTTATTTAGCGCCATCAAATTCGGCAGCGCTTTACAAATCATAGGGGACATATACAAATATAATTTTACATTACAAAGAACAAACAGTCATATGGAACAATTGGAGTGAGGGCCCTGCTCACAAGAGCTTACAGACTATGAGGATGAGGGGGTTGACACAAGATGTAAAAGAACTTGTAGAATGGTCCAGCCATTCTTTATAATAATTTAATAAATAATTCAATAAATAAAATTTCTGCTGCGTGTACCTGCCATCAGCCAGCATCTTATATACAGGGTCCACGGTGAATAAGACTGCAGTGAAGCCTGGAGCTTGGTATATACCTGCTGTTTGCCGAATAACAGACGGGAGATAGGACATTAGTAAAGGGAGAGATGACATTTCATGCAGTTAGCGTGTGTTATAGAACTGCCTAAAGAGATGGGTTTTGAGAGCACGTTTGAAGCTTTGGAGGGTGGTTATTAATCTTAGAGTCCGGGGAGGGCAGTCCAGAGAATTGGAGCAACTCGGGAGAAGTCCTGGAGACGTACATGAGAGGTTTGAAAGGTAGAGATTAATCTAATATCTAAAGATTTAATGAAAAATTGTCATTTTTGGAAAGTTTTTTGGGTTTTGTTTTTAAGGCGCTCATTGAGCGGGTCCAACAATGTATTTGAGTTATTGCACAGATTGTTACGGATGCGGTGATACCAAATATGTAGGGTTTCTTTTGTGTTTTTGTGTGTTTTACTTTATTAGATATCCATAGGATCGGACCTCAGATCGGACCTCAGAGTTGCCATAGCAATGATTGGTGCCCAAAGCAATGATCAGTGCCCCCCGAAAACGATGCAGTGATCGTGGGGGAAAGCATATTAAATGCTGTGGTCACGCTGACCACGCCATTTAACAGGTTACACACCCGCGATCAGAGCACATTCTGACCACGGGTGTTACACTGAGGTATCGGCTACTAGTTATAGCCGGTACCCTGTGTGTCCGATGGCGGTTCGGCTCATATCTTAAGCTGAACCAGAATCAGCGCTGCTATATCGGACGCTGAGCACTAAGTCACTGAGGCCTGCGTCCCATACATCGGACGCTAAACGCCAAGAGGTTAAAGGTGTTATGCCATGAAACAAATGACTTCAAAAAAGAGGTTAAAATATTTCAAAAAGCTATTCATAATGGTTACCTGGAATTAACTCCAGTTGCAGTTTTCTACTGCTCCCGCACTAGCTGCAGGAGCAGGACCTGGCCTCAGGGTGTCAGATACACCCATAGACCCTAGGAAGAAGGGAGATGCAGTTTGTTACCACTTCTCCTTTCTCCGCTCCTCACAGCATTGGGCTGAAGTAGCGTGATGCATAGAGGAGCAGAGCCAGCACTGCCGCCAGCTCTATAGATTTGGCAGTCATGTTTCAGCCGGGTCTAAGGGGTTAACTAGAGCTGCTGGGTCTTATCAGACCCAGTGCAGCTCTGATTAACAGCAGCAGTGAAAGGAGATAGTTTCCCCCTCTAACTGAGGTTCCCCTTGTAAAAGAAACACTGTAAAAATGTCCCCCAGGGGTCTTTTATGACCTCATTGGGGACATATATTGTAATTCACACATACACACAAAATATGAATAAATATTCATAAAAATACATTTGCATTTCCCCACATAAAAAACCCCACTGCACTGCAAAATAATCATGTAGTAAAAAGAAAATGTGGAACTCACCGGCTTCTTGGTGGGAACATTTCTATATTTCATTTAGGGTGACGGGTACAGGGAGGGTACATGCCATGGCTCCTGGGCTGTTTTGCGCTGAATAGCGTTTTCTCAAGCCAAAGGCATGGTGCCAAGGTGAAGGGCATGGAACACCGTGAAGCAACCCACCCTCCTGCCAGGCATGCCCCCTTTATACTACTCCATGCCCACTTGGCATGGAGTTGGAATAAAGAGGTTGTGAAATATGGAGCACAGTTATCATATGCTAGCGGTATGCATGGAAAAATGTTTTGTGGATTTGTGAATTATTTTTTTTGTGGATGAGATGAACTTTTCAGGTACACCATTTATGGTGGGTTCAATAGCTAAAAATCAGATTTTATTAACTCTTTCTTGGTGGTGGTTAAAAAAATCATTACTTTTTGTTTGCGGTTTTAGCATTTTTTTTTACGGAAGTTCACTATACTATAAAAATAATGTGTTATCTTTATTCTATGGGTCATCATGGTTACAGCGTTACCCCATTTATTAGCTTTTTTATGGTTAATTTGTTTTGCAGAAAGTATAACTCATTTTGTGAAACAATGGGCAGAGCGTTTATATATTTTTTATTTACAGAGCTGTTTTAGAGCTTATTTTTTGCGGGACAAGCTGTAGTTTTTCTTGGTATCATATAGGGGTAAATGTCACCATTTATGCACTTTGCATAAAATTTCATAATTTGGTGAAGTTTTTTGGTGTTTTTTTATGTAGTTCATTGTTTACAATTGTATTTTATTGTACGAATTGTTACGAATGTTGTGATACCCAATATGTTGTGTTCTCTTGGTGGTTTTCCCTTAAAAGGGTGGTTTTCCCTTTTTTTGTTCTATTTGATTATTGCATGGGAAGGGAATTCATGTGACTTTTATTCTTTTTTTAAAAAAAAACTGTTTTATTTTGTCCCAGAGTGGGGCATAAACAAGTGATCATTTGATCACTTGTTCATTGTAATATACTGCAATACTAATGTATTGCAGCATATTACAAAGTCAGCACAATTCCAACAGGCATATTGGGGTAGCTTTTTTGTTGGAGGTTTTAGAAATTTCATCAATTATGTAATCGATTTTTGACTTTTTTTGGTGTTCTCCTTATACCAGTAAAATGTAAAATGTTAACTTTATTCTATGAGTCATTATGATTTTGGTCAAAATTTCTATATTTTAGTTTATGTTTTTTAATAACCTAAACAAAAATTTTTGCCATTGCCATTTTTCATAACACTTTTAATTTCTAGTTTATGGAGCTAATTGAGAGCTGTTTTTTTGCGGGGCATGTTGTACTTTGAAGTACAATTTTCATATGCAATGCCTGATGCATTGCAGGGTATCATTGCAGCTTATGCAAGGTCCATGTAGGCTTGCGCCATCTAGGGATGTTACACAGGGGTGTCATCTGTGAGTTGATTTAGCTGATTGAGAGGCTTTTGAATAGGGTTTGTAAGTGAGAGTTCTCTTATGGAGACTTTGCCAATTAAGGCCCCCTTGCAGGAGTGTGGAGAGTTTTACTTATTGATGCTCCACTAGGGTATTCTGGAAAAATGTGCAAATGCGTTTTTAAAGGAAACCTACCACTTGTAGTGGCAGGTTTCCGATGGAAATACCGGGCACCAGCTCAGGGTGAGCTGGTGCCGGAGCTTATTTTAGTTAGTGTTTTAAACCGCGGTATCGCGGTTTAAAACACTTTTTAAACGCTATAGCCGGCGCAGGCAGGTACGCGCTCGGCGCTTACCGTGCGCGCGGCTACATAGGAAGTGAATGAGAGCCGCGTGCACGGTAAGCGCCGAGCGCGTACCTGCCTGCGCCGGCTATAGCGTTTAAAAAGTGTTTTAAACCGCGATACCGCGGTTTAAAACACTAACTAAAATATGCTCCGGCACCAGCTCACCCTGAGCTGGTGCCCGGTATTGCCATCGGAAACCTGCCACTACAAGTGGTAGGTTTCCTTTAAAGATGGGATAAGGAAAACTATGTCTCTTTTGCTATCCTCCTAGCCCACTTAACAGCATGAAGCCTAATGACAAGATGTAGGATTAAAGCCAAACCAGTATATCTATTCCAGAAGGAATCGATTCCCAATTGTAGACAGCAGTGTTTCGGACATGGACAGATTTAGCATAACTTTGTATCTGCATGAATGGTGAAGGCTTTGCTGTCATGTCCTTTGAGTTCTATTATAGACTTTTCTTTAACCGGTTAAGGACCGGGCCCTTTAATGTTTTTTCATTTCCATTTTTCACTCCCCACCTTCAAAAATCTATAACTTTTTTACTTTTACACCTAAAGAGCTGTGTGATGGCTTGTTTTCTGCGTAACAGATTGCACTTCATAGTGATTGTATTGAATATTCCATGCCATGTACTGGGAAGCGGCTTGGATAGTACGGCTTGAGTGCCCCAAATGACATGTCTTCTTTATTCTTTAGGTTGGTACGATTACGGGGATACCAAATATGTATAGGTTTTATAATGTTTTCATACATTTACAAAAATTTAAACCTCCTGTACAATTTTTTTTTTTGTTTGATTTTGCCATCTTCTGGCGCTAATAATTTTTTTGTACGGAGCTGAGGGTGGTGTCATTTTTTGCAACATTTGATAATATTTTCAATGATATCATTTTTAGGACTTTACAACCTTTTGATCAATTTTTGAAGATTTTTTTATATTTTTAAAAATGTCAAAAAAGTGCAATTTTCAACTTTGGGCGCTATTTACCCTTACGGGGTTAAACGCATTGAAAAACCATTAATATATTTTGATAGATCAGGCATTTTCGGACGCGGGGATACCTAATGTGTTTATGATTTTAAGTGTTTATTTATATTTATGTCAGTTCTAAGGAAATGGGGGTGATTTGAATTTTTTTTTCAAACTTTTTTTATTTTTATTTTTACTATTTTTCAGACTTTCAGACTGATTTTCCTCCTCCATATTGTAATAAAGGGGTTAAAACGAAATAGCCTCGGTCTTCCGAAGACGGATCGCCGCTCCCCGATGACGTCACGGGGAGCAACGATCCTAGGCAAGATGGCGGCGCCCATGTGCCGCTGTCTTTTTGAGGCTGCTGGCAAAGCTGTTGTTATAACACCCGCGATCGGTGCTAGCAATGATTGCAGGTGTTACCAGTAAGTCTTTGCTGCAATATGCCGCAAAGACTTACCGGCTATGGAGAGGACTCAGCCAGTGCACTCAACTGCCGCCGTGAATACACGGTGGGCGGTCGTAAACCAGTTAAAGAGACAATAGGCGCAGGCTACTGTATCCTCTGCACATATTTTACACTGAAATTGTGTTGTGGAGCCACAGGCAATGAAAAAACTGCTCGGTGGTGCACTCAAGTGAATGATCAGCAGGTCAGTATTATATCCAGTGGAAAGAAAGCAAAAGACAGGTCACTCACCAAAAAAATACAGTCTTTAATTGCAGCCAGCGGGATACACAAGAGAGGAGCCGGGCACGCCACAAACTACGGACCGTTTCGCGCGAAGCTCTTTCTCAGGTCTGTGACATCATGTGGTGGGCTTGAACTACGCTTTAAACGTGTTCCGGCCAGGTAACCTTGGAAACCATAAACAAAACCTCCACCACATATTAAAAACTATGCAACATTTGCAGGATCGTTACTCTTACCATTAATATTCAAAGAGATACATGCAGGCGTAGAGAATATAACAATATTTTCTAATTAGATCTTACAAAAACACATTTAATTTGTTCCGGTCATTCAGGCCAACTGGTCCTAAAGCATTAGTGCACATAATCCATCTAGCTTCGCACCTGGGAAGCTCTCTATTCCTATCTCCTCCTGAGGGGTTAACATTAACCATTTCGATTCCTGCAAACCGCAGGACATCTGTGTGGCCGGAATGTACTATTCTTACGTGTTCAATCAAGCGAGGAGAACCGTATCCGGTTCTAATGGAATTGAGGTGTTCCCAAAAGCGGGTATGTAGGTGGCGGATTGTCTTCCCAATATAAAATCTACGGCATTGACAAAGTATAACATAAACTACAAACTGTGACTTGTAGTTGAAAAATTGTTTTACTGTGTGAGTTACTTCTCCCATAACCACTGCCCTAGTGCCGAGATTGAAATGAGAAAAATAGCATTGTCCACATCTAAATTACCTTGGGGACACTGGCTATTATAGACTTTTAATACATTACATGAATTTCAAAACTGGCATAAAAAGAATGAAGGAAATGTAGCTGATATCTTACGAAATTTACGATAGTGTCCCTTAAATTATGATTAATTTCAATTATAATTACATGATACTGTCCTTCCTCATGTAACTACATTTCTGAAGATATAAAACTTGAATTTTTAGTTTTTGTTTGTTTTCAAATTTTTATGCCCTATGTGAGATGGATAAAAATTTTTTTTCGTTTTTATGGCTTTCACTGTGGTTTGATATAACGAACATGATAATACTCAATATGTAGTCTTTCACTAGCACGGACCTTTGGAAACTCTAGAGCAACTTTTCTGTTGCGGCTAAAAGCATCAATTACCAATGAGTGGGCTTGGTGAAATTCAGGTTGGATGGGAAAATTTCAGCATTGGAGACAGACCTAGGCATGAACCTGAACCTGAACACAAACCCCATTGACATCAATGGGACCAAAAATGCCTTTAAAATTTAGTTTTTAAGGGGTAGAGCGCTTAGAAGTGGCGGGAATAACAGGATAGTTGCCATAATAAAACGGGGCTAGGAAAAGCACTTCAATTAAACATAAAAATACAATAAAGTTAATAATACTTAATAAATAAGTAAAATTTCAGGTACCACAGAATTTGTCAATTTCAAATTAAATTTCAGATACTAAAGAATTTTTCAATTTAAAGTTACATTTAAGGTACTGCAGAATTTGAATATTTCAAGTTAAATTTCAGGCAGTGTGGGATTGAGCTCTCTACCAACTTATTCAGGTGCCATGTGAGTCACATGTGATCTTTGCTGGTTCATCTTAACGAATGTGTGAATGTCTACTTTGGCTTTAGATAGTCGGATCCTCTTGTTTGATATGGCCACTAGACAGGACAGCCCCTGCAGCCCCGGCATGTCCAATTTCCCCCCAGAGACATACCAGGAGATGTGTCGACAGGTAATCTTTCACCATGTGAGTCACAGTCTGCCTACTGGTACTACATAATGCATTCAATGGTGGTGGAGGTTGAGGAGAATTGAACTCCGTGGCTTACTGTATCTCCCAATGTGGTGCTGGGGTTCCTGCTGTTTTTCTGACTTTCTCCTCCTCCTCATACTGCCACTGAGCTTTCAATGTTGAAAGGAAACCCTGCAGTAATACCCTCAGCAATTCATGCCTGTACTCCCCCAATTGTGTCTCACACTCTACTAGAGGAATTAAGGATGCAAGCCGTTTAGCTTAGATCCAGCAGGATCGGAATCCAATAATTGTAACTGGTGATTATCCAGGCAACTTTGGTGTTGTATCACAGGCATTGTAACAAGCTGTCCTCGGTGGGAGGTGTCTATTTAACCTCCTCTACATCTCCCAAAACAGGCTCCTCGTGAGCTGCTTTGGGTGTCAGCCGCACTAAGGAAAACTGCTCCTCTTCCTCCTCCCCTTCCTTCTCCAAAAGTGCCCCCTGACTAGACAGTACAGTGCAGTGATCAATGGTCTAGCAACCCACCATACAAGTCATGTGTGGATTTGCCTAAAACCTGTTCCTCCTCTTTTTCCTCTTCTTCCTCTTGTGCATCCTCCATCATGGTCAGAAGAGTGTTTTAAAGCAGGTTAAAGAAAGGGATGGTAGATCAGTGCTGACCAAAATGGTGGAATATTGGAAGAGCGGCACTGAACAAATGTGCTGTTAGTAAATACTATTACTTACCTGGCTGTCCTGGAGTTGGAATTCAGCAATTGCCTGCTACTGCTTACACACCCTTTACAGTATATGCAAAGTTGAATTCCAATAAGATTGTACATCACATATAGGGGTGTGGTTTGGCTGACGAAAGTTCCTCTGCAGTGCAGATAGGTGAAGAGCAGCTAGTGTGAAAGCCAAAAATGGGAACACACGTCATGCACCCTAAGAAGCAGCTCTGGCAGGTCTGGACAGCTGGCAAGGAACCTTTTTTCCATCGGGTTCACAAGGTTCCAGCCATTGTCACATGCCACCTTGCTGGGTTTCAGGGTCAGGGTAGTGGACCCACTGAACCACTGCAAGTGATGATGTAAACCGACGCCTGGGAGCGGAGTCTAAGAGGCACCCGGTATTCACCAGAGCCTGCCGCAAAGCGAGTTGGACTTGCTGCCACCAACCACCAGGTCGCTCCACAGGTGTGAAATGCTCACGGTTGCGGCCAAGGCCAGTTCCAGTGTCAATAGGCAAAATTGGAGTCATTGTCAGGGTTGGGGATGTAGCGGAAGGTCAAGCAAGGTAGCAAAGAATCAAAGTTAGAAACTCAGCAGGGGGTCACAATGAATAATAAACAGATAGTCAGGCAATGCTTTCTCAATAGCATTAGGGCACAATGATCCGGCAGGAGTCACAGGAAGAGGCTGGCTATTTAACCCCTTAACGCCGCAGCCCTTTTTCGTTTTTACGTTTTCATTTTTCACTCCGCACCTTCAAAAATCTATAGCTTTTTTATTTTTCGATGCACAGAGCTGTGTTATGGCTTATTTTCTGCGTAACAAATTACAATTCAAAATGGTATATTTAATATTTCATGCCATGTACTGGGAAGCAAGAAAAAAATTCCAAGTGCAGGGAAATTGGTAAAAAAACGCATTTGTGCCGTATTCTTGTGGGATTGGATTTTACGGATTTCACTGTATGCCCCAAATGACATGTCTACTTTATTCTTCGGATCAATACAATTACAGGAGTACCAAATTTATATAGGTTTTATAATGTTTTCATACATTTACAAAAATTACAACCTCCTGTACAAAAATTTTTCGGGGGATTTTGCCATCTTCTAATAACTTTTTTATATTTTGGTGTGGAGCTTTGGGAGTTGTCGTTTTTTGCGTCTTTTGATGATGTTTACAATTTTATCATTTTTAGGAAGGTACGATCTTTTAATCACTTTTGATAGAATTTTTTTTTTTTTTAAAGGGCAAAAAGGGCCAATTTCGACTCTGGGCGCGATTTACCCTTACGGGGTTAAACGCAGTGAAAAATCCGTTATTATATTTTGATAGATCGGGCATTTTTGGAGGCAGCGATACTTAATGAGTTTATGATTTTTAATGTTTATTTATATTTATATCAGTTCTAGGGAAAGGGGGTAATTTGAATTTTTATGTTATTTTATTAGAATTCTTTTTAAAACTTTTTTTTAATTTTTATTTTTACTATTTTTCAGACTTTAACCCTAGGTTGTCTGTATGATCCTATCATATACTGCCATAATACTGTATGGCAGTATATGGGGATTTTACTCCTCATTCATTACAGTGTACTGATGGCACATTGTACTGAATAGGTTAACCCGAGTCAGCCTCTGGTCTTCGGAAGACCCGAAGCTGCCATGGCGACAGATCGCCACACCACGAAGACGTCACGGGGAGGGACAATGCTCAGAAAGATAAAATATAGTATCCAGTCACACTGATTGGTTGTTTTTAGAGTGAGTATAAGTTTATTTTGCAAACAAAACTGTTGTGTGACATTTCAGTCAATCTCTGACCTTCGTCAGACACAGTTTGCAATATGACAAGGCATACATAGCTGCTGTGCAGGCGTGTGGCACTTAGGAAAATGGCGGGGAACCGCTCTGTGTTGAATTCCATATTTTACTTGCTAATGGGATTGGGACCCTATCCAGAGCACCTGAGAAGCCAATCCATAGGTGTGCAGTACGACTCCTAGACATAAAATGCTCAGAAAGATGGCAGCGCCCATGCGCCACCATCTTTTTGAAGCCACAGGCAGCTTCGCCAGCAGCAATCGGCAGGAAAACACCCGCGATCAGTGCTGGCACCAATCGCGGGTATGCAGCAAATGCGATCAGTGTTGGCACCAATCGCAATATGCAGCAAAGACTTACTGGCTATGGAGAGGGCTCAGCCTGTGAGCCCTCTCCAAGCACCCGCACCCTGCATGTAACGTAGTATTACGTCACATGTCGGTAAGGGGTTACATATTCTCTAGGTTTAGTGAAAAACTTGTAAATAAATAAATAGTAAAAATCTTCCCAGGAGTATTTTAAGACTTCATCGGGGAGACATAAAGTAAAGAAACACATACACATATAATAAGAAAATAAATCTATATAAAGTCATGATAATATTTCCAATAGTTTTGTAAAAATCCCCTGTCCATACTATGAAATACATTGTCGCAGTCGCACCATTTACCCAAGACTATATTAGTTGTATGTAAAAATGACCATCACAAATTTTAACACAAAATAAAAGCTAAAAATGAAAACTCCTTAACAATGGTTATTATAACTAACCCTGCCAACTTCTAGTTTGATAGTCTTCCCATATAATTACAAAGGCTCATTGCTAAGTGGGATGAACCCCTACTTTTGAGTGCACTTACACTAGGGAGCCTCCCAATTTACAACATAAATCCTGCCCACTATCTAAGGTGGCGTATTTATGCTAAATATACTCCCTAGTGTTCTCCCAAGCTGCCACCACCTGCATTTTACAATGTGGATCATAATATGTGTATAATGGTGCACATACTCTATTCTTTAGTGTCAGGTCAGGTGAAGGGCCCCCAGACACTGCAGGCCTTATAGCTGCTACCACTGTAGTTATACCCCTGTCCATACCCCCAAAACTTAAAAAGAATTTGGTGAATCTCAACATTATAGCCAATGGTTCTAAAATGATAGAAAATAGAGAGAAGGGACCTACTTGTCTTGTACCAATTTGAATCGGAAATGATTCAGAAAACTGAATCTGAGTTTATCAAAGATTATCAATATCTTGATTGAACCTAAAGATGGTCAATATGACTCAAGGGAAAGGGATTATTTTCCAGTTTAAGGACTAATGTGATAACCGTCATGTTACATTATAAAGATAGTTTCCCATTATCACGGGCTGTATTTGATAACCCTATTGATATCTTTTTATTTTCTGAAGAAATATACAGCAATAAAACTAATCTAACCTCCCTAAATTCCTCTTATATTACCACAAAACAACATTCTGGATCCACTAATAATCCTCCAATTTCAACTTGTACATCTTCGTGCCTAAATTTTGATACAGTCACAGGTACAGTTTATTAGATCTTCAGTTCACGCAAAATCTCTATATTTCAAAGTACATTTAATAACATTTTCCATTTAAAATGGTTCAGAATAAATGAACAAAGTAATAATTTTGTTGATTTTGCATGACCACAGTTAAATAATTCACCAATGTAGGTCAAGTGCTGATATACATAATCATAGCAAAATTAAGATTGTTCATTGTTGATCTTTTTGAATGAGGTTACTTAACAGACTACTATGGTAAATGCAAACTTTAATTAGTTTGCTATTTCACAATTTTAAAATGCATTGGCTAATGTCAGTAAAGCATAAATATACAGAAGAAAATTAAGATCGTGGATATAAATTACCATGTTAATTGTGTTTGTGCTGCTGAATTAAAATCTGTGGCTGACAGCATAATGACCCCTAAGATGACCATAGGCACAGAAATAATTTTCCAGACCAATAAATTATAAAGATTTTTTTTTACTTTTCCCCACTTGACATTGGTATATAAAACAGCAATTGCAATAACTATAAGGAAAACTAACATCAAACATGACCTGGATCTTAGAAAAAACAAATGGTAAAATTATACTTTTGAAAAACTAAAATATTTTTCATATTTTTGCCTTACTTTAAGACACCCCTTAAACTAAAAATAAAAAATGGATTTCACACGACCTTTTCTTGTTGTCAATGTAAGTTACTTCAGTGAATTATTCCTGTGCCTCCTTTCTTGGTATTCCTAACACATTAAGGCTGCTGAGACAGTAAGCTTGCTACACAAAAACACAGCACAGCTACATAAAATATACACACATATACACAGCATCGTTACATACATACACATGTGCGCAACCCTGCTACACTTATACTCCACTGCACAGTTACATACAAATATTGTCTCTGAATTATACCCTGTATATGACCGATCACATGCCTATTTCCAGCTTCCTTCAGGCTTGTTTCCTGCTACTGACTACTGTCCACATTACAGTTCAGTTATGTAGACAAACATTGCCCTCTCAGAGATCAGGTTAACAGTTTAAGGAAATAGTCTAAAATGGCTTTCAGGACACAGCACTTTTTCCTTTTTCCTAGAAGGTAAATATAGATTCTAGAAGATTATAAAGATATCTTTGTTTTTATCATTAATCTGACATGGGAATATGAGGACTTGTTTTTTTTTCAGTAAGAGTTGTATTTTCCAATAGCCTAATCTATAGGGTAAAAAAAGAATAATAAAGTAATAAGTGTCATGGTTTATAAGGAAGCAGGAAACCATATAAAGAGAGCAGCAAGAACTAGGGAAACGGAAGGGGAAATCCCTTACTCTAAGGCTAAGCCTGCCTGTGGGTGATGTGTAGCTTACCCCGGGCTGGTCCCGGACTTGACAACTTTTCTCTCTCTGAACACGAAGACCTTTCCAGATAGTAGGGGAAATGACTAAAGGATACTAGAGCCTGGTGTTCTATATTCAGGCCCCTCTAACGAAACAATTGCTGCTAGAAAAACTTTGCAAACTAGCAATCCCAGCATGCACACAAACACACACACAACCAAGGCTGAATACAGGAGGCAGGGCAATAGGAAGGACAAGAATAGTGTATAACAACCAGCGCAGGTCCACAGAACACTCATTTTTAAATAAACACAGACAAAGGGGAATAGACAGGAAAGACAGAGTACATGAGAACAGACAACATTACAGAATCTCTCACCACAGTCAAAAACAAGCTACTAGAAAGTTTAGATGATCCAACAGAGCAGAGCCAGGGATAAGCTGCAGATACAACAATGCCTAGCAAATACTGAATGACAAATCAGCCTTAAATGGAACCCGACCACTCCTGATAAGATAACACAAATAAGATAGGATATCTTTTAGATATCTTAAGATAGGATAACACAGCCTGGACCTAAAAACAGCAACAGGTAATGCAGAAACACCAACAACAAAAAGACAGGTATAAACAATCCGGCTACATAGCATAGAGCAGGGTTCCCCAAACTACGGCCCACGGGCCACATGCGGCGCGCGGACCGTTTCGATCAGGCCCCCGACGCTTGGCGCCCCCACGGCTTTTGACAGTCGGGCAGGAGACTCCGTCCGTCCGGACAGGAAGCTCCTGTCCGTCTCTGTACAGTGCTCGGTGCGGCCGGAAACGGACGCTCGAGCACTATTACTGGAGAGATGTGGCCGGAAGACAACCCGTGCGTACATCGCTCCATGAACTAGGATGCGCGGCCGCGCAATTACGTCATCACGCAGCCAAGCACCCCTTCCTGTCCAGACGTGGCAAGAAGATAGAAGACTTAGTTGAATACAGAATTTTTATTTTTTTATCAAAAAGGGTAGTAAAAAGATTGTGGCGACTGGGGGCCAATAGTTAGTTATGAGGGGCAGCTTAGGAAATAATTAACTATGAGGGGCAGTATAGGAAATAATTAATTATGAGGGGCAGCATAGGAAATAATTAATTATGAGGGGCAGCATAGGAAACAATTAATGGTGGGGGCAGCATAGGAAACAATTAATTGTGAGGGGCAGCATAGGAAACATTTAATTGTGAGGGGCAGCATAGGAAATAATTAATTATGAGGGCAGCACAGGAAATAATTAATTATAAGGGGCAGCTTAGGAAATAATTAATTATAAGGGGCAACATAGGAAATAATTAATTGTGAGGGGCAGCACAGGAAACAATTAATTGTGAGGGGCAGCATAGAAAATAATTAATTGTGAGGGGCAGCATAGGAAACAATTAATTGTGAGGGGCAGCATAGGAAATAATTAATTGTGAGGGGCAGTGTAGGAAATAATTAATGGTGGAGGGACAGCATAGGAAATAATTAATTATGAAGGGCAGCATAGGAAATAATTAATTATGAGGGGCAGAATAGGAAATAATTAATTATGAAGGGCAATATAGGAAATAATTAATGGTGGGGCCAACATAGGAAATAATTATGAGGGGCAGCATAGGAAATAATTAATGGTGGGGGAAGCTTAGGAAATAATTAATGTGGGGGCAGCATAGGAAATAATTAATGGGGGAGGGGCAGCATAGGAAATAATTAATGGTGGTGGTATAGGAAATAATTAATTATGAGGGGCAGTCTAGTAATTAATGGGGGGAGGCATATTCAATAATTAATGGAGAGGGGTCCCAGTATATTTAATAATTAATTGGCCCAATTAATTAATTAATTGGGCCAATATATAAAATAGTTCACAAGGGGGTGCAGTATATTAAATAATTAATTGAGGAGGTACCGGTGTATTACGGATGCGGTCACATGTACCGCTATTTATTTTTAAACTTTAGTCCGGCCCTCCAACGGTTTGAGGGGAACAGTGAACGGCCCCCCTATGTAAAAAGTTTAGGGACCCCAGGCATAGAGGTAGAGAACCGACTACAATGGCCAAATGAGGCCAATTCTAATCCTGACAATAATAAATAATAAAGTTTTACGAACTCTTTCCTATGGGGGAGCAAAAAAAAGGCTGCTATGCTGCTTGTTTTCAAATTGAATAAATCAATTATGGAATTCACTATATGGTATTTTATTGCAGGGTAAGATAGCAACTAGATTGGTAACAGTTTGTGGTACATCCAACTTTTTTTCCCTTTTTGGTAAGTAGGAAGCATTAAAGTTGCTAAATTGCTAAAACTTTTAAATAGTATTTTATTTATCAGCAGCTGTCTCCTGCTGATGATCAGGCTGACACTCTCGTAGTGTCAGTGTGATCATCAGGATAAGAATGTAGCAACGGCCCACTAATTAGGATGAGCGTTCTTATCCTGTGTCGCTGACCTATTAATCGTTGCTTAACTTGATCTTCAGGAAAGTGATAAGGAGGGTCTGTCACTAATGGAAGCTCCCTCCTAACTTCAAGCTAAAAGATGCAGGCACTTTTTTAATCAAGAAGCTTTGTATAGAAGAACATAAAGCAGAGATCTATAAAATTGTGAAGAATTGATACAAAAAGTATATTGGAATATTGTATAACTTTTCATTATACAAACCATAACATGTCCAATTGATTCTGGCAACAGTTGTGCCAGTTCACCTGTTAGTTGTCGTGGTCAAAGCCAATAAATACACATAAACAGTAGGCGGCCATATTGCTATCAATTGGCACCCTCCACAACATCATTAAGGGTTGCCATGACAGCTGGGAGCCTCTGGGAGGCTCCTATAGCTGCCAATTAATATTCTTTATCATAGCCTGACAGAGGCAGATTGTAATAAATATAAAGATATGTATATTCACAATATATGGAAATACAGTTGTATTTCAGTATATTGCATGAGTAATGAGCCCCCCTCCAGTGCGCAAACAAAGTAAGGGAACTAAAAAAAAACCTAAAAAAAATGTAAAAACCTTTAAAAAAATGGTTTCAAATTTAATAAAATTAGTAAGTAAAAATTAAATATAAAAATGGTTATTTCTTGCGGTAAACCGCATAACAGAAAATAGCAATATTTGAATTGCCACATTTTTGTTATTTATTTATTTATTTTATTATTTTTGTTATAGTGCATACAATTTTGAATAAAAGGTTATCAAAAATTCGTACAGTCCCGAAAATCGTAGCAATGAAAATGTCACCAAAGGATTTAAAAACTTATTAGTCTCAGAATAGAGCAAAATTAAAACATTTTTGTGCAAAACTTTTTAATCTTTTTTAAATACATTTTTTTAAAAACTAAACAAACCTATACATAAAATCTATAATTTTTCTTTATCACCGTGATCATACCAGCCAAAATAGACAGCAGTGAAAAATGAAAACATGAGAAATGAAAATGGCATGGTCCTTAAGGGGTTATTTCTATAATCAAATAAATAGTTTTATATGAATTGTATGGATGGATTGTGTTGTTTAATAGTAAATGTAAAACAGAAAAGGCTGAATTTGCTGTTATAAGAAAAGCACTCATAAGGCTACAATAATGGAAAGATTTTTTATAAAGTTTAGACTGAAGTCTGCAAAAAGAGTAAAAATGGAAAAAAAATTAATTTAGGATTAATAGAAGATACTTATACAGAGCCATTTTTACAAAATTGTAAGATTCATATGGCCCTGTCAACTTTTCTATAATGATATAATACAAAATGAATATTTGGTATTTGCAAAAAGAAGGCAAACATTTTCTTTTAAATGGTTTGTTTCTGACAGGCATTAATTGCATATTTTACACATCACATGTTAACTATTGTCATGTATACAACACAGCCATAGCAAGTTATCATAGTGTAACCGTAATGTCTCCTGAATACATATTTTAGAGCCAGGAACTAAGAGTTCTCTTTATGGAGACTTTGCCAATTAAGGCCGCTTTATAGGCGTGTGGAGACTTATAGCCATCGATGCTCCACTAGGGGATTCAGGGAATATTTCAGGGCAGCAAAGTTAGGTATTGTTTTCCATATTTCAACCTGGAAAACATATTTGCATATTTTCCAGAACTATTTTAATGGCATTTTTACCTTTCTTATATTTGAAATATGCCTTTTTCTGGCCTGTGGTAAAGGGGTAGGTATTTTACATAACCTGGAGAAAAGCAAAATGACACCAGTAATGGTAAATTGCACTGGTAAAGCTTGGTGATCAAAATGCTTTAGATATTATCTTGTCTTTTTTATAGTGTGTTAACCTCTACAAGATCTGTGCAATATATCTTAACTACTTGTTCCATAAATTGTACAATAGACTAAGCAATTAGTTGCTTACAGATTAAATATCTACATAGCAATCATATATACTTATAGCTGTTTAATTGATACTGTATAGTCATCTTATCAGTACTAGGAAAAAGCTATACAAATACCTAAAATCATACTGTTTTTATGCTTAAAGTGTATCTAACAAACAAACTTTCCTCTCTGAGGTTTCTAAAACACGTATGTTTCTAGTCATTGGAGCATATATACAATGGCTTTGCGCCGCTTTATGACACACTTTTTCAGACTGTGCACATTCTTTAATGTTAAAATGGCTTGCACAGGTATTTATCCTGTGACCATTCTCATTTGCGCTTTGATGACCAAGGCCTATTTTTCAAAACCAGGTTGCGTCACTTTATCTGGTTATAACTTTATATGTTAGGCTTAAACTTACTCAAGTGTTTTTGAGTTTGTTTTTCCATTACATTTTGTACTTCAAGTTAGGGGGAAATTTTGGTTGATATATTTGACATTTGAAAATCCCATAGGCGCACGCTAAAGATAGGATTGGAACGATTGCCGTCGCTGGTACAGCGGTGTGCCTCTCCACCGCTATTTACTAAGAAAAAGAACAATACTTGAATATACCTGCGCTGGCTAAGAAGTGTATTTATGTGTATGTTGTGTAATATACACTGGGGAATGCTGGGCTCCCTACACTGAGATTGACTTTAAACAGACCAATTATGGTATTTGGTAAATCACTCACCTGTGACACCAATTCTAGCGGGTTTCCGCAGGTCTGGGAGGTATGTGCTACGATGTAGTTTCTTGAGTCCAGGTTCGCGTTCCTTTAGACGCTATTGTTCCCCGTAATAGTCCATGCAATAGCTTAACAATAGCAAAGCCCCGGCCGGCGGCCTCCCTAAGTCAAACTAGCAAAACGGATGTACCAGTGACGTCACCCAAATGGTACTGATAGTCCAAAAGGACAGATAGGAATTTCCACCGACGTGTTGTCGAAAGCAGCGGCTTTCTTCCTCAGGGTAAAGTTCCTGGCTCCTATGATGGTACTTATATAGAATCCGTACTGTATGCTACCAAACCGTTTTTAGGGGATGTTAAATGCGTGTTGTTGTAATCATTTGGATATTTGATCGTCCCCATCGCTACCCATCTCACAGCTTTACCTTTATTCATTAATTCTTGTTCTTATTACTGCACATATACCGAGCCCTAGTGTTGCATCTAATGGGATAACTGTTCGTTGTACTTTAATGTTTAAAAAATGATGCCAATAATAATAAAAATAAGAATAAAATTAAAAACTATTGTGAATATCTTTATTGCTTTGATTTAAAATATGTATATTCATTGCTCAATGTTGCAACCGTGGTTACACGTATATAAAAATCAATTCTGCGGAAACCCGCTAGAATTGGTATCACAGGTTAGTGATTTACCAAATACCATAATTGGTCTGTTTAAAGTCAATCTCAGTGTAGGGAGCCCAGCATTCCCCAGTGTATATTACACAACATACACATAAATACACCAGAACAGGTATATTCAAGTATTCTTTTTATATTTGACATTTATTTAGGAAAAATTGTGAATTTGGTAAACATTTTGAAAAAAATATTATTATTATTTTTATTATTATTAAATATTTTCAAACTTCAAAATGTTCTGGCTTTCAAAGTGATAATCTTATTTCCCAAATTAGTTACTACCTAACATTTAGCATATCTCAGCTTTCTTTTCGTGCCATTTAAGAAGTGCCCTTTTGTACACTAGAAAGATCACAAATTGAACAGCATTCTCTTAAATTTGTAAACAAATTTTACAATCAATTATTTTAGGTACCATTTCTTTTCTATAGGGGTTTTAGAAGTAGAAAGCCCCCACATATCAACCCGTTCCATTAACTTCACCCCTCAAACTATTCAAAACAGCAGGAAGCTTGTTAACCCTTCATGTATTTTATCGAAATTAAAACAAAATGAAAGTTTGAAAGGAAGGAGCTATTGAGCTTTTTTAGGGCAGAATAGTTTTCAGGTGCCATGACTTGTTTGAAGAGCTCCTGAGGCCACGTTCACAAGTGACATTTGTTGCATTTTAAAACAAAATCCAAAGGCTCCACCTGCGATCACACGTTGAGGTAAGATTACATTTACAGGCAGTCCCCGGGTTACATACAAGATAGGGACTGTAGGTTTGTTCTTAAGTTGAATTTGTATGTAAGTCGAAACTGTATACTTTATAATTGTAGTTCCCGACAATTTTTTTTTTTTGCCCCAGTGACAATTGGAGTTTCAAATTTTTTTGCTGTAATAGGACCAAGAATTATCAATAAAGCATCATTGCAGACAATTTTAAGCTGATTATTGCAATCTGGGACTATTTTAAAGCATCCAGAGAGCTTCACCAGAGGTCACAGTGGGCAGAGGGGTCCGTCTGTAACTATGGGTTGTCTGTAAGTCGGGTGTCCTTAAGTAGGGGACCGCCTGTACTTTGCTTCGGTTAACGTGTTGTAAACAGAATGGGGCACATTTACTTACCTGGTCCTGCATGATCCCCGATCTGGAATGTCTGCTGGAACGCACATCTGCCGCAATTTAAGAAGATCGTGCGCCCGTTTTCCTGCTTGTGTTGCTTCCCCAATCAGGTCCACCAGAGTTCACCCTCTTCTTCCCACTGCATGTAAGTGCTTGGCTTGTGACACAAATTTAAATGTTAAATCCCAATCTGTCGGATCGTCTGACGGCCCGCCCCCCAATTTGTGTCACATGAAAGCCTGCACAATTGCAACACAATCCGATCGCGTGCGACACAATCTCTGAAAAGTCGGGAAGCACGACGAAAATGCGGCTGTGGGACCCTTGCATCGCAGGGTGCTGAGAGGAGAGGGAGGGAGCAACCCATCAGCCTAAGGCCCCTTAGTAACCGAAGGAGAAATCCATATGGGCTGGCTTCCATGTGACACTGTGACGTGCCGTTGGACTATCCAACTGATTTGGACTGAGAGCGGGATTTAACTTTCAAATTGTGTCGCAAGCCTTAGCACTTAAGGGCACCACTAAAAAGATGGTGAACTCTGTCGGACCAGAGCAGGGAAGCGACACATTCTTTCTTAGTAAATTGCGGCACAGTGCATTGTAGTCGGACAATGCACTTTCTGTTTGGTAAACAGATCATATTTAAAAAAAAACAACACATAATTACATGTTACTTACTAAATTAAATTAATAAAGTAATAAATTTACTAAATTAAAATTCTACGTAACATGCCATAGGACATCATAATACATAATATTGCAGAACATCTTAATACATACCACAGCTGCTGAAAAACCTCATACTACACACATCAGCTACTGCAAAACATCATAATACAAATGTCAGCTGCTACAAAACCTCATATTTCACACCTCAGCTTCTGCAAAACCTCATAATAAACCCAAGTGAGCCAAAAAAAAGTCAGAATCTGATGTGACTAGAGATGAGCGAACATACTCGTCTGAGCTTGATGCTCGTTCGAGCATTAGCGTACTCGAAACTGCTCGTTGCTCGGACGAATACTTCGCCCGCTCGAGAAAATGGCAGCTCCCGCCGTTTTGCTTTTTGGCGGCCAGAAACATAGCCAATCACAAGCCAGGAGACTCTGCACTCCACCCAGCATGACGTGGTACCCTTACACGTCGATAGCAGTGGTTGGCTGGCCAGATCAGGTGACCCTGGAATAGACTAGCCCCTGCCTGCGCTGCTCGGATCATTCTGTGTCTGGATGCCGCTAGGGAGAGAGCTGCTGCTGGTCAGGGAAAGCGTTAGGCTGTTCTATTAGAATAGTGTTAGGCAGGAGTGATTCTACAAGAACCCAACAGCCCTTCTTAGGGCTACAATAACGTTATACTTTTTTTTTTATTTATTTGCAGCTAGTACCATATTGTGAGGAATTTGCAGGGGGACTTGCTACCGTTGTGTTTAGCTCTTAGTGACACACATATCCACCTCAAACACCAAAGTGGGAAAATTAATTGGGGGTTTGATTTCAATTAGGCACAGTCTGCCATTTACTTTTTATTTTACGTTTATTTTTTCATAACTTAGCGTCATCTCATCTGGCATAGCAGTGTGCTTTCATACTTGGCTAGAAAATAGCCATAGGAGAATCCAAACGGCTTACTTAGGCCTACAATAGCGTTATATATTTTATTTCTGGTTGATCTGCTGGTGGCTGTCCTTGCTGCAGTGCATCTACTACCATATTGTGAGGAATTTGTAGTGAGACTTGCGACCGTTGTGTTTAGCGCTTAGTGACGCACATATCCATCGCAAAGACCGAAGTGGGAAAATTTATTAGGGGTTTGATTTCAATTAGGCACAGTCTGCCATTTACTTTTTATTTTACGTTTATTTTTTCATAACTCAGCGTCATCTCATCTGGCATAGCAGTGTGCTTTCATACTTGGCTAGAAAATAGCCATAGCAATAGGATAGCATCGTTTGGTTTTAAAAACTAAAAATCACAAAAAAACACAAAAAAAAGTAAAAAAAAAATTAAAGTTATAACTTTCATTTTCAAAATGTTTAACCCGAGGGCTAGGGGTAGAGGGCGAGGGCGGGGACGTGGGCGTCCAACTACTGCAGGGGTCAGAGGCCGTGGTCCTGGGCGGGGTGAGACACCACCTGCTGATGAGGGAGCAGGGGAACGCCGCAGAGCTACACTCCCTAGGTTCATGTCTGAAGTTACTGGGACTCGTGGTAGAGCACTGTTGAGGCCAGAACAGTGCAAACAGGTGATGTCGTGGATTGCCGACAATGCTTCGAGCAATTTGTCCACCAGTCAGTCTTCCACGCAGTCCACCCATGTCACCGAAATCGGCACTCCTCCAGCTCCTGCACCTCAGCCTCCTCCCCCCCAGTCTGCCCCCTCCCAGGAAAATTTGGCATTTGAACTGGCATACTCTGAGGAACTGTTTTCTGGACCCTTCCCACAGTCACAAACCACTTGTCCGGTTGCTGCTGAGCAATTTTCCGATGCCCAGGTTTTCCACCAGTCGCAGTCTGTGGGTGATGATGACCTTCTTGACGTAGTGGAAGAAGTGTGTAAAGAGGTGTCCGACGATGAGGAGACACGGTTGTCAGACAGTGGTGAAGTTGTTGTCAGGGCAGGAAGTCCGAGGGGGGAGCAGACTGAGGGATCGGAGGATGATGAGGTGACAGACCCAAGCTGGGTTGAGAGGCCGGGTGAACACAGTGCTTCTGAGACGGAGGAGAGTCCTCGACCAGAACAGGTTGGAAGAGGCAGTGGTGGGGCCAGACGGAGAGGCAGGGCCAGAGCAGGTGCATCAGCGCCAAATGTGTCACGTAGTCAATCTCCCGTGGCGAGGGCTCCCGCGGCGAGGGCTAGATTTTCAGAAGTCTGGAGGTTCTTTAAGCAAACACCGGATGACCGACGGACTGTGGTGTGCAACCTTTGCCAAACCAGGATCAGCAGGGGTTCCACCACTACTAGCTTAACTACCACCAGTATGCGCAGGCATATGAATGCTAAACACCCCACTCAGTGGCACCAAGCCCGTTCTCCTCCGGCCGTGCACACCACTGCTCCTTCCCCTGTGTCAGTTGATAGTCAGCCCCCTGCCCAGGACCCTGGCACAAAAACCCCATCGTCGCCTTCACGATCCTCCACAGCATCCACCAACGTTCAGCTCTCCATACCCCAGACGCTGGAGCGGAAACGGAAATATAGTGCAACCCACCCGCACGCCCAAGCCCTTAATGTCCACATCTCCAGATTGCTTAGCCTGGAGATGCTGCCCTATAGGCTAGTAGAGACCGAGGCCTTTCGCAACCTCATGGCGGCGGCCGCCCCTCGGTATTCGGTCCCCAGCCGCCACTACTTTTCCCGATGTGCCGTCCCAGCCCTGCACCAGCACGTGTCAGACAACATCATCCGTGCCCTGACCAACGCCGTTTCTGACAAGGTCCACCTGACCACGGACACGTGGACGAGTGCTGCCGGGCAGGGCCACTATATATCGCTGACGGCACATTGGGTTAACTTGGTGGAGGCTGGGACCGAGTCTGACCCTGCGGCTGGTCATATACTGCCGACGCCGAGGATTGCGGGGCCTACCTCGGTCCAAGTCTCAAAGGCCTACTATACCTCCTCCTCCTCCCACCCCTCCTCCACCTCCTCCTCCTCCGAATTACCATCCGTGGGCATGGCGCCATCAGTCGGTAGCTCTAGGCACAGCAGCAGTGCCGTCGCTAAGCGACAGCAGGCGGTGCTCAAACTGCTGAGCCTAGGCGATAAAAGGCACACCGCCCAAGAGCTATTACAGGGCATTCCACATCAAACTTGTTAACTTTGTCGCCACCCTGCTGTGTAATCCACAAAATATACTGGCAAACTTTTATCATTTACTGATATTATTTCAGCGCTTCTTGCGCATCTGTTTACATTCCCCTCACCCGCCATATCCTAAACTTATAAGAACGCTACTACACTTGATCTTATACAAAAGGTTCTTAGAAGTGCTGTTTGGGAAGTAGCCTAGAGACAGGGGCTTGGATTGGCGAAAGCTCGCCTGGCAGTGGAGCGCTAGCTCCATCTCAAGATCCAACTAACATAGTTTTAACTGCAGCACCTTTAATCTACTACTAGTTCACTGCCTCCATACATCGTCCCCTTATCAAACGAGCTGTGTCAGGCAGAATTTTCCGGTGTTTCACCAGATACATAGTGGAACGCGGCCCATCTGTCGCCGCCATGCTGGAGACCTGAAGTTGCAATCATAGCAGCGCAATATGGATGCCCCATACTGTCGCTCTTAATCATGGAACCATTTCTGTAAAAACAATTAAAAATAGAACCACTATGCTATTCCATTATTCCTAGGTGAAATATTCAAACGACCCGGCCTGCTTTGAAAATTATAATTATTTCAAAGTAAACGCTTCTGGCCCCCAGGCCCATTTTGGGTGGGGAGGAGCCGAGAGACAGGGGCTTGGACAGGCGAAAGCTCGCCTGGCGGTGGACCGCCAGCTCCATCCCAAGATTAGGCAGCCTCAGAGGCATCCATGCATGCTGCCCCTGCTGTTTCCTGTCCATTTTGCCTCCACGATCCTCCACAGCGTCCACCAATGTCTCATTTCAACTCTCTATACCCCAGACGCTGGAGCACGAGAGCATATGCAGCACATCATCCCCTTATCAAACGAGCTGTGTCAGGCAGAATTTTCAGGTGTTTCAACAGATACATAGTGAAACTCGGCCCATCTGTCGCCGCCATGCTGGAGACCTGAAGTTGCAATCATAGCAGCGCAATATGAATGCCCCATACTGTCGCTCTTAATCATGGAAGTTGTCTCCATGGCTGCCTCCACATGTCGTCCCCTTATCAAAAGAGCTGTGTCAGGCTCATTTTTCGGGTGTTTCACCAGATACGTTATGGAACTTGGTCACTATGTCGCCACCATGCTGTGTTATCGACTAAATATACCTTCAACCTTTTGTTCACATAGGAAATCATTTCACCTCCTTTGGTGAAACCTGAGTCCATTTAGGTTATGTCGCCATGAGACTCTCTAGCCTGCCACTGCTGCCGCTGCCTCTGCATGCCGTCCCCTATAGTGTCAGGGTCAATTATTGCATGTTTTAGATGCTATCTAGCCTCATTCGGTCACTCTGTCATGGCCATGCTGTTGCCCATAATTTTGGCATAATGGTGCGATTAAGCAGCCTCAGAGGCATCCATGCATGCTGCCCCTGCTGTTTCCTGTCCATTTCCGTGGTGTTTCCATCCTTTTCTGAGGTTCCCAGGTGTTTGGCCAAGCTTCCCTGTGCAGAGCCTTGGTCCCCTTGAAAAATGCTCGAGTCTCCCATTGACTTCAATGGTGCTCGTTATTCGAGACGAGCACTCGAGCATCGGGAAAAGTTCGTCTCGAATAACGAGTACCCGAGCATTTTAGTGCTCGCTCATCTCTAGATGTGACCACAATTTTTTCACACAATACAATACATCTCCTTGGCCTGGACTGCATTCACACACTTCGCATTTGAAGGAGTTTCCCCACAAAAGACAATTCTCACAACTCAATCCCCTAGTGATGGTAACACAATAAATATAATTTTAACCCCTTACATTGTCCTCACTGTATTCCTGATCACAAGCATTTCATTGTAAACACTAGAGATGAGCGAGCACTAAAATGCTCGGGTGCTCGTTATTCGATACGAGCTTTTCCCGATGCTCGGGTGCTCGTATCGAATAATGAACCCCCTTTAAAGTCAATGGGAGACCCGAGCATTTTTTTAGTAAAAGAGAACATTAAAAGAACAGTGCATAATAAAATATCCCAGATGTTTACTGATGTTTTACTTGTAAGAAAAAATTTAAATAACACTATTCTTCACTTTCCAGGTGTTCGCGCGTGTCTCCCGCTAAGTTAGGAGATGTTCAGAACATCTGGAATGTGAAGAATCGTGTTCTTTCAATGTGTTCTGCACTTAAATGTTCGTGTTTTCACTGTTTTTAATGTTTTAATTCTATTCTTCACATTGCAGGTGTGCGCGCGTGTCTCCCGATAGGTTCGGAGATACGCGCGCACAGCTGCAAAGTGAAGAATAGTGTTATTTAAATGTGTTCTGCCCTTAAATGTTTGTGTTTTCACAGTTTTTAATGTTTTAATTCTATTCTTCACATTGCAGGTGTGCGCGCGTGTCTCCCGATAGGTTCGGAGATACGCGCGCACAGCTGCAAAGTGAAGAATAGTGTTATTTAAATGTGTTCTGACCTTAAATGTTGGTGTTTTCACTGTTTTTAATGTTTTAATTCTATTCTTCACATTGCAGGTGTGCGCGCGTGTCTCCCGATAGGTTCGGAGACACGCGCACACAGCTGCAAAGTGAAGAATAGAATTAAAACATTAAAAGCAGTGAAAACACGAACATTTAAGTGCAGGACACATTGAAAGAACACTATTCTTCACATTCCAGATGTTCCGAACATCTCCTAACTTAGCGGGAGACACGCACGAACACCTGGAAAGTGAAGAATAGTGTTATTTCAATATGTTCTTACAAGCAAAAAATCAGTAAACATCTGGGTTATTTTATTATGTAATAAAAATACTGTTCTTCACTTAATTTAATGCTCGATCTCGAGCCGGCGAGATACTCGTCCGAGTAACGAGCCGGTCCGAGTATGCTAATACTCGACCGAGCAGTATACTCGGACGAGTATACTCGCTCATCTCTAGTAAACACATTTCAAACCCTGTGGGGAATATTTATCAAGCTGTCTGTCAGAATATTTCTAGTTGCCTATGGCAACCAATTACATCTCCCGTTTAAAATATTTATGAGCACTGGTAAGATTAAAGCTGAGCTGTGATTGGTTGCCATGGGCAACTAGAAATATTCTGACTTTCAGACAGCTTAATAAAGACTATGGGGCAGATTTATCAAGCTGTCTGAAAGTCAGAATATTTCTAGTTGCCCATGGCAACCAATCACAGCTTCCGTTTAAAATATTCATGAGCACTGGTGAAATGAAAGCTGAGCTGGGATTGGTTGCCATGGGCAACTAGAAATATTCTGACTTTCAGACAGCTTGATAAATCTGCCCCTATATGTTAAAAATATTTTTTCAGTGGTCTGGGAATACATTATGACACACTAAGGACACTTTTAAATGTTGCGCTTACATTGCATGTATGTTAAACACAATGTTAATGCAATGTAAATGCTATGTGAGAAGGCGGCCTAATACTGTGTACACGCAGGCACATACATATATGCAAAACATATGATATCCTAATACTGCATACTCAACTATACATACGCATAGGGGGTGCAAAGAGTGCGGTCGCAACCAGGCCCAAGTTGCTTAGGGGGCCCATAAGGTCTGAGTATCCCATATGAGAGGTCTAGTCTATAAACTATACATCATAGACAAGCACAGACTTTGCACTGGGGTCCATCAGCTTCAAGTTACACCACTGTATACATATGAAACATATTTTACACTAATACTGCACACACACACACATACATGCATACACAAATACATATATGTATATGCAATATACACGAATACTGTGCACACACATATGTACGTGTAATACATATGATACATTAATACTGTAGGCACAGAAACACATGCAATATATATGATACACTAATACTGCAGACATTTGCCATTTATTAGGCAAATGTAATGCCCATTTACAATACAACATACACACAGTATGCAATTATATACTATCTATATATACTTTTTTTTAAATTCTTTATTTATATAACAATTTTTAACAATAAGTGGAGTAAAATAAGCATATAGACAAGACAGAACAACAAGAAAAAAAAAAAGCATATACGCGACATGACCGCAGAATCACGGTCTGGCTTAGATTTTTACCGTCGGCTGAGTTGGGAGGCCGAACGTTCGCTAGTATGCCCAGGACGGCCAAATGCAGAGAGAAGGGGGACAGGGTGTTTTCTATAGGGAAAGAGAAAAAGGTCAGGGGGGGAATAGGTAGGCGGGGGGAAGGGGAGGGGGGATAAAAGGGGAGGGCAGGGGAGAGGAAGAAAATCTCCAGGCAGCCAGGGTGGACATTGGAAGGGCGTCTATGCGGGTGAGCGCACTATTCGCCGGTGGCCAGGAGGGACCTGTATGCGGCTGATCTCTATATTACCTTCTGTGTCCTATGATCTGTCAGGAAGGTTTTCAAATGGCAGATACATTCAACCCCACTACACAGAACAGCTACTGAAGGTATCATCTATACAGGGAAGACAGGCAGTATATACAGAATCTCACAGTTACCTGCTTTTGTGTGCTTCTTTTGTTTCTGTGTATTGCCACCTCCCCCACCCCTTACTCTTTTCCGACATCTGAATGAAGCAGGGACTCGGCTGAGAAAAGCACTGTGGAGGGTGCACATCTTCCAGTCTTCCACACAGTCTGGGTGCAGTGAGAGACCCTGCTGAAACCAGTACAGATAAAACCAGTGTTTGGCCTCCGAGGAAGGTGTATGGAGGACAGCTATAGCAGAAAGTTGTCTCTTGTCTGCATCATTTTGGGATCGCACTCTCCACGTTTCTTTATTGGTAATGCAGCCTGTCGCTGCATAACTATGGCTTATCTCTTCTGTATGTATCTGTAATTTGCACTACTGTCTAAACCAGTGGGTTAAGACCTAGCTCCTGTGACTCACCGCTCCCTCTTCATGATGTTTCTATGTAATCAGGCAGCTGAATGAACTTTTGTCAATCTTACTAGTAAGCAGAAATGTCTGAATGAAATTCACATAAATAGGTAACATGCAAGGAGCCAAAATAAGAGGAGATACCGGTTTTGATAAAATTTATTAGGCTGTTTCTTATATTCACTTTTACTTGATTTACAGTTTGCAAAATTCAAGTAACGCAAACTTCCTAAAAACTCTGCACCTTTTGTCACTTGTATTTAAATAAAAGAGTAGGACACCACTTCTGAACGCTAAGAAATTGAATTAGTTGTGGTTTAGAATTTTTTTTAGCAACCAAAGTTCAGAGAAGAACTATTCACTAAAAATAACAGTAAAACATGCTGGCTGGGAATCCTCCCCTTAGCTGATAATCAGTTCATGCATTATACTGTGTATGTAAAATATTGAAAAGCTGAGCCAAACTATTTCCTGATACCCAAAAGTTTATTTTCTCATTGTGAAGGTTAGCAAAGGTTATCTGTGCAGCATATTTTTTTTACAATATTGAGAGAAAAAAAAAGTAAGTACTTTTCATCGCCACCTGAGAGGAAAGCTATACATTTTCAATCTTCTAAAATAATTGTGTGGGAAAACTCATTCTATTGCTTCCAGACAAAATCCAATCAGTGTAATAGTTTTCTGAGGAGAAGAGAACTATATTCACATTTCATTCATGTAAAGAATGAGATAATAGATGAGTTTATAGTGCCTGAGCACCCTGTAGGCAGGGAATTTTGACATGGCGCATCAGGACTTTACTGTGTTCATTGCATAAAAAATATCACTTAATTTGTGACTTTACCTTAGGTGGTAAACACATTATAAATGACTGAAGAAAAAAACACTGTAGAATTAGTATACCGAGGAAAAATCAGTTTCAGTTTTCTGGAAGGCTTTTTCACACAATATTGCAGGATAAATATAACAATGATGTCCCTTTTTTGGTACTGCTGATGTTCTATGGAATAACACTAGGGCTATGTTATAAGAATAAACGTGTGTTGAACCTGTGTCAAGCCACCACCAGGATAGAAAAACCAGCTGTGTCCAGCATCAGAGTTGGGGGATTAGCGTCATACAGTAATTCATTAAGTAATTACTGTACAATTGAACTTTAAGGGGTTGGCCTCTATACTCCACATTTTTTTGTAATATGTGTGTAAGTGTGGGGAGCAGGATTTTAAGTAATTAAACATAAAAGAGCTGGCATGGGCACCCCCGCGATCCATGTCGCGGATCGCGGGTGTACCAATACCCCTCTTTGCGGCACTGGCCCCGCCCCCCCCGGACTTACCTCTCCACGTTCTTGCTCCTGTCCAGGCGTTACTCTGAAATTTATAGGGCCAGCGCACAGGTGATTGCCGCTGGTCATTTCTTGGTCTGTATTTGGCACAAGGAACAAGAACGCAGGAACGGACTGGCACATGGGACAGGAATGCAGAAGCAGGATCACGGGAACACAGGAGGAGGAACCGGAACGCAGGATACTAGGGAACACACAGGACCGCTGGAGACACAAGAGGGCTTTCTCTTCACAAGAATGGCTTGAAGATCCCGCGGGGAGTGATGGGAGCCGCCAGATTAAAAGCAGACCTGGAAGCGACCAGTGCCAATCACCTGTGCACTGGCCCTTTAAATTTCATAGTAATGCGGTGCGTGCCCTAGAGAGCACGCAGGGCCTAGTCTGGGTACGCCGGTTTCCTCCCACACTCCAAAACATACTGGTAGGTTGTTTGGATTGTGAGCCCTATGGGGACAGGGACCTATTTGGCATGCTTTGCGCAGCACTTCATAATCTGAAGGTGCTATATAAATAAAGAATTATTATTATTATTTTTTTAATTATATTTCAGTATTTATTTTTCACTTTACACTGTATAAAAAGCATGCAGTAAATTATACGTTATTAAAATCATTCTAGACCTTTAAGATGTTTTATAATATGCTTTATAACTCGCTCTTCATAGAAGGACACATTTGCTTAAACTGTTATTAATAGATTACACAGTACTGAATGCTGTCTCTGATTATGAGTTTGTGAAATGGAAATTACAGAAGACAGGTTTATTTTAAGACAACTATTTTAAGGAAATCTAACATAAAATCAAGCATGGAAACTTACTCCTACATCCAGGCACCAGTACTCCGATTATCTTTGTGTATCTGTTATACATGGCCTCCATCCATTTAAAATGAACTTCGAAAGTATGCTAATGGATACATAAAGGGATGCAGGGAATTTTGAATCCATGTCATATAAATTAATATATATGCACATGTAGTATCATAAATGTTTAACAATGTCAATAATGTCCGACATGATACATTGCATAATGGATACAGAAAGTAAATAAATTCAAACATCCTAAGAAAATAAATAATTATATCAAGAACACACACTGCTTGTGCGTTCTTACTCTGCTGTGAGCAGAGCATTCTTGTTGCTCATAATGGAGCTGACTAAGTGTAAGGTGTTGTTTGAGTGATGGATGGCCAAACCAATCATTTGCGGGGGGCAGCTTACGGAAACTCCATATATACCCACTCCTCATCCCAGTCAGAGCTGATTGTACTGGTCGCTTGCTACTTATAGTGCTACTTCTTCTTCTATTGTGCTTGTTGCTGTGTAACCTCACCTTGCCTTGTAATTGACTATTCTTTACCTCATGATACTGTACCCCACCACCATCTTGGTATTGATCTAACCTGTCTGACTTCACTTGTGTCTGCCTGTTTGATTTTCCATATATTTTGTCATCTGTTCTGTGCACATACTTTCCAGTTTTTTAGTTGTGGTTTAGCAAGGGATGTGCAAGTAGGCACAGACAGAGTTTTGGGATAAATTCAGGGCCTGCACCTCTTCTCTGTCTTGACAACAATATTTAACACATTATATTTAAGTATTTGGCAGTCTAGATCCTTGTGTTGTATACAAGTATGCTGCACTATCCCTCTTCCAAATATGTTCTCCAAGTGCTCCCTCTTTCTTAGCCAAATGTGTATTATTAAGAAATATAGGGCTAGTCATTTAAAATATACAATAAATATTAATTGACTTTTACTTTATTTTATTTTTGGGAGGTTTGCTGTCAGATATACACTTACTCGGTTTATTTACTTCTATGAACTTATGTAGTTTTTTGATTTGGTAGCTTATGTTTAGATATATTATTCATTGATGATTTACTATTTCTTCTGTGTATAGTATGGGTTCCTACATATATTGTTTATTCATCCGACATTTTATCTGTCTTATTAAAATAATTGTAGTGTTGTGCTGATTTACCATGTTGTAGAAGATTGAAAGTTTTTAATTGCTTTCAATGCTCAAGTTTTTATATCTTTTCTTTTTATTTGAGCATACAGGCAGTCCCCGGGTTACATACAAGATAGGGTCCGGAGGTTTGTTCTTAAGTTGAATTTGTATGTAAGTCGAAACTGTATATTTTATAATTGTAGATCCAGAAAAAAAAATATTTGACCCCAGTGACACTTGAAGTTTAAACATTTTTTGCTATAATTGGACCAAGGATGGTCAATAAAGCTTTATTACAGACACCTTACAGCTGATTATTGCCATCTGGGACTATAGTAACATCCAGAGAGCTTTACCAGAGGTCAGAGGGGTCTGTCTGTAACTATGGGTTGTCTGTAAGTCAGGTGTCCTTAAGTAGGGGACAGCCTGTATTCTTATAATTAGGTAACAACAACTTTTTTGGCTGCACTGTATAAATCTGGCTTCATCTGGATTTACATGGTAAATCTAAAATACCTGAAGTCTAAAATAGAATAGGCTTTTATGTTCTGGGCTACTGTGAAGCAGTAACTAAGAATAGAAAGGGAAAGACCCATTATTGCAATCCAACCTCCAATAGAGAGTAGGATTCTAATTGCACATTATACCATTTGTTCTTCTTGACAGCAAAACTTTTTTCCTTTGATATGTGTTTTATTGAAACTTGTTATCTTCAGCAAAGGTTATTGAAGCAAACCTGTCACCAGGAATGTCATTTTTGGCAATCTCCAATAGCATATGCTATGCTGATTTTTAAAATTCCTTTCTCATAATTTTGAATCATTTCAGTAGTTTATACAAGTTTACTTCCCATTACCTGGCTCCCTGCTAGTAGCATGTGTTGACCCCCGGGGTAGGGGGGAGGGGGGGGGGAAAGAATCTCCTCATGCATTCTTCCTCCCCTCCACACCACTCCGGTGGGATGGAGATGGATGAGTGTGAAGAAGAGCAGACACACAGTAGCTGCAACTGCCTCTTCCCTAGGGACCCACGATGCTGGCAGGGAGCCAGATTATGCAAATTCAACTTTTATAAAGTACTGAAATTCAGAATGCTAACAAAGGCATTTTTTTAATCTGCATAGCATAGCTTACTGGAACCTGTAACCAGCTCAAAATGACATTCTTATTGACAGGTTTGCTTTAACAACTATGTAGTGGCGAAACTGAGAGTCTTCATAAGGCTTTGGTTTGTGATAGCAACCAAATAGCTTTACAATCTTCTCACAGGAGTGCCAGATGGTTGTAACTGTTACCGCTGTTAACAAAAGTACTCCTTCACGTTAGTACTATAGTGCTGATCCCATTTGTACTGTACATTCCCATTGACAGGTTTGCTTTAATAACTATGTAGTGGTGTAACTGAGAGTCTTCATAAGGCTTTGGCTTGTGATAGCAACCAAATAGCTTTACAAACTTCTCACAGGTATTTCTCTGATAGTACTATAGTGCTCCACCCATTTATACTGTACAACAACTTTTTCATAAAATATATTGTGGTTGTTGAACTATAGAGGAAGTGACTTTTTTTCTCAAAAAAATTTAATAGGTTTATAATCTATAATGTGTTATGTTAAAATGTCAGCATGTGTCATCTGCGTCACTAGCCTATAAAGGTACCATTACTGGTTTAGTATTACCAGAACAACAGTGGATGCATATTCCGCTGTAGCACACTAAAACTTTGTTTTCTATTGGATACCACTTCAGTAAATACAATAATGCTGTAATTTTTATATAGTTTTTAATTATATTACCATATAATGTATGGTGATTCCAGTGAAAAAACTTTATTGGTGTACTTGTGTGTCTTTTGCCAGATTACCAGAGAGTCAGCTGGACCCCAAATGTTAACCAGACGGAAACCTAATTTAGAGGCAATGGGGGATATTTATCATACGCTGGCGCTTGTGCTCCCGCCTCTTCATGTATCGGGCTGCCAGCAGCGCAGCGGGGCATGACATAGAAAAAGATGCAGCCGGCGACTTTTCACGTATGAAAAGTCGCCGGCAGCAGCGAGTGCGCAGGCGCGGGGACAGTCCGGCCGCGCACTCTGCTCGGCCGGCCGCCCCCCCCCCTTCCCGCCCCTTCACGCCCCACTGGCGTGAAGGTGGCGGATTGGGGAAAATAATCACAAAAGCTAGCAATAAGCTAGAATTTGCGATTATTTCAGGGCCTCTGCGCCACTGGCTGTGCGCAGAGGTCCTGATAAATATCCCCCAATGACTTGACACTGAGCACCTTTTATTTTGGGTTGGATCATAAATAATCATTTAACCCTCATTGACAATATATATTCTATAGGTAGAACAACCAAGATTATATTACAGTTGACAGTGGGTATATATATTATGTATAAATGAAGCATTGACCCCCAGAGCGATTTCCCTGTTTACATTGAATAAATATATGTGTATTCTAATAAATGAAACTAAGTTTAGGGCTTATTTTGTTTCTGTGTATTTAAAAAATTATATTGAATTTTTATTTTACATCTAGGGACATACTGTCATTGAGAAAAGCAGCTTGATGATTCACACACAAATTCTGAAGGAAGGGTGCTCACATCAGCATTCTTGTAAACATTTGAGACAGTCTGTTTTCTGCAGCCCTGGAACATTCAGTCATTTTTTGTGTATCAGCAATTCAGATTAGTTTTTCTCTTTTCACATTTTCCTTATGAAATACATGACTTGCAATGTAATATAAGACTCTGCATTTCCTTCCTTTGTACCTCTAAAATATCTAAAATTCAGACACCATTTGCAAAATAAAAACCATTATTGTTTTAGTTGTAACCACATTTTGTAAAATACTACTGTGTTAATGTGATGAATTATAATTCAAATATTTTTTTTTACTATTCACTTGAAAGAAACTGAAATATATTGCACATACCTTTCTAGTTAGAAATGTAATAAGCTGCGAATACTTCAATAGGAAATTACAAATAAAACACAAATATTATAGAATCTATTTGGATGTGCAAAAATGTTTGCTAGTCAGCATGCGGTACTACTTACAACCATGTTTCTTGTTTCCTGTTTACAAGTACAAGAGTACACTCCATAGTTTCTTCAGTTTTATTATTTATTAATATTAAATATACATAAAATTTACAAACAGACCTATAAATTTTACATTTATCCAACTAACATATACATTCAATCCCCCCACCCATCCCAAACAATGCTCCACTAATTTAATATTAATTCTAAATATAAAAGTAATTGATCAAATAAATTAATGGTAGTGTGGAAATGCCCTTTGCTGGTCCTCTCATTGGATTTTGGAGACAAAATTGTTTTGAAAACCATATATTATTTCATTTATATGGATTTTAGAGACTTTATTTTCCTATTGCCATCATTTTGGTACTATATTATTATTAAACACAATGTAGGCTCTCACAGCCTTAGAAAAACCCTCAAAGTAACTCATTTTGACCCTTAAATATAAATTTGGACTGTTTGGGTATTTTAAGAGGAATTGAATAAAATTTTGAAAAAAAATGTACGCTTCTTACATATTTTTTGGGCTCTGCACATGACATGAAATGACAGGAGCACATTATAGATTTTGGAGCCCCTTTTTTCCTATTGCTGATTTTTTGGCACCACACAAACATTAAACATGTTGTATCACATCAAAATATTAGAAACCCCCTAAAAGTGACCAATGTTATTATGTTGACATCTAAAGGTATTTGTTTAGACATAATTTGGACTTTTTGACTTTGAATTGAATTAAATCTTGAGAAAAAAAAATCAATTTTGCAAAGATAATTTGGATTCAGAAACCTAAATTTTAGCCTTGGTATGTGCCCTTGGAAAAAATCATCTTGCCAAAAAATCCCATACTTATTGGAGTTCATCATGGATTTTATGATTTTATGGATTTTAGGCCTGTTTTGCCTATTTGCTGGTTTTCTGCCACCACAGTGCCATTTTCAACTGGCTAACACGGTGACTACTCTTGAACACTACCCAAATGTATTCATTTAGGGAAATTTGGTCAGAGTGCTATCTTAGTGCTTTCTGATTATGTAGTCCAAGCAAAATCACATCTGATCTCCTTGGAACATATTAATGAAAAACTGAATGCACTAGGTTGATATCTAAGTGACTTCAGATTTTTTAATGTACCTCAAATACTAACAATATAAAATTTATGCTGTTGACATATACCTTAATGAAGAATTAAAATACTACTGGCCCTTTAATCATTTAGTTGATTTCCGCTGTACAGAGCAGACACAGGACAGAGGATGGCCGCTGGTCACATGTCCACATCACATGTTCTACACCTGCCTGGGCAGGTCATGTAATCATCACTATGTTTCTCTGTAGTCAGTAGGTTGCAGTGCATACAGTATGGCCAGTGTTGTGGTGAGACCCAGTTATACACATCATTACTATGGTAACAGAGCAAGAAAGTCTCTTAGATCATCACTGAGAGTGTTGCATAAGAGGCAGGAGGAGTTACTGATAACTAAAGGATCTTGGGACTTGTAGTCTCCTGTGGCCGCCATCTTGGTGATAACTTTGGCCTACTTTAGAGAAGCCATAAAATTTTGTGAATCATCAAATGAAACTAAGCTTGAACACACACTCTGTAAGGACCAGCAATGGTGCAGGAAATTAGAAAGACTGAAAGAAATATGTGAATAGTAAAGAACCTGATCCTGTGTGCGAAGGTTGTGTGCAGGAGACACAGGACACAGGCAGCTCTCCTCCACCTCTCCCACCTCTTACTGTCGTTCCTAGTGAAATGGCATTATATTCAATTTGACTTGGTGCTATTACCATATCTATGCAGTGAGCTTTGATCTGTTTATATATATATATATATATATATATATATATATATATATATACATATATATATATATACAGTAGCTTTTTTTCAGTTACCATATCTATACAGTAGCTTGGTTCTGTTATCATATGTCTATGGTTAGCTTGGTTCTGTTTCGTATCTAATACAATAAGCTTGATCATAAATAGTTTATATTAATTGCTTCATTCTATTTTGGAACTCCAAGTCACAGAAAATAAGACACTGTCAGAGTATACCTAAAGCAGCTTAATTCTGTCTCTTGACTATAAACAATTCTGGAAAAGCATGCAATTACAGGATTTCCCCAACTTAAGGACACCAGACTTACAGACAACCCCTAGTTACAGACGGACCCCTATGACCTCTGGTGTATCTCTCTGCATGCTTTACTTTAGTCCCGGGCTGCAATTATAAGCTGTTATGTGTCTGTAATGAAGTTTATCGAATTATCGAAATTTTGAAATCCAATTGTCACAGGGACAAAAAAAAATTCTCTAGAATTACAATTACAATTTTAAAGTATACCAGTTCCGACTTACATACAAATCCAACTTAAGTACAAAATTAAAGAACCTATCTTGTATGTAATCCAGGGACTGTCTGTATATGGAAGAGTTCTGAAAGCTTTTTCACACTTTATAAAGTGTAATGTAGAGGCATTTTCTGGGTCATAGTTGGTGGCATTTTCTGAAAGGCACTCATAGTGGGGCATAAGTAGTGTAGAATCAACTCTAAATATTGCCCTGCCTAAATGACAGGAATGTCACACAGGGGACAGAGTTTATACTGTACCCCCAACACGTTACTGTAATATATGACCAATACACTTATACACAGTACTATACATTTTAAATGTTTAGGTAGTAGAGTTTCTACATGTATGGAGAGCATAGTAAATAAATGTAATATTTATTCACTGTTCCCCAAATACATTTAAAATGTCTAAGGGACACAGCATATATATGTATTGGCGGTACAGAATACACCTATATTGGGTACACAGTATGTACATGTATAGCAGGCACAGTATTTAAAGGGGTATTCCAGGAATCCGCATATTTCATATACAAATGGGTACTCAAAATATAAGCTTATATGTAATTAGTTGTTATTTAAAATTTTGCATCCCTTAGCAGAAAATGCTACTGACATAGACTGTAATGAAGAATTAAAACGCTACTGGCCCTTTAATCAGTCCGTTAATTTCCTCCGCACGGTCCGTTCCAGAGCATACACAGGACAGAAGATGGCCACTGGTCACATGTCCATATCACATGTCCTGCACCTGCCTGGGCAGGTCATGTGATCACCACTATGTTTGGCTGTAGTCAGTTGGTTGCAGTGCATCCAGTGTGACTAGTGTGGTGGTGATGTGCAGGGATGGAGTTACACATCATTACTATGGTAACAGCGCAAGAAAGTCTTTTACATCATCACGGGAGCAGAGCATAAGAGGTAGGATAAGTTACTGAGAACTAAAGGATCATGGAACTTGTAGTTTCCAGTGGCGGCCATCTTGGTGATAACTCCACCTACTTTAGAGAGACCATAAATTTTGTAAATCATAAAATCAAACTATTTAAGCTCCGTTTTGTGACTAATGACACTGAGTATTGTTGTATTAATTTATTTATATCATCATGGGTTTTTGTGTCAGACGTTCATATTCCCGGAATACCCCTTTAAGTATAGTATTTTGGGCACATGTATCCCGGCAACTAGAGGTAATCAAAATTAGATCTACAGGTGAGCACCTTCTAAGTTGTTGTTTGTTCATTATGATGTTAATTAGAGATGAGCGAACATACTCGTCCGAGCTTGATGCTCGTTCGAGCATTAGTGTACTCGAAACTGCTCGTTGCTCGGACGAATACTTCGCCCGCTCGAGAAAATGGCAGCTCCCGCCGTTTTGCTTTTTGGCGGCCAGAAACAGAGCCAATCACAAGCCAGGAGACTCTGCACTCCACCCAGCATGACGTGGTACCCTTACACGTCGATAGCAGTGGTTGGCTGGCCAGATCAGGTGACCCTGGGATAGACTAGCCGCTGCCCGTGCTGCTCGGATCATTCTGTGTCTGGATGCCGCTAGGGAGAGAGCTGCTGCTGGTCAGGGAAAGCGTTAGGGTGTTCTATTAGAATAGTGTTAGGCAGGAGTGATTCAACAAGAACCCAACAGCCCTTCTTAGGGCTACAATAACGTTATACTTTTTTTTTTTTGTTTGCTTGTGGCTGAGCTTGCTGGCACTAGTAGTGCAGCTAGTACCATATTGTGAGGAATTTGCAGGGGGACTTGCTACCGTTGTGTTTAGCTCTTAGTGACACACATATCCACCTCAAACACCAAAGTGGGAAAATTTATTAGGGGTTTGATTTCAATTAGGCACAGTCTGCCATTTACTTTTTATTTTACGTTTATTTTTTTAATAACTCAGTGTCATCTCATCTGGCATAGCAGTGTGCTTTCATACTTGGCTAGAAAATAGCCATAGGAGAATCCAAACGGCTTACTTACGCCTACAGTAGCGTTATATATATTTGATTTCTGGTTGATCTGCTGGTGGCTGTACTTGCTGCAGTGCATCTACTAGCAAATTGTGAGCAAATTGTAGTGAGACTTGCGACCACTGTGTTTTGCGCTTAGTGACGCACATATCTATCGCAAAGACCGAAGTGGGAAAATTTATTAGGGGTTGGATTTCAATTAGGCACAGTCTGCCATTTCCTTTTTTATTTTACGTTTATTTTTTTAATAACTCAGCGTCATCTCATCTGGCATAGCAGTGTGCTTTCATACTTGGCTAGAAAATAGCCATCGGAGAATCCAAACGGCTTACTTACGCCTACAGTAGCGTTATATATATTTGATTTCTGGTTGATCTGCTGGTGGCTGTCCTTGCTGCAGTGCATCTACTAGCAAATTGTGAGCAATTTGTAGTGAGACTTGCGACCACTGTGTTTTGCGCTTAGTGACGCACATATCCATCGCAAAGACCGAAGTGGGAAAATTTATTAGGGGTTGGATTTCAATTAGGCACAGTCTGCCATTTCCTTTTTTATTTTACGTTTATTTTTTTAATAACTCAGCGTCATCTCATCTGGCATAGCAGTGTGCTTTCATACTTGGCTAGAAAATAGCCATCGGAGAATCCAAACGGCTTACTTACGCCTACAGTAGCGTTATATATATTTGATTTCTGGTTGATCTGCTGGTGGCTGTCCTTGCTGCAGTGCATCTACTAGCAAATTGTGAGCAATTTGTAGTGAGACTTGCGACCACTGTGTTTTGCGCTTAGTGACGCACATATCTATCGCAAAGACCGAAGTGGGAAAATTTATTAGGGGTTGGATTTCAATTAGGCACAGTCTGCCATTTCCTTTTTTATTTTACGTTTATTTTTTTAATAACTCAGTGTCATCTCATCTGGCATAGCAGTGTGCTTTCATACTTGGCTAGAAAATAGCCATCGGAGAATCCAAACGGCTTACTTACGCCTACAGTAGCGTTATATATATTTGATTTCTGGTTGATCTGCTGGTGGCTGTCCTTGCTGCAGTGCATCTGCTAGCAAATTGTGAGCAATTTGTAGTGAGACTTGCGACCACTGTGTTTTGCGCTTAGTGACGCACATATCCATCGCAAAGACCGAAGTGGGAAAATTTATTAGGGGTTGGATTTCAATTAGGCACAGTCTGCCATTTCCTTTTTTATTTTACGTTTATTTTTTTAATAACTCAGCGTCATCTCATCTGGCATAGCAGTGTGCTTTCATACTTGGCTAGAAAATAGCCATCGGAGAATCCAAACGGCTTACTTACGCCTACAGTAGCGTTATATATATTTGATTTCTGGTTGATCTGCTGGTGGCTGTCCTTGCTGCAGTGCATCTACTAGCAAATTGTGAGCAATTTGTAGTGAGACTTGCGACCACTGTGTTTTGCGCTTAGTGACGCACATATCCATCGCAAAGACCGAAGTGGGAAAATTTATTAGGGGTTGGATTTCAATTAGGCACAGTCTGCCATTTCCTTTTTTATTTTACGTTTATTTTTTTAATAACTCAGCGTCATCTCATCTGGCATAGCAGTGTGCTTTCATACTTGGCTAGAAAATAGCCATCGGAGAATCCAAACGGCTTACTTACGCCTACAGTAGCGTTATATATATTTGATTTCTGGTTGATCTGCTGGTGGCTGTCCTTGCTGCAGTGCATCTACTAGCAAATTGTGAGCAATTTGTAGTGAGACTTGCGACCGCTGTGTTTTGCGCTTAGTGACGCACATATCCATCGCAAAGACCGAAGTGGGAAAATTTATTAGGGGTTGGATTTCAATTAGGCACAGTCTGCCATTTCCTTTTTTATTTTACGTTTATTTTTTTAATAACTCAGCGTCATCTCATCTGGCATAGCAGTCTGTGGGTGATGATGACCTTCTTGACGTAGTGGAAGAAGTGTGTAAAGAGGTGTCCGACGATGAGGAGACACGGTTGTCAGACAGTGGGGAAGTTGTTGTCAGGGCAGGAAGTCCGAGGGGGGAGCAGACTGAGGGATCGGAGGATGATGAGGTGACAGACCCAAGCTGGGTTGATAGGCCGGGTGAACACAGTGCTTCTGAGACGGAGGAGAGTCCTCGACCAGAACAGGTTGGAAGAGGCAGTGGTGGGGCCAGACGGAGAGGCAGGGCCAGAGCTGGTGCATCAGCGCCGTGGCGAGGGCTCCTGCGGCGAGGGCTAGATTTTCAGAAGTCTGGAGGTTCTTTAAGGAAACACCGGATGACCGACGGACTGTGGTGTGCAACATTTGCCAAACCAGGATCAGCAGGGGTTCCACCACTAATAGCTTAACTACCACCAGTATGCGCAGGCATATGAATGCTAAACACCCCACTCAGTGGCAACAAGCCCGTTCACCTCCGGCCGTGCACACCACTGCTCCTTCCCCTGTGTCAGCACCCTGCCCAGGACCCTGCCACAAAAACCCCATCGTCGCCTCCACGATCCTCCACAGCATCCACCAGCGTTCAGCTCTCCATACCCCAGACGCTGGAGCGGAAACGGAAATATAGTGCAACCCACCCGCACGCCCAAGCCCTTAATGTCCACATCTCCAGATTGCTTAGCCTGGAGATGCTGCCCTATAGGCTAGTAGAGACCGAGGCCTTTCGCAACCTCATGGCGGCGGCCGCCCCTCGGTATTCGGTCCCCAGCCGCCACTACTTTTCCCGATGTGCCGTCCCAGCCCTGCACCAGCACGTGTCAGACAACATCATCCGTGCCCTGACCAACGCCGTTTCTGACAAGGTCCACCTGACCACGGACACGTGGACGAGTGCTGCCGGGCAGGGCCACTATATATCGCTGACGGCACATTGGGTTAACTTGGTGGAGGCTGGGACCGAGTCTGACCCTGCGGCTGGTCATATACTGCCGACGACGAGGATTGCGGGGCCTACCTCGGTCCAGTTGTTTCAGGCCTACTATGCCTCCTCCTCCTCCCACCCCTCCTCCACCTCCTCCTCCGAACTACCATCCGTGGGCATGGCGCCATCAGTCGCTAGCTCTAGGCACAGCAGCAGTGCCGTCGCTAAGCGACAGCAGGCGGTGCTCAAACTGCTGAGCCTAGGCGATAAAAGGCACACCGCCCAAGAACTATTACAGGGCATCACGGCGCAGACTGATCTGTGGCTGGCACCGCTGAACCTGAAGCCAGGCATGGTTGTGTGTGGGCCTGGCCCATGTGTTAAATCTGATAGTTCAGCGTTTCCTCAAGACATACCCCAATCTGTCTGATTTGCTCACGAAGGTGCGCCGCATCTGTGCGCATTTCAGGAAGTCCAGCACAGATGCTGCCACTCTCAGGGCAGCGCAGCGCCGCCTCCAACTGCCCGCTCACCGACTGTTGTGCGACGTGCCCACGAGGTGGAATTCAACACTGACCATGTTATCCAGAGTTTACCAGCAGCGCCGAGCGATTGTAGACTGCCAGATGTCAACTTCCACCAGAACTGGTAGTCAGGTCAGTCAGCTTCCTCAAGTCTACAATGAGGAGTGGACGTGGATGTCTGATATCTGTCAGGTGCTGAGTAACTTTGAGGAGTCAACACAGATGGTCAGTGGCGATGCCGCCATCATCAGCCTCACCATCCCGCTGCTTGGCCTGTTAAAAAACTCTCTGATCAGCATGAAGTCAGAAGCTTTGCGCTCGTCACAAGAGACGGGGGAAGAAGATTCCCTTGTTGATAGCCAAAGCACCCTTAGGTCTGTTTCTCAGCGCATATCGGAGGAGGTGGAGGAGGATGAGGAGGAAGAGGAGGAGAATGTTGGCGAGACACAAGAGGGGACCATTGTTGAGTCCTTCACTGTTCAGCGTGTATGGGCAGAAGAAGCGGAGTTGGAGGAGTTGGAAGAGGAGGAAATGGACAGTCAGGCCAGTGAAGGGAGTGAATTCTTACGCGTTGGTACTCTGGCGCATATGGCAGATTTCATGCTAGGCTGCCTATCCCGTGACCCTCGCGTTCAAAGAATTTATTCCAGCACCGATTACTGGGTGTTCACTCTCCTGGACCCACGGTACAAGCAAAATCTTTCCACTCTCATCCCTGGAGAGGAAAGGAGTGTGAGAATGCATGAATACCAGCAGGCCCTGGTGCACAAGCTGAAACAGTATTTCCCTTCTGACAGCGCTAGCGGCAGAGTGCGTAGTTCTGCGGCACAAGTAGCGAGGGAGAGTAGGCGAGCAGGCAGCTTGTCCAGCACTGGCAAGGGTACGCTTTACAAGGCTTTTGCCAGCTTTATGTCACCCCAGCAAGACACTGTCACCTGTCCCCAGTCTCGGCAGAGTAGGGCTGATCTTTACAGAAAGATGGTGAGGGAGTACGTAGCTGACCATACCATCGTCCTAAATGATCACACAGCTCCCTACAACTACTGGGTTTCAAAGCTGGACATGTGGCACGAACTGGCGCTGTACGCCTTGGAGGTTCTTGCCTGCCCTGCCGCTAGCGTCTTGTCCGAGCGGGTTTTCAGTGCAGCTGGTGGCATCATCACCGATAAGCGTACACGCCTGTCGACTGACAGCGCTGACATGCTGACGCTTATTAATATGAATAAAGCCTGGATTTCTCATAATTTCCAATCTCCACCAGGTGAAGGAAGCTCAACCTGAATAATTTATCCACTCCTCCTCCTCCTCACTTTCCTCCTTCTCCTCCTCTTTGTACAGTAAAGCAGAGGAAACTGGCTATTTTTTGACAGGGCCCACTGGCTCTAGCTATAGTACTTTATGCATTTAATTTTTCTGGAGGGCCACCGACCCGGTCCTCTGTTTTAAACAATTTTTGGGAGTGCCACATACAGGCACTCAATCTATTCAATTTTTCTGGAGGGCCACCTACCTGCTCCTCTGGTTTGAAAACTTTTTTGGACTGCCACATACAGGCACTCAATCTATTTCATTTTTCTGGAGGGCCACCTACTTGCTCCTCTGGTTTGAAAACTTTTTTGGACTGCCACATACAGGCACTCAATCTATTCAATTTTTCTGGAGGGCCACCTACCTGCTCCTCTGGTTTGAAAACTTTTTTGGACTGCCACATACAGGCACTCAATCTATTCCATTTTTCTGGAGGGCCACCTACCTGCTCCTCTGGTTTGAAAACTTTTTTGGACTGCCACATACAGGCACTCAATCTATTCAATTTTTCTGGAGGGCCACCTACCTGCTCCTCTGGTTTGAAAACTTTTTTGGACTGCCACATACAGGCACTCAATCTATTCCATTTTTCTGGAGGGCCACCTACCTGCTCCTCTGGTTTGAAAACTTTTTTGGACTGCCACATACAGGCACTATCCAAATTAAATTGTCTCCATAGCAGCCTCCACATGTTGTCTCCATTGCTACCTCCAAAAGTCGTCCATATAGCTGCCTCCATACATCGTCCCTTTATCAAACGAGGTGTGTCAGGCAGAAATTTGGGTTGTTTTCATGGATTCCACATCAAAGTTGTTAACTTTGTCGCCACCCAGCTGTGTTATCCACAAAATATACTGGCAAACTTTTATCATTTACCGATATTATTTCAGCGCTTCTTGCGCATCTGTTTACATTCCCCTCACCCGCCATATCCTAAACTTATAAGAACGCTACTACACTTGATCTTATACAAAAGGTTCTTAGAAGTGCTGTTTGGGGAGTAGCCTAGAGACACGGGCTTGGATTGGCGAAAGCTCGCCTGGCAGCGGAGCGCCAGCTCCATGCCAAGATCCAACTAACATAGTTTTAACTGCAGCACCTTTAATCTACTACTAGTTCACTGCCTCCATACATGGTCCCCTTATCAAACGAGCTGTGTCAGGCAGACTTTTGGGTTGTTTTCATGGCTTCCATGTTAACTTTGTCGCCACCCTGCTGTGTAATCCACAAAATATACTGGCAAACTTTTATCATGTACCGATATTATTTGAGCGCTTCTTGCTCACCTCCTTTGGTTCCTCTCTGCCACCCATTGGTTTGAAGCCTGAGTCCATTTAGGGTATGTCGCCATGCCACTCTCTAGCCTGCCGCTGCTGCCGCTGCCTCTGCATGCCGTCCCCTATAGTGTCAGGGTCAATTATTGGATGTTTTAGATGCTATCTAGCTTCATTCTGTCACTCTGTCATGGCCATGCTGTTGCCCATAGTTTTGGCATAATGGTGCGATTAAGCAGCCTCAGAGGCATCCATGCATGCTGCCCCTGCTGTTTCCTGTCCATTTCCGTGGTGTTTCCATCCTTTTCTGAGGTTCCCAGGTGTTTGGCCAAGCTTCCCTGTGCAGAGCCTTGGTCCCCTTGAAAAATGCTCGAGTCTCCCATTGACTTCAATGGGGCTCGTTATTCGAGACGAGCACTCGAGCATCGGGAAAAGTTTGTCTCGAATAACGAGTACCCGAGCATTTTAGTGCTCGCTCATCTCTAATGTTAATACCTCTGGTAAATATAGGCAAATATTATTTTTGATATACTCCACTATGGACTATCTAGTCTTATAACTACACACTTCTATGATCTTGTAATACTTACAGGGAGCCAGTATACCTGCTACTATTATAATATGTCCCTCCATTGCTTGGGATATCTGTTTTGTCATTTTTTTTGGATATTATTTAATTGTTCAAAGGAAAGTGAAAAGAAGGAAAGTTGAGGGTGTACTTAAAACTTAAGTTATAATAAGTATATATGTATAAATTACGGTGTGAAATGCCACAAAATAGTTCTGTAATAAAATTATTTTAAGTGCTGTCAGCGCTAGGTTTCCTAATTCACAGTTTGCCCCATGTTATGGAGCTCATGAATGTCATAGGGGTATGTACCCTCATATATATTTACCCCTAGTTTCTTATGAGGCTTCACAGTTATTAGAACCAGACTACATTAGCCCCCCGTTAGAGAGCCCTCTGTTCGTCATTGTGTTGCACATGAGAGGCCAGTACTGTCTTCACAACAAAGATTATAGTTTTATCTTTTATCACTGCATACTAAAGTATGCTCATATTATTAAACAAAAAATTATAATACTGTGCTATATACAGCAAACTCCCTGCCACATATGATAGCTAGCTGGCATGCTGGATCTAGAAATTTATGTCACTTGACCTAAATAATAATTGGTTCATGCCCCAGATATATATACATCTGTTACATGTATATACTGTGTCCCTTATACATATGAGGACACAGTATATACATGTTTTGAGGGCACAATACATTAGCTAAGGTCCTTTTACCCCCGAAACATGTATAACTATACCCCACGCATATATCTGATTGAAATCACATATGAAATCACAGCATGATTTTGTGGAGGATGGGAAGGACTAGAATCGGGTACCGTTTGAAAATATTACAGGGTGAAAGGACCTTAAGTGCTGAAGCTGAAAAGTGAACATAGGACTTGGGGAGGAGCTGCTGGATTCAGCCAAGAAGGTCGTGCTCCTTTACTAGAGATGAGCGAGCACTAAAATGCTTGAGTGCTCGTTACTGGAGTCGAACTTTTACCGATGCTCGAGTGCTCAAATCGAATAACAAATCCCATTGAAGTCAATGGGAGACTCGAGCATTTTTCAAGGGGATCAGGGCTCTGCAATAAAATGCATCATTTTATTGAGAAATAAGGAAGTCAGTCCTGTTTCTTCATTTTTTTATTCAATGGAATATTCGTGGAACTTCAAAAAGGAGAATGACCTATGTTAAACATCTGCAATGTGTTCTTAACACATATTGTTCTTCACATACTATTGTGAAGAACACCTTTCTGCACTAATGTCTTCTGATAAGTTAGCAGATGTATGGAAACATCTGAAATGTGTTCTTCACTGTGTTCTTGACTGTGTTCTTCACTTAAATGTTCCTGTGTTCACTGTGTTCACTGCTTTACAAGAGGGGGCTAACTAGCCCTAAGGCACTATAACCAGGGAATAAAATTTTACCTTTATTCAAATTAGTTTAAATGTACAGTGAACATAAATTTAAAGCTAAAAACACAGAGTTGCTTCAATGCCAAGTGTTTGAGTGTCCCAGTGCTGGTTCCCGGATTACCAGACTGGGTATTAATTATGTCACAAATGCGTCAGTGGGGCAGATTTCAGTGGTGGGTGTGAATTTTATGTCTCAGGTGAGACTGTTTATGATAGGGTATATGTATCTTTAGACTGTTTGGGTAAATGAGTCCAGGGGAGTGCAGTTCGCACTCCCTGGTCAGGTCTGTGGGGTTTATCCGTCATATTCTCCAAATGGATTATTATAGGGAACAAGAGGAGGTGGATCAGTGTTGTACCACTGTGTAGATGGTAAAGCTGGTAAGCGCTGGTACCCCTATTGGGGGTACCCATGTTGGGGGGCTTGAGCAGCAAGTTTTAATTGCAGACTACTTCATGCCAATGTAGAATTGGATATTGAATAATATAGGAGGCAGTATAGGAATAGTGGAGTATTGTGTGGTGTGAATGCTACTTACCAGGTGTATGAGACAATTGGGTCATAGGACTGGATCAGGGCAATAGGGGTACCAGCGCTTACCAGCTTTACCATCTACACAGTGGTACAACACTGATCCACCTCCTCTTGTTCCCTATATAGGGACACAGTGCAGTAAGAGGCATACCTATCTAATAATCCATTTGGATAATATGACGGATAAACCCCACTGACCTGACCAGGGAGTGCGAACTGCACTCTCCTGGACTCATTTACCCAAACAGTCTAAAGATACATATACCCTATCATAAACAGTCTCACCTGAGACATAAAATTCACACCCACCACTGAAATCTGCCCCACTGACGCATTTGTGACATAATTAATACCCAGTCTGGTAATCCGTGAACCAGCACTGGGACACTCAAACACTTGGCATTGAAGCAACTCTGTGTTTTTAGCTTTAAATTTATGTTCACTGTACATTTAAACTAATTTGAATAAAGGTTAAATTTTGTTCCCTGGTTATGGTGTCTTAGGGCTAGTTAGCCCCCTCTTGTAAAGCTTAGAAATAGCCTAGCAAGTGGAAATTTCCCATTTCCCCCTTTTGGATCCCCACTGTGTTCACTGTTTTCACTGTGTTCTTCACTGTTCTTCACTGTGTTCTTCACTGTTCTTCACTGTGTTTCCTTAAGAAAAAGCTCGATCTCGAACAGGCGAAATACTCATCCGAGCAACAAGCCATTTCAAGTATGCTAATACTCGAACGAGCATCAAGCTCAGACGACTATACTCGCTCATCTCTAGCCTTTACCTCTAGATCTAAATGCCTTGAAAATGAGGAAGGGTGGCATTTAGTGAATAGGGCCTATGGGAACCTGTCACTAGCTGTATTTGTGAAAGAAGTGGTGACAGATTACCTGTAACTCATTTACTTATCAGAGAAAATGGGCTGTTCCCTCTTATTACGGCTGGTTAACGAGTTAAGCCAGTCATGTTGACCAGTGCTGCATCTATATAAATTATTGCATTGGTAGGCAAGTGGTTAAGAAGTTACTCTTTACATACCCGACATGGAGTAACTGATTTATGGTACAGGTCAGCCTAGAATCAAACAAGCTAGCAGCGTGATGATGAAGAGGACATCTTCTTGGACATATATTTAAAAGAGAACATTATCCCAAGAGGTTTAAGAATGCGCACTGAGGCGGCATTCAAAAATGACCCGTCTTTTATTAAAGATTGGGATACAATTTTACATGAATGCTCTATATCACTGTTGAAATGTTTAAGTGCCAAAAGGTTGGCGTTGTCAAAGGATTGTGCAGATAAAATTGATGAAATTATGAGTAAACTAACACCTTTTGACCAACTAGCGTCCTTTTCCAAACAGCATAAGAAACTGACCATAGATTTAGAACTATTGGAAAAGGATATCCTGGAGAAAAAATTAGGTAAACTAGAAAGGGATAGGCGTGATTTCAGAACAGGCAATATTAAGTACTGGTCGAAAAACAAGGAGAGGGAGGAAAGAAGTTTGACCCCCACCACCCATAATACCCCTAGACCTAACAGAGATTTTGTTGATAACAATAATAAAAAGGGATATAGAAAAAACAGCAGGTCCAAAACCACGAAAAAAAGCGAACCATGGGGACATAACCCAAGAGACCAACCCAAAGGGAGGGTCTTCATACCAACTTCACACAAACCCTACCAGAAGATCTAACGAATGCCCTGATACAGGGATGAATAATAAAAAAATCAGGTCAGAGAAGACCCCAAAAAATAAATATGGGGAGATCAAAACTACTAGGGACGAAATCGAAGAACCCCTAGATTTAGAGTTTATTAACTCACATAAACCTTCCCTCCCGACAGGCCGTTATCAAACTGAGGACCTAAATGTATCACAACTAACAGTACATGATTGCAGTCCCGCACCTAAGGGCCCCCAGGAAGAAACAGTTACAGCCCCCAATTACAGTTCTTTACCCCGCTACCATTTCTCCACTCTAAGGTAGTACCAACAGATTTAGTTCAGATACATGACACCACCTCCTTAAATGAATCGGCGTCTTTTTTAGGACTCCCGGGGGAACTAAACAAAACTCCTTTACATCAATACACGCTAAAAACCTTCTTGAAAGAAACTACGCACATAGCACAACCCCTAAGCCTGAAAATAAAAAACCCCATAAGAGAGGCAGACGAGGCGGGAGAAGAAATTCTAGACTCACCGTTCTCACAGGAAGACTCACTGGTGGAGACCCCAAAAAACAAAAGGACCTGCCAACCCAAGTAGAAAAGGAAAAAGAAAGAATCACAAAAAACGAAAAAGATATAAGTAAGAACAATAATAATATAGTCAAAATTTTCAACCTCTCCTCTTTTGAACTATCAGAATATGAGACTAAAATCCTACAGAAAGGACTCTCATATTGTCCGACATCTAAATCTGATGAATTCGAATTATTCGTCGATTTAAATAAATTTGTACGTAAATTAACCCTTAAAAGGCATTTCAATCTAATTGAAAATAACAAAACTGGGACCACAGATAACAATATTGGAGCAACTCAAACAGAACCTAGTCAAGATATACTCCCTATACACACAAATCTAAAACCGAAATCTATCTTTTACCCGACACACCATAAGGGCAACTTCATAGAGACCTTCTATACTTTAGTATCCACTGAATTTCAGAAACTTCTATCTCATACTAATAGTAACAATAAAATGCAAAAAAAGAATAACCTGTCTTATAAAGAGAGGATAGCCCTGAAAAACCTAGCAACCAGAGATGAACTGGTTATTAAACCAGCGGATAAGGGTGGAGGTATAGTCGTTATGAATAGAACAGACTACGTAACCGAGGCCTTACGACTAGTGTCTGATACAGGGTTCTACCAGAGACTAGATAGTAACCCCACCCAAAAATTCAAGCAGGAACTATATTCGCTCCTAGATGAAGGCCTGTCCCTGAATATTTTAAACAAAAAGGAGTACCAATACCTAAAGATAGAGGAACCGGCAATGGCACTCTTCTACCACCTGCCAAAAGTTCATAAGAACCTTGATAACCCCCCGGGCAGACCAATCATTTCAGGGATAAACTCCCTGACTTCTAACTTGTCCCATTATGTGGATCTGTACCTTCAGAAATATGTCAGGGAATTGGAATCATTCTTGCTGGACACATCAGATCTCCTCAAGCATGTCATTCATCAAAGGTGGAACAGCTCATACTGTTTCATTACTCTAGATATCGCATCACTCTATACCAATATCCCACACGATTTGGGGGTACACGCCATATCACACTTTTTGAATAAAGACCCTACTATCCCCATAAAACAGACTAACTTTATTTTGAGAGCAATAAATTTCATACTGAAGCACAATTATTTCTCTTTTCTTAATAAAATATTTGTGCAAAAAAGGGGGACGGCAATGGGTAGCAAATTTGCACCCAGCTTTGCAAATTTATATGTGGGACTATTTGAAGAACAGGTAATTTACCAGCATGAAGCATTCCCTCAATGCCGCCTCTACAAAAGATTTATAGATGATATCTTCATAATTTGGGACGGAAAACATAGTGAAGCCGAACAATTTGTGAAAGAAATTAATGACAACATGTGGGGGCTGGAATTCACATGTAATATTGCACAGAATGATGCAGAATTCCTGGATGTGGTGGTATCCCACACACCAGAAGGTACCATTAAGACGAAATCGTATTTTAAGAAAGTGGATAGCAATAGCTATTTAGATTTTAACAGTGGCCATTTCAAAAAATGGCTTACTAACATACCCTATGGCCAATTTAAAAGGATAAGGAGGAACTGTACGGACAATGCCGATTACGACCAGCAAAGCAATATCCTTACAGGGCGTTTTAGAGCTAAAGGGTATCCACTAAACCTTTTACAAACAGCGCAACAAAGGGCAGCAACACTCAGTCAGGAGGATTGTCTAAAACCGGGCAAGAAAGATACCCCCACTGAGATGAGGGATGTCAATTTCATCACCACCTTCTCAAGTGACAGCCAAAAAATTCACAACATATTGAAAAAGCATTGGGAAGTACTAACACATGATCCTTATCTGAAAGATACTATACCCAAAAATCCTCGACTTACGTTTAGGAGATCCCGCACCTTGAGGAACATACTCGCACCAAGTCGCCTAAAGCCCGAAAAAAGTAAAAACATCCAAGTATCATTTTTTCCAAAAACGGTGGGTAGCTTCAGATGCAGTCACATAAGATGCAAATGCTGCGACTCAATTAGTCATCGGCGAACCACCTTCATGTCAAACACGACTAGGGAGATATTCCAAATTAAATCCTTTCTCAATTGCAGTTCTGAATAAGTTATTTATTTAATAGAATGCACATGCAAGTTCCAATACATCGGACGTACAATACAAACCCTAAGGGAAAGGTTTAACAATCATAGACAAAATATCAAAAATGGATATGCCCTACATAGTGTGTCCCGACATGCGGCCTCTCACCATAAGTGCAATTTAAAAGAATTCAGCTTGACACCTATAGAACATATTGACCCTACAACTCCACATAGGTTTGAACATCTTAAGAAAAGGGAAATGTTCTGGATTTTTAAGATGCAATGTCTAGTCCCTAACGGTTTGAATGAGAGTCTTGAAAGTATATTTTAGTATATTCTGGAAGAGTGCCCGTCTATATATATGTGTGTATATATGGATCTCTTTAAAGAAAATCTTTGCATGTTTTATATATATATGTTTATGGATGTTTTATACTTTATATATATAGTTTTGGTACATGTATAGGCATTAGCCTCTAAATAATGAAATTATCGTGTGAGTCACCAGTTATAATTTGTGGAGAAATTGTTCTGAAGCCACTCTATATCGCCTATATCAATTCTTATCGCCTATTAAATTGTTTATATGTATATGTATATATTTATATTTATATCATATATTTTTATGCATATGATTATTTATATTTATATTTATATGTATATTTTTTATGTCCAATTTTCGTTTATTAGTTTTAATGATAATTTTGAATTGGCATGTACAATGATATCATATATATATATGTGGTTTTTATATGGCCATTTATGTATACTATTCATATAAGTCACGTGTATTATATGTTCTGATGTATCACATCTTCTTATACAGTGTATATGCCCTCCTGCTCATCTGCTGTTGGTGTAAAATAATCTATAACAGCCATCCATGGAGAATATATTACTGTGCCAACGATAAGTACCATATCCTATTAACCAGGGGAACGCTTTACAGGCTTAGACGAGGCCCCAGATCGAGGGGACCTCACCATAGCAACAGGGTATGTTTCATATTACCTCCGAGTATCGCGGCAAAAACCCGGAAGAGTTTCTATGCTGAAGACGCATCACCGTGACAACGGTGACGTCACTTCCGGTAGACCGGAGTTTGGCGCATGCGCAGTGGATCATAAAATCCACTTGGCGTACTGTCCCCCAATGCTGGCAGATGCAACCTCCCCCGTTTTTTGGCGCCAAGCCGTCCACCAACCCAGGAACGTAAGTGGTTTATTCTATCTTCTATTTTGTATTTAAAGACTTGTCAAAATGAATGTTATGTATATACTCGTCCGTTTTTTGAAAAAGGGTCGCAGACCCGAAACGCGTTAAAAGGACCACCAATTGTACCATTTTAGCCTATGTTGATCGGTAAGATCCTGTACCTTTTAAAATAAAAAAAGTGTCAATTTTATCTGTATCGGCTGGGCCGTGGTTTATATGACCCAATAGGTAGTCTCCTATTTCCAAGGGCTCTATTTGTTGTGGTTTAGCGCCCCACGTATACTCTCACGTTTTTTCTATATATATATATATTTGCTTAGAGAATAGACAGGAATTATTTTCTGTAATTGTAATGAGATCATCAAACTTGCTCACATGGGATGTTGTTGATAGTCGAAGGGTCTAAATGCTTAATATAAAATACTTATAGCGTATTCACATGTAATTAGAACTCTATACTTTTACTAGGGAGTTAATGCTGGGATTATTATTCTTTTAATTATTCAAAAAATAAATAAAAGTTACTTATACTTTTTAAAGAGTGCCAACTTTAAGGTTCCACAGTGCACTGCCCAAATATGAGTTATAAATGTCAATATTAACATTTACTGTTTTGATATATTAACACATAGAATGGTTGCAAATATATCACTGACTGAAAATGAGTTCAGTACAGCAGAATGAGGATTGTTCTAGCAGCAAGTACAGGGATTTCTGCAAACTCAACAAATCTAATGCATATGAACCATTAGTCTGTTTAAAAAGCTTAGTATGGTTTTTAGACCACTTAGCTTATTTGCAGCTAATTTTTGGTTAAATAAACATGTATTAAACATTGTAATTAATATGTTATTCATAGAAACAAAATGTACATATTGCATGATTAACATTTATTTAAGTGTATCTATTTATGTGTCAATGCTCAGTATATAATCATATGCACAAAATCTCTTCACAAAGACTCTTTTCACTATTAGCTGTGGTCTTTCTGAATGTCATGGGGGTTGGGAGCTTGGATGATTGCCTTACAGAAATGATATAGCTTAGCTGTGAGGTGATAAAAATAGCTCTGCAGATAGAGGATGAATCAGAAACATGTACTCGTCATTACATAGCAGCTAAAGGAAGATAAATAACTCAGCAGCCTGCATTGGTAAAGCTAGAAAGCTGTTGTGCTTAGCTTTGTAAAATAAAGTTACAAAGTCATTTAATACCCGATTTCAAAAGCTTATCTGCATTCTATATGTTAGTAACTGAGTTTCTCAACTTACATAATAGATGAAAGCCTTACTTTTGTCTTTAATAACATAGTACTTGATTTTCATCAATAAAAATTGTTTTGCATTGGGTTTAATAAATTTAAACATTCAATATCAAATATTGAAATTAATAATCTGTATGGTTCAATTCTGCATCACAGCAGAAAAGATGTCACTTGGACATATATTTAAATAGCAATACTGTCATAACCATTAGGCTGCATTTACACAAACGAATACGCCCGCATGGCAACGGCTGGGTGGGCATACATCCGGTGCCATGGAAAAGGGTAGGGGTGAGCCCTCCCCTCTCCATAACAATGCATGGCGTAGGGGTCGTAACATAGGGAAAGATAGGACATGTCCTATCTTTTCCCTGTGTTTGGAGTGGTACGGTGTTGCAAGTGTGGCCATTGCCATCTATGGGGGATGTATGTACAGCCGCAAGCTTGCAGACGTACATATGTCCCCCATATGGTAGTGTGAATGCAGCCTGTGTAATAATCAGCCGTCAGCTGAAAGAGACCGGCTGCTTCATAACTAGCAGCATAGCTGGTCAGCATGTTCAGAGTGTGGTAAGGAACAGTTAATGCCCCTTATCGTGAACATGCTTATTAGAAATCACCATGGGCTGAAGAAGGGCCCAGGGCCGGCCATCTTGAAATGGCTATAAGAAAAGTATTGCAGTTTATTAGTCTCAATAAGAGATCAAAAGTCCCATATTAGTATTGAGGAAAAACTAAAAAACAATGTAAAGTAATTCAACAACCTCTCCATCACTAGCCTCCATACAACCCCCCAAACCTTCTGCAGCTCTTAAATAGCTTCCATTAAGTATTAGGACTTAAGGTCAACGTGGATATGTCAGAAGCTCTATGTTTGCACATTACTCCAAGGACACAGGAAGCCCTAGTTGATTTTTTTGGCTCCAAAATACAACCCCATTACATGACCTATCTAGGAGTATATTTAACAACTCACAAATCAATGTTGTTTCACTGTAATTATACCCCATTAATACAACGATTTCAAACAGACTTAAATAATTTGTCAAAACCTTCCCTTTCCTGGCTGGGTTGGATCCACACAATCAAAATGGTAAGCCTACCAAGGTTCTCATAACTTTTCATTGCCAATTCTTATTCCAGTAAAAAACGTTTAAACTCATTCACTCTCACATCTCCAAATTTGTATGGAACCCAAACGCCCACACAACAAACAAACGACTAGGAGGCCTGTCACTTCCTAATTTTGCCCTATAATACAAAGCAGCCCAAATTGCTCAATTTACCACTAAAGCTACTCTTAAAAATGCCCCAGGTGGATTTCCCTTGAATCCCAGCATCTCCATCCCCTATCATTGCCAAGTCATTGCCAGCCCTACCTTCCCCCCGGGGTTGGAACCAGGGGTCTTTAGATGGTGGGTGGCAAAAGGTATTTACAACATTAGGCACCTGATATCTGGGGGAAAATTTCTATCTGGTAAAGAAATCATCAATAAATTTGAAGTCCCTCCCTTAGAACACTTTAGGCTTAATTAATTACTATACTTTGTGCAATCCGTACCCTGAGGTACCACTACAGACTCCCCAACAGCATTTAAAAAGGTCTGTCTAAATGATCATTGGTAGAGGGACTATCTCGCTCTTATATTCCATTTTTAATACCCCTACCCCGGACATCAAGTCAATATTTAGGGATCAGTAGGAAACAGATTTAGGCTGTGAACTTTCCATGGTGAGATGGGGACACACTGGCAAAGGGTAGCCAGCATGTTTTACTGACAAAAACTTGTCTTAGGTTATTACATAGAGATCATTACGTTGCTACCGTATTCCTGGCTAATATGTACCCCAACTACCCAACAGCTGTTTCATAGGCTGTATTTCCCCAGCTGATATGGCCCACATCTGGTCCGTTGGTTGCCTCTCTCTGGAAAAACGTTAAAACCCGTATCCGCTCTAAATTAAATAATGCATAATAATAATAATAATTAAATACATTTGGAACCCATGGACAGCACAACGTTCACCAACCTTTGAGAGGGCACCATCTCCCTAATAACTTTTAGCAATCTCACATGGCATATTTGTTTACATGTATCAGGCTGCAGGGGTAGTGGACCTACTGGACCACTGCCGACAATGAAGTAAGCCAACATCTGGGACCAGAGTCTAAGTGGTACCCGGCTTTCATCAGAGCCTACCGCAAAGCGAGTTGGACTTGCTGCGGCGTGGTACCACCGTGTCGTTGCACAGCTGCAACTTTATCCACGGTGGTGGCCAAGACGAGGTACAGAGACGTTGAGCAGAATTGTAGTTAGGGACAGGCAGGAGGTCAGGACTGGCAACTTGGGATCAGAGACGAGGACATAGCAATAGGTCAAGGCAGGCAGCAGAGGAGCGTAGTCAGGAATGGAAACAACAGGCCACAACGGGAACTCACAATAACAGAACAGGACAAAGGAACAAAGCTTTCTCTAGGGCACAAAGCACAAAGATCCAGCGGGGTGTGCAGGGAGAGCCTGGGTAATAAAGGATTCTGGGAAGGGCCAGCACCAATCAACAGGCCCTTTAAATCTTTGAGAGTCGGTGCGCACCCGCCCTAGGAGTCGGGAATGCATGCTCAAATGACCTTTGGAGCAGGAACAGGAACAGAGACAGGTAAGTGGCGCTGGAGCCATGCTGGCGCCCGGAGAGGGGCATGGTTGAGTCTGCAACCCATGACAACATGGCTATTCCCGTTATCTATACTGATACAAAAACAGCTATACTGATTTTGTACAGATCCCATTTCCAGATTTCCTACCACCTGTGACCCTCTCCCACCTTTTCTCCCCCCTTCTATTTTTGATTGATACAGTAGCTGGCAATATATCATACCTAACTCTGTAAATTCCCCCTGCAAAGGGTAAGTGTTTTGCCGTGACCTATTGTAAGGCCCCATTCTGTTTTCCTTCAATAAAATTTTGTTGAAACGAAAAAAAATTCAACAATAAAAAATAATCAATACAAAAACAAAATTTTGCTGTGTCCAGAACAACACATGTAGGTGAACCCCCACAGTGACTACCTGTCAAAATTAAGATTTTTGACCATTTTACAGAATAAAAATTGATAAAAAGTCATACCAATCAAAAGTACTTCTCTTCTTGCTAAAAACAACACTTCACCCAGTGCCATCAACACATCAATAGCAAATTTCATAAATATGGTAATGCTAAGTCTAAGCTGCGCAAAAAGAAATCTAAGTTATGCATAAGGCGATGAAGACTACATGATGTGCAATCTAGGATTATCATTAACAAAGAAAACAGCACCAGAATTGACCCCCTAGTGTTGTAGCTGTTACCTACAATGTTGACAATGTGTCACCACTGAACCTCTTTATACAAACAGAGGCCAGTAGTGATAGACAGTGCATCAATGCTTCAGAGTACTGGAGGGAGGTAACTATAATCTATTTTTTTCTTAAGACTTGCTGTTTTTTTTTAATAATCCCAGAAGACTCCTATCCTAGTGATGCCCTTTTTAAAAATCCTTAAGGGACATTAAGTTCCCAAATTTGGGTAACTTTTTTTTACTATTCTGTGGTTCTACAAATGTGAATGCAACAAAGATATAGGGGCTTATTTACTAAGGTTCCGCGGCTGCACATTCATAGTTTTTCCGAAGTATTTGGGATTTGCGCAGTTGGGACAGGTATTTAACTGGGGATTGTGTCGAACGCAATCGGACTTTGGTGCAGCTGCGCTGGCTTTCATGCAACATAAATCGTGGGGGCGTGCCGTTGGATGATCCGACTGATTCGGACTGAGCGCGGGATTTAACTTTCAAATTGTGTCGCAAGATCAAGCACTTACATGCACCACGAAGTAGAAGGTGAACTCCGGCAGACCTGAGTGGGGAAGCGACACATGTAGGATATCGGGTGCACGATCTTAGTGAATTGTGGCACAGTGCATGATTGTCGGACAATGCACTTTCATGAACTCCGCAGGACCGGGTAAGTAAATGTGCCCCCTAAATTCTGTGTTAGCAAAGTGTGTGCTCTAATAAGGAATTGTGTTCTTTTCATCTTGAGCCTACCTGTGTGCCCAAACAACATACTATGGCCATAAAGGTGACAGTGTTGAACCAAGGTTAACCCGCTTAATCACTTAACGCTCTGCGCCGTAGCTCTACGGCGCAGAGGCATAGGGAATGTATGAAGAGGGCTCACGGGTCTTCGTTTGACCCGAGGCTATCTGGCATCTGCAGATTCGTTACAATGAGCCAGTGGTTCATTGTAATGAATGAGCTGCAAAAATGCCATATATTGCAATACAGAAGTATTGCAGTATATGGTAGGAGCGATCTGACCATCTAGGGTTAATGTACCCTAGATGGTCTAAGAAATAGTGGGAAAAAAAAGAAAAAAGAAAGTTTAAAAAATAAAAAAAATTAATAAAATATTAAAAATTCAAATCACCCCCTGTCACTAGAACTGATATAAAACATAATAAACAGTAAAAATCCCAGACACATTAGGCATTGCCGCGTCCCAAAATGCCCGATCTATCAAAATATAAAAACGGTTACGGTCGGCGGTGACCTCCAAAACGGGAAATGGCGCCCAAATGTCCGAAATGAGACTTTTACACCTTTTTACATCACATAAAAATGGAATAAAAAATTATCAAAACGTTGCACAGACCTAGAAATGATAGCAATGTAAAGGTCGGCTCATTTCTCAAAAAAAATGACACCTTATACAGCTCCGTGCGCCAAAGTATGAAAAACGTATTTGCTTCAGAAGATGGCAAAAAATATTTTGTCTTTTTTGTACACATTCATTTAATTTTTGAAAATGTATTAAAACACAATAAAACCTATATAAATTTGGTATCACCGCGATCACCGCTCAGGTGTTATTTTGAGTGCACAGTCAAATTCGTAAAAACAGCCCACAAGAACGTGACACACAGGTCTGTAAACGTAAAAATGAAAAAGTTATGGATTTTTGAAGGTGGAGAGCGAGAAATGAGTGAAAAAACCCTGCGTCCTTAAGGGGTTAATGTCATATATGTAGGTATAAAGAGCTTTATGGGCACAAAGAAGGATACCAAAGGAAATTCTATGATGCCAGTATATTTGGCTTTTGCGTCCAAAAAATAGATGGTTTGACTTTGGAATGTCATACCCTTTTGAGCTGCCACTATATCCTGTGTAATTGATTGCACTGTGGAAGCTGTCACCTTAAAGGATTTTATTACATGTAGGTAATTAGTTAAAAAATTTTTCTTTATTCAGGCTTCATTTAAAAGACATACGAATACACCGCAATTCCAACGCGTTTCGGATGCTGTGTGCACCCTTAGTCATGGATAACATTTTTGTAACATAGCATGCTATTTAAATCATCTGTGCGTGGCACGTGACAGGCTGGACACTCCTACAAGGGAGGGTGTGTGTGTGTGTATACGTCATATGGAGAACAACGTCTCCTAGGTTACTAGAGAGTAACCTCCCAGGGGGAGTGCACAGACACGTCACGTGAGCATAGCGTTTCCATAGTAATCACATCATGTGGGTAAACATCGGACTGACGTGTTATGCTGTGTGCACTTGATCGCAAAACAATAGAACTTATATCTAAAGGGACATGAGGCGATATTAAGAGGGTAAGTAGCACAAAAGTAATGTCTGCAATTGCACGATGCATGACCAATCTGAAACCCAATGCTATTCACATATCATAGCAAAATAAAAGATAAAAACAAAACAGTGATATTAAAAGAATGATTTGTGCTGAATGTACATCGATATCAAAGGTATCTTAAAGTTCAGACATGCCATGAGTGCAGACGAGGGGAGAGGGGCAATGGAATTTAGGAGAATATGATGAAAATGAAATTAGTGATAATGTAACATCAATTCATTTCTTGCCTGACGGTGTCATGGTGTCTAGTAGCATGATCCAGTATGCTTCCCGATCTAAGAGAAGCCTCCTAATATTCCCACCTCTTTTAGAAGCAAACACCTTTTCAATGATAAATGCAGTAAAATTACTAGTCTGTTTGTTGTGAGTATTTCGAAAATGTGCAGATGCTCCACTGATGCTTCTAGTTTCATTACCTGTGATATCATTTAAGTGCTCAAGCACTCTTGTTTTAAACTTACGAGTAGTGCAGCCAACATAAAGCATGTTACAGGCGGTGCATCGGACAGCATAAATGACATTATAGCTGTTGCACGTAAGATGGTGTTTAATGTAAAAGGTTTTATCACCTACGATGTTTTTGAAAGATTTAAGTGGTGTTATAAAAGAGCATGTCCTGCACTGTCTAGAACCACATCTAAAAAATCCCTGGTGATGTAACCAGCTGTATGGTTCGTTGCTGTCCCTGATCATGGAAGGAGATAGCATGTTGCCCAACGTTCGCCCTCTACTAGCAACCACTCTGCAACCATCCCTGAGAATGTGTTCTAATTTACTGTCCTCGCTTAAGATGGGCAAATGTTTATTGCCTATTTGTTTAATCTTGTAAAATTCTGAACTGTATTGAAGAGACATTATGGGGATTTCTGGTTTAGAAACTTTGTTGTCTGGGTCAATTGTTTTGGATAGCAGGGAGCTGCGATCTTTGTTAGCGGCAATATTATTTGCCCTGTTTAGGGTCCAGCAGGGATAACCCCTAAGTGATAAACGTTTGGAGATATCTTTAGTTTCCCGGTGGAAGTCTGTGTCTGAGTTACAGTTCCCCCTGCTTTTGATCATCTCACCTACAGGTATCGCCTTTACTGTTTGTTTGGGATGTTGGCTGTTGAAATGCAGAATGGTATTGCCCGCCGTCGGTTTCCTGAATCTACTTGTGTTGACCCACCACCCCCAGTAATCTAAGGTCTGAAAACGTGACCTCAGAGCCGTGGTAGTAATGCGTGAACTGTAAGTTACAGTAATTTTGATTGATATATTGGACAAACGAGGGTATGGCAATTACATCACCCCTCCAAAAAAGGAGGAGATCATCGATGTACCTGCCCTACCACTCGATATTTTGTGAAAATGGGTTTTCCTCTGTGTAGATGTACTGTAACTCCCACCAGGACATTACCAGGTTGGCCAATGAGGGTGAATATTTCGCCCCCATTGGAACTCCCCGGATTTGGAGAAAGAATTTATTGGAAAACATGAAGTAATTGTGTGACATGAGTTTGTGGGTAACCTGTAAGATGAACTCCTTTAGATCTCCAGAGTAATTGCTATACGAGTTCAAGTGGAACTCTAAAGCCTTCATTGCAATACTGTAAGGAATTGAGGTGTATAGAGATATGACATCACATCCCAACCAACTGAAATTATTTCTCCATGTATAACTGCCCAGGGTTCTCAGGACATCAGTTGAGTCCTGTAGATATCCAGGAACCCTTTTTACTAGTGGTTGTAGTAATGTATCTAACCACTCACAAAGTCTTTCACTTAGTGAACCCATGCCTGAGATATATGGTCTCATTGGAGGGGGAAACGTTCCCTTATGGGTTTTCGGTAAACCATGTATGATGGGAATGATTGGGTTATGCACAAGTAGGAAGTCTTTCTGTTTAGAGGTGATCAGACCTAGGGAAAAACCCTCTTCAATAATCTTAAAAAATTTTGGTTTAAAGACAGTAGTGGGATTACTTGTCAGTTCTCTATACACCTTTTGATCTGATAAAATGGAAAATATTTGTGAACAGTAGGTATCTTTATCCATGAGCACCACCGTGCCTCCCTTATCTGACATCTTAATTATCAAATTGTTATTCTTTTGAAGTTCAAGGAGGGCACAGGACTGCGCTCTGGACAAGTTACCCTTATGTGACATGTCCTTATGCCGATACAACTCATGGAGATCACGCATGATTCTCCCCTGAAAAATATTCATGGTGGGGGTGCGAGATACCAATGGGTAAAAGTAACTATTGCTAGTCCTGAAATCACTGGACTGGTTAACAGTGGACAAAATGTTAGATGTGTCCGTGTCCAGTGATGTTAGGCTCAGCAAGGTTAGCTGTTCACAGAAATTAAATTCACGAAAAATATTGACATTATGACCAACATTTATATTAACATCTGTTGTGAGAGAAACTTGATTGGAATCATTTCGGTCACTTAGATCCTCCATAAAGAAATGTCTTTTAACAGTTAAATTGCGAACAAACTTGTTTATATCACAAACAGTGGAAAATAGATCAAAATGATTAACAGGTACAAAATTAGTACCCATTGAAAGTACCTCAGTCTGTTGATGCGAAGAAAGGTTGAGAACGTCCACAGTCTCTATTGTTGTTTGTTGCTCCGGAGTTTCCTGGGTGTAGAATCTTTTGCGCCTGTGTTTCCTGCCGCTTCTCAGTTTTTTGATGTTGAAGGGGCAGGTCCCTCTGTTGCAGACTTCTTATGTGGTCTTTTACTTTTCTTGTAAAAGGTTTTTCTCTGTGGAGTATCCACTGAAGATTGATCTAAAGTGCCATCTGATGAATTAGCTTCAGATGATGTAAAGCTTACATGGCTGTTGTAAAGGTATAGTTTGGTTCCACAGGTGTGGAACTTATTTTCTAAATATAAATCTACAGATGATCAATATAAAGTGCCTGTATGCCAGTTTGCCGATGGAAAGGGCATGTATTAAGCCCATCCCACTGTATCAGTATAGCTAAATTTTCTCTGCTAGGTCAGACCTGGTGGGAGCCTTTTAGTAGATTCAGGAAGCAATGCACCAGTGTGTGGGGGGAGATTTTAGGACTGGAAAACTTATAGACTGTAAGCTCTTGCGAGCAGGACCCTCACTCCTATTGTTTCACATGACTGTTGTTACTCTGTAATGTCACATTTTATTTGTATGTTCCCCAAAATCTGTAAAGCGCTATGGAATTTGATGGCACTATATAAATAAAGATTATTATTATTATTAAAAACACCAGTCTTAATAAATTCTCCCAATAATGTTGTACCCAGCTTGTTTAATCTTTAGATGTACAAAACACACTGTTTAGAGTATATCTCTGTTGGGCACAAAAATAGTGTATTTCTGCAAAAAATGCAGTTTTTACTTTTCACTCTCCAACTGCCTAACATTTTGGAAAATAAATCTCAGGTCAAAATTAACACTATTCCCTTTGACAATTTTTTTAGTGGGGCCGAATCTAGATTGTTAAATTGATCTTCTGGGATTATTAAAAAAAACAGCCAGTCTTAAGGAAAAAAATTGGGTATAGTTACCTCCCTTCAGTACTCTGAAGCAGTGATGCACTGCCTATCACTATTGGCATCTGTTTGTATAAAGAGGTTCAGTGGTGACACATTGTCAACATTGTGGGCAACAGCTACAACATAAAGCTGAAGCCAATAACTGTAGTAGGTGGTCGGCTGTCGATTAAACAAACTGGAACACTAGAGGTAAATGTATACTCTTTTTCATTTTAAAAACCCATGTGGCCCATAGTAAGAAATTCTGAGAAACCCCTTTAATCAGAATATTCAAAGATATTCTGTAATTGTCTTCCAATGCATTGTAAAAACTAAATAAGGCATGCTGGTCACTCCTGAGCCCTCTTGTATTACTCAAAGAAGAAGATTGGTGCCATATTACAGTGTATTTCTGTATTGAGAACAATTATGTAACACACAAACTGTGGTACATTGAGAAAGATTTATCAAAAGTGGCTCAAAGTCAGACATTACAGTTCTTTTTTTTTTAACAAAACTTTCTATTGAGTCCAAATATGCAAATACAACACAGCAGTGCATATGTCTTCCAGACATATATTTACAACAGATATAGGATCCATAGTTTTACAGTAATAATTTTAACAACATAATACGAACATTTTAGCAGGCTTATAGTGATCTTGACTAGTGATCAGATGAACATCAACAGTACATCATGGATAATGACAAATTTTGCAAGTAGTTTTCCAATATAATTTTATTACCTTTGGTTAGTGTAAGCGCTCAGACTCTATAAATGTATATAGCGCTGAGGCCTTGTAATAGGGGGTATTCACCCATAGCTCCCAGTGTTTATGATATTTAATTTGGTAACCCTCATTGTATACTAAAGATCTCTGTAGTATACAGTTGTTATTTACACTTCTAGTAAGTTCCATAAATGGAATTTGATTTCAACAGAGATGCTATAAGGGTAATTGCTGTGACTGTAATATGTAACACTATTACTATTTCATTAGGAAAAAGGTTTGCCAATCTTACACCTAGTAAAGCCAGGGCTGGTGTTAGTGTGATATGAGTACCTGTTATGTCTTTTACCATTATTTCTAATTGGTTCCAGAAATCTCTTAATACTTCACACTCCCAAAATATATGTAATAGGGTGCCTTTAGCCCCTGAACACCTCCAGCATAGCAAGGAGTCATTGGAATAAATTTTGGTAAGTCTTTCTGGGGTATAATACCAACGATACTATAATTTTTGTCTTGTTTCTAGATAAAGTGCACATTTAGATAATGCCTTTGGAGTCTCAAAAATAAATTCCCAATCCTCTGCCTCTAACTGTATATTTAGATCTTTTTCCCATTTCTCTACACACAGTAGTTTTTCTTATTTCCAGGGATGATTCTATAGCTTTATATACTAGAAAAATTCCTTTTAGTAGCTTAGTGGGCTGTAGGCAGGTTGATTCAAAGGTGGATTTAGGAGAGGAATTACCTGGTTTGTTAGCAGCCACAAAGTGTCTAAGCCTAAGAACTTTAAATTCACTGCAAATTTCTGTAAAAGCTATCAAATGGCATATGTCAGAGAGCGCTTGTATGCCCAAGGCCATCCAGTTTGACAAGTCTAAGTCCTCTACCATCTTAGAAATCAGGAAGATTGGAAGATCCTGAAGCCTTTGAGCCATTAATTTGTTTATTTTTTTTTGTTTCATACTTTAAGTCCAGCTCTAGTAGTCATCAAGGACGGGGGTGTAGTATTACTAAGGTCCATAATGTAGCTCAAACTGGTCCCTCTATAATAACCTCATTTTCTATTTGTGACTTGGTGAATGAGCCATTGCCTCGCTTGTTCTAGAACTGCAGCCTCATAGTAGCTAGAGACTGTTTTAATGTGATAAGTATAGGATGTTAGCTGCTGTCCTGGGCCTTCTGTTTAACCATATATGTCTATTTATCAGTTGTTGTAGTTTATTTAGATAATTTTTGGAAACTGGTATTGGCATGTTCCTAAATATGTAAATAATCTTTGGTAGTACCATCATTTTCACGGAAGCAATTCTCTTAGATCTGCTTCTACAGTAGTTAACATGGGAATATAGTTGATCTGATATCATTTTGATACAGGAAAAGCCATATGAATACCTAGATATGGTATAGTTTGATCTGCCAATTTAAAGGGATATTTCAACTGCAAACTAGCTTTGACCTGAGGTGGGACATTCATACCCAGTATCGTGGATTTGCTCGCATTAAACTTATTATATGACACTTTGCTAAATGTTTCTAGTAAATTAGTTATAGCTGCCAGTGAAATTTCTGGTTGTGTTACGATATAGGGACACCCCTATTTAGTACCATTTGTAATCTTTAAGGGGTTTGAGGAATAACTAAATAAATGCAGATGGGACTGTGTATATTGCCATAATTCCTCAAGTAGCTTCTTCCGAGAAGCCACATTTGCCCAACACTGCTTTTAAATATCCCCAATGAACACGGTCGAATGGCCCGAGTCTGCTACACCACCTCAATTAGATTGATAAACCTATGTGTGCCACCGGATGTGACCCTCCCCCTGATGAAGCCAAATTGATCTTGGTGTATGAGCCGCGGCAGGAGGAGAGTCAGCCGTTCTGCCATTATTTTAGACTGTAGCTTTAAATCTGTATTTAGCAGTGTTATCGGACGGAAGTTGGGCAGTCTGTCAGGTTTGGGAAGTGCAATTATGGAAGCTGATAACATCTCTTCTGGGATATGACCAGTTAATTGGATGTTATTTAATACCTTTACCAGATATGGGCCCAGCATTGTAGAATGTGTTTTATAATAATCATTAGTTACCCATCAGGACCTGGGGCTTTATTGTTCTTAAGTATTTTAATAGCTCTGGTTACCTCGTTTAATTGGATAGGTAAAGCTATGGATATTGACTGTCCCGCTCTCAGGGAGGGATGGGTTGGACCGTGTCTGTGTCCATTTTAAGATTACATAGTCTAGCATAGTACTTCAGCCATACACTGAGGGTCATACACTTTTTTGTTATTGCTATTTAAAATAAAAGGTAGCCTATTTAGCGCCTCCCTCTTTTTTAGTTTTTTAGTTGGTTAACTAGAATTTTACTATCTTTATTACGATTATAGTGTCTGGCTTTCATTTTGCTCAGTGCTTTCTCATATTTGTATGTGTCTAGCTGCTTTAATTGGTATTGCAGCATTGGTATTTCCTCTCTGTATACACAATATGTTGACTTATTTAAAGCTAAAAGCAATGATAAGCTAGCAAGGATGTGAACGTAATTCATCATGGTTTTTTGTGTGCTGCTCCCAGTCCCATATAATGGCCTCTCATAAACATCTTGTGGGCACATCATAAAGATGCAGTTGTTAGATCATCCATTTGGTTTTCCTCAAAAAACCTTTGCATAGTCTCCACTGTTCTATCATGAAATTTTGGGAGATGAAGCAAAAAATTCTTAAGGAGCCAGGGCATAGAATGAGGGAGATTGTATCTCTCAGCTATTTCTCGATGTATTGGAGCATGGTCACACCAGCTAATCACATCTATTTTTGATGAGATTATTCTACTAAAAAGCTGATCATCCATTAAAAAAATGTCAATTCTAGAAAAATGTTTATGTGGATGCGAGAAAAATGTATAATCTAGATATGCTTCCTTATGGGTATATTGGAATAAGGCTGAGGGTTTGTCCGGGCTAGTAGGTTTTGAAGTGTCCAATAGCGGGTCACATAGACATATTAAAATTGCATGCTATCAATACCGATCCCTGCTTGTACTTATTTATCAAGGGGAAAAGTTTGTGAAAAAATCTATTTTGATGTGTATTAGGTGCATAAATAGACACTATCGTGTATGTGATATTGTTAAGAGAACAGACCAATATAACAAATCGGCCTACTAGGTTTATATGTTTGTCTATAATTTTGCAAGCTACTGAATTCCTAATGGCTATTAGTGCTCCCCTCTTTTTTTTTACAGCCGGGGATATAAACAAATGAGGGTATTTTCTATGTTTAAGGTGTTACATATCCTCTTCATTCAAGTGCGTTTCTTGCGCACAAAAAAACATCTGCCCTCGAACTCTGTGCTTCCTTCCACAGTCTTGACCTTTTTTAAAGGGCTGTTTATCCCCTCAGCGTTAACTGATGTAACTCTAATTACCATAGAAATTAAGAAGTGTTATGCTGTATATCCATGGAGCTCTATTCTGTATGCAAATTACTTGGAGCTAAGATATTCTTTTTTTAGCATGATATAAACATTTTGAGCATACAACAAAAACATAAAGTAAACATTGGTAACTTGGTTCCTACTTGGGGATCTGCAGGGGAATAACATAATTTAATCTAGCATAATACCGTAACCCAGCGTAAAATTTTTAGCTCTGCGCAGAGTTACACCCCTTGCGTAGGAAAGAAAAAGGAAAAGAGTCACCTACTGGCATAATACCACAGGGATGGCCCATCTCCCAGTCAGGTCTTCTTTACTGTGTGCCACCCTTCCTCCAATCTTGTTGGCGTTGATGAGGTGTTTCCTTTAGCTGCTAAACTCCATTCTTTCAGGAGTCGCAGTAATTTAGAAGGTGAGTTAGCTACAACCTGTCTTCCATCCTTTGAAATAATCATTTTCATGGGGAACCCCCATTTATATGTAATGCCGTGAGCTTTTAGTCGCAGTTCCCGCACTTCTGCCTCCAGGTTGTTACTCATATCCACAAGCTCACTATGAGCTGCGGATGGCGTGACCTCTGCCATTTTGTTCACAACTTGTGTGGTTCATTCACCCAGTGCCGTGCATTCTTTTTGAAATGACTGAAGTGCTCTCTGATGTCCTGCTGTAAAGAGGTTCTCAGGTCGCATAACATGGATTTCAGTAAGTCCTCAGAAACTGTTTAAGAGGCTGATATGGCTGTGTGTGCTGCCTGATGTGCATGGCTCTCCTGGCATGGAAGCTGCTGATAAGCTATTAAGCTAGGGCTGCCCACCGGAGTGTTCATTTCCCCAAAGCTGTTGTAGCAAATTAGTAATGTTCGATGCTGGCGAAGAGCTGATGGAGTAACGTTGTGATGGGGCCGGCGATGCTGCAGGCTGAGTGGGGGAGTGCGCTGCCACTATCTTGTGACCACGTGGACGGAAATAATTCCATGAGTTTCATTTTTTTGCCTTCCTCATGGTACCAGGTGAGTATGGGGTATATGGGAACTCTGTTGGGGTTAAATCTGTTCTATCCTTCTGCCGTTATTAGCTGCTTCTAGGTCAGGTCGCACAGAGCAGCAGAATGTGTGTCCTACTCGCTCTGCCGGCCACACCCCGCTAGACATTTAGGTCTTATACTGGATATCAGATTTATTAATAGGTATTAAGGCAGTTTTTGGTGCAAAATAAGTATTAATTAAATAATTAAGTATTAATAATAAGTTCTGCCCCATTATCTCCTTTTTCCCTTTTATGAAAATAAGACAATTAAGGCCTCCATCAGTGACCCCGGGAAACCTCCCCATGGAAATACTAGAATTAAAAACTTCTAGCAGTATAGGAAATATTACATCAAACTGGGGCTCATTAACTTAGAAAGTCAGAAACGGCACTAAAAGTTCTATTTCTTTATATAATGCTGGGTGCGGATATTCAGTCCCCATCTTTTTTTGTGGTGCATCTTTAACATATGGCGTGCAACACATTTTGCAAGTTAAATACAGCGCTCAGTCCGAATCAGTCAGACTGACCAATGGCATGCCCCCTAATCCGTGTCGCATGGAAGCCAGTGCAGCTGCGCCATAAAAGGGTTGTGTGTGACACAATAACGGTGCAGAAACTTCTTAAATACCTGTGCAAGATGTTTTAGCCTAGAAGAACGCGCACAGTCCACCAAAAGTCAAAAGTGCGTCGCAAAGATCTTAGTAAATGTTTCCCTATATCTTCAAATGGTAGTCCGTAAACAGTTAAGACAACAAATATAGAGAACAGTAATTAGAAAGATTGAACAAATATAGCCGTTCTGACTTTAAACTCCTGTGGATTTATTGGCAGAATGAATGTGTTTTTGAAACAGAGTAATGTTGAGTGAAAACATCATTAACATCTTTGCTTCAATTACTAACATTTTATTAAATTTTTTCAATTAATGTAATTTGTTTGTCCTTCATTTAAAGACAAGCGCTAAACATTTTTTCTGTATTTATATGTCTATTATCCTTTGCTTATGAAGTTAATATGTGTTTTTTCTGTGACAATAATATATTTCAAAAATAACATCATATGCAAAAAAAACACAGTTACACGGTACACAAAATCTTATCATTAATTAAAAAACATTAAAATTCACAGTTTAGTAATTGAGCTCTACAGGGAAATTTGCATGTTGATTAATTAGTCTCCACATTTCAAGAATGTGAATGTTAATATTGTTTTCTGTTGCCATGTGATACAAACCTTAAAGTCTTGCAGTGTTGGAACAAAATGTACTGCACCATTTGTCAGAAACACAATCCAAGGATTTTTCATTAAGCCTGAGTTATTATGAAATTGAGTTATCAAAACTAAGGCTGCTTTTAGTAAAAATAAAATAGTATTTGCTAACAGATGCAACCTTGCTTGCAATAAGGGTTTAAAAGAAAACACAATCTTCAATGTGTTTTTTTAAGAATAATTACATTCATATAAAGGTCAAATATTGTGTTAAAATGAAGGTTGTCTACAGGTTTCTTTTTTATACTTTTGTTTATGATAACTGTAAAACTCAAATCTACTGTATGCATTTGAAAGTTAAATGTAAGCACATTAACACCACATGGATTTAATACTTCATATAAATATCTATATAAAAAAGTCATATTTTGATTTTCACACATGTTTGGTACAATATAATAACCAAGTGCAAAGTCGTATAGCAGAATCATAGTCGATGACAGGCAGGAGGTCAGTGCAGGCAGCACAGGATCGGAGATGGGGACATAGTGGAAGGTCAAGAAAGGCAGCACGGGATCAAAGTCAATTGTGAAACCAGGGTCACATCCACCTTGGAGGCTGTATATTCCTAGTGCCCAGGTAACCGCTATAGATGATTTAATCAATTACTACTACCTTTATATTACAATGTTTATGCTGGCACTTTAGATTGATTCTACTTACCTCAATATCCCGTTTTCTTCCATGCCTCCTTGATGTTTTTACCTCCTTTCCAGTGTCAGCTGGTCATCTCCCAGTGTGTTAATGTCTGTTTTGTACAAATTAATTTCTGAATTTTTAGTACATACTTAATAAATCTTTTTGGTAATAAGTTGCTGTGCAAATCTGGTTTCCTTTCTTTAAGTAGGTTTTGTATATTCAGTACCAGTTACAGGTTTACTTTAATTTTCACTTAGAGGAGTTTGGAACATTTCTCCATCTCTGTTTCAATTGCTCTTTTGGAGATCACAACAGGAAATTGTAATATCTGTACAGGTCATCAGGAACAAGCTTTCTCAATGGAAATGAGGCAAAAAGATCTGGCGGGGTGTACAGGGAGAGGCTGGGTTAAAAGGGATTGTGGGAATGGCCAGCACCAATCAACTGTGCACTAGCTCTTTAAATCTTCGGGAGCCGGCATGCGGACTCTAGATGGGGACATGAGCTCACTGAGCTGGAACAGGAATGGGGACAGATAAGTTGAACTGCGGCCGCACTGAAGCACGAGAGGGGCATGGGTGAGCCCGCGACCCCCTTCAGCCTCCCCCTCTTCTTGGTCTGGATGGATCTCTGCAGGAGACCATGGTCCAAGATATAGTCCTTGGGCTCCCTAGACTTATCCTCAAGCCCGAACCTCTTCCAGTCAACCAAGAAGAATCGTTTACCTCTCACCATCTGCAGGTGGAGGAACTTAACGGGAGAAGCGGTTCAGGATGACTGTCTTGAGGAGAGATACACGGAAGGAGTTTGGGAAGTGCATGGTGGGAGGAAGGCACAGCTTATAGGCCACATGATTGATGCATCTCAGCACCTCAAAAGGACCTAGGAAACATGGACCAAGTTTGTAACCAGGGATCTTCAGCCGGACATACTTGGAGGATAACCAGACTTTGTCACCTGGAGAGAAGATGGGAGGAGGCCTGCATTTCTTGTCGGTTTGGATCTTGGTTTGAGCAGAAGCCTTTAGCAACGAAAGTCGAGTCTGCTCCCAGATGGACTTCAGATCCTGAACCACCTCATCCATGGCAGGAAGGTCTGAGGATACAAGTAGAGGAAAATGAGGGTGTGGGCGCAGTCAATATATCATGAAAAACAGAGCAGCGCCGGCAGATGTTGAGTCCAGAGAGTTACAAGAAAACTCTGTACACGGCAATAGAGTGGACCAGTTATCTTGAAAAAATGATTGAGATAGCAGCCCAGAGTCTGATTAACTCATTCCACTCGGCCATTAGACTCCAGATGGTAGGCAGAAGAAAAGTCTAATTTCACTTGAAGCTGGAAGATGGACAGAAGATGGACAGAATTTAGCAACAAATTGAACCCCTCAGTCAGAAACAATGTCTGAGGAATTCCATGAAGCTGGAAGGTGGGAAGGAAGAACAGAACAGGAACAAAATGAGACATTTTGGAGAGCCATGATGACGGTATTACCAGAAGAAGACGGAAGGTCCTTGAAAAATCCATAGCCACGTAAGTCCACGGGCAGCTGGTTATCGACAATGGCTGAAGAAGACCAGCAGTTTTGAGACAAGGCGGCTTATTTTGGCAACAGGAAGCACAGGAACCCACAAAATACTATACATCCTTAACTAGATCAGGCCACCAATAGAAAGGGGAAATGAGCATGACTGAGCGCTGCACCCCAAGATGCCCAGCCAAATGTGAGCAATGTCCCCAAGTGAGTATCCTCTTTTGAACAGCAGGGCAGACATAGATCGTGCTAGGAGGCAGCTGTTGAAGTTCTACTGGAGAGGTCACAACCAGTCACTCAGGAGGAATGATATGCCATGGAGCTGCTTCTTAACATCTGCGGCCCGGCAGAGTGCATCAGCCTTGACGTTATTTTATGCCCAAAAGAAGTGTATAAGAAAATTAAAACAGGAAAAGAAGAGTGACCAGCGAGCATTAGCGGATTGAGCCGCTGAACAGTCTGGAGATAGAGCAGGGTCTTCGGATCTGACAAATTATGGAGGTGTCAGCAACATGGTGGAGGTGGCAGCAGCAGCATGAGGACAGTGAGTGGCACAATGACAAATTCTGGTGGTGGCAGCAATATAGTAGGCCACAGTGTGGCACAATGACAGTGGAGGTGGCGGCAGCAGCAGAAGGTGGCACAATGACAAATTCTGGAGGTCACCCCTGCTGCGACATCCCTTTACTGTGCTGCGACCTGTGCATGCTCCACCTGCTACCTCTCTGTCTGACATATTTGTTAATCAACTATGTTGATTTGACACAGATTTCTTGATATCAACTTCAGCAACAAAAAAAGAATTGAAATCTGGGGAATACAGAATCCCAAAAACTGACACCCTGGACTTTGAGCAAAAATCATTCTATCAACTATGTGGATTTTATACAGATTTCTTGATATCAACTTTAGCAACAAAAAATAATTGAAATTTGGGGTATACAGATCCCCCAAAATGGACACCCTGGGCTTTGAGCAAAATTCAACCTTCTTCCCAGAGTTCTCTGCCCCATGTAACTGTTGTGCTCGCGGCCATTTTGCTAATAAAGGGGAAAAAATTTGTTTCCACAAATCACGTAAACTTCGGATTCGTGCAGACTCGAAGTTTTCATGAAATTCAAACAAATTGCAATTGATTAGATTCTTCCATCTCTAGTCAGCGCAACAATGGTAGACACAAGAGAGGAGAAGAGTAGAATAAACTGCCGGTAGTAATTGGTGAAGCCCAGGACTCTCTGTATAGCAATTAGCCCTACTGGGCGAGGCCAGAGGAAAACTGCAGACAACTTAGTAGGATCCATCTGGAGGCCCTTGTCAGAGATAATACCATGACACAGGTATATAGCAAGTCTCTGAAAATGTCATGAAGGAATTCCTGAAAAACATCTGGTGCATTACAGAGTTCAAATGGCATAACTAAGTACTCGAAGTGCCCATCGCTAGTATTGAAGATGGTTCTCCACTCATCACCTTTGCGGATATGGATGAAGTTATACGCCCCACGTAGGTCTAGTTTGGTGAAGTCCTTGGCTCCACGTAAGCCGTCAAAAAGTTCTGTGATCAACGGCAATGGATAGCAGTGATATTGATAAGGTCACAAAAGTTTATGCATGGACGAAGTGACCCACCATTTTTTGGCCACAAAGAAGAACCCTGTACTGACTGTAGAAGAGGACTTACCCATGAACTACCTCTGCAGATTCTCTTTCATGTAGGCCGACATTGTTGCAGTTTCGGGCACAGACAATGGATGCACCCGGCCCCGTGGAGGAGATGTGCCTGGCAGCAGGTCAATAGGGCAGTCGTAGGTACGGTGGGATGGCAAAGTCTCTGCTTGCTTCTCTGAATAAACGTCGGCATAGTCCCGATAGTGGATTTAAACTGATTACCAGCCCTGAAACTGAGTAGGACAGGTATGTTCAAACGTGGAAAAGCTTTATTCTACCGGATGCTGAGGATGGAGTGGACAGGTCTGAAGAAATTACAGGCCCACCCTGGCACTAATACATGAGAATGGAAAAGCTCAGATTTTAAAATTCAAGTTCGGCTGAGTTTGAATTTTAATGGGTCTGCTCATCACTACTGATTAGGCTATTCCACACAACAATATTAACCCCTTAAGAATCCATGGTGATTGCACCTTAAGGACCTTGAAAAATCTGGAGTAAGTGGATACTTTGTGGAATAACTGCAATAGTTTAATGTATCCAAGTCATTCTGGTGGGGGGGGCGGGGGGTTGTAACATGTTGATGTATCTTTTAGTGATACAATTAAATTCATGTCATTCATCTTTATTTTTTAAAACTGGCAAAAATTGGCATATTTTTGGTTAAAAATGCAATTTTCTCCTATTATTAATCACAATGGGGCTCATTTACTTACCCGGTCCAGTCACAATCCAGCGGCTCGTTCTCCGACGAGGATTCGGGATCTGCCAACCGTTCGCCCGTTGTCCACCAGGTGTTGCTCCTGCGCTGAGGTCCGCCGGAGTTCACCTTCTTCTCCTCGGTGCATGTAAGTGCTGATCTTGTGACATAAATTAATTTTTAAATTCTGCCGTTTTTTCGAATCCGTCGGATTGTCCAATGGCTACGCCAATGTGCCAAAATCCGATCGCATACTCCAAAATCCCTGGGCAATTCAGGGCAAATCGTCAGGAAACCCGACGAAAGTGCACGATTCCAACCCTTAGTAAATGAGCCCCAATATGTCACACGGAGTAAAGGAAATGGAAAAAATGGACTTCAAATTGTATTTCAATTGAAAAATGCCCCCAACATGACCATTATCTACTTTTTGGACAATTGGCAGGGCCTACAGGGCCTACAATGGAGGGAGCACATTTTAGCTTTTCTGGCTACATTTCAGGTTGCAGCTAGAGATGAGCGAACATACTCGTCCGAGCTTGATGCTCGTTCGAGCATTAGCGTACTCGAAACTGCTCGTTGCTCGGACGAATACTTCGCCCGCTCGAGAAAATGGCATCTCCTGCCGTTTTGCTTTTTGGCGGCCAGAAACAGAGCCATTCACAAGCCAGGAGACTCTGCACTCCACCCAGCATGACGTGGTACCCTTACACGTCGATAGCAGTGGTTGGCTGGCCAGATCAGGTGACTCATCTTGCAAAGCAGTGTGCTTTCAGTGTAGGCTACAAAATAGCCATAGGAAAACCCCAACGGCTTACTTAGGACTACAATACCGTTATATTTTCCTTTTTTTTTTTTGCTTGTGGCTGGGCTTGCTGGCATTAGTAGTGCAGCTAGTACCATATTGTGAGGAATTTGCTGGGAGACCTGCGACCGTTGTGTTTAGCTCTTAGTGACACGCATATCCACCTCAAACACCGAAGTGGGACAATTTATTAGGGGTTTGATTAGAATTAGGCAGAGTCTGCTAATTTATTTATTTTTTTACCTTTATTTCATTTTATAGCTCAAGCTCATCTTGCAAAGCAGTGTGCTTTCAGTGTAGGCTACAAAATAGCCATAGGAGAACCCCAACGGCTTACTTAGGCCTACAATAGCGTTATATTTTCGTTTTTTTGGTGGCTTGTGGCTGGGCTTGCTGGCATTAGTAGTGCAGCTAGTACCATATTGTGAGGAATTTGCTGGGAGACCTGCGACCGTTGTGTTTAGCTCTTAGTGACACGCATATCCACCTCAAACACCGAAGTGGGACAATTTATTAGGAGTTTGATTAGAATTAGGCAGAGTCTGCTGATTTTTTTTTTTTTAACTTTATTTCATTTTATAGCTCAAAGTCATCAGGCACAGCACAAAATCCAGTTGTGTGCTGTCAGTGTAGGTTAAAAACTAGCCATAGCAATAGGATAGCATCGTTTTGTTAAAAAAAAAAAATAAAAAAAAAAATAAACACAAAAAAAAAAAAATTAAAAGTTTACACTTTAATTTTGAAAATGTTTAACCCGAGGGCTAGGGGTAGAGGACGAGGGGGTGGATGTGGGCGTCCAACTACTGCAGGGGTCAGAGGCCGTGGTCCTGGGCGGGGTGAGACACCACCTGCTGATGAGGGAGCAGGGGAACGCCGCAGAGCTACACTCCCTAGGTTCATCATGTCTCAAGTTACTGCTCGTGGTAGAGCACTGTTAAGGCCAGAACAGTGCGAAGAGGTGATGTCGTGGATTGCGGACAATGCTTCTAGCCATTTGTCCACCAGTCAGTCTTCCACGCAGTCCACCCATGTCACCGAAATCAGCACTCCTCCAGCTCCTCCACCTCAGCCTCTTTCCCCCCAGTCTGCCCCCTCCCAGCAAAATTTGGCATTTGAACCGGCATACTCTGAGGAACTGTTTTCTGGACCCTTCCCACAGTCACAAACCACTTGTCCGGTTGCTGCTGAGCTAATTTCGGATGCCCAGGTTTTCCACCAGTCGCAGTCTGTGGGTGATGATGACATTATTGACGTAGTGGAAGAAGTGTGTAAAGAGGTGTCGGACGATGAGGAGACACGGTTGTCAGACAGTGGTGAAGTTGTTGTCAGCGCAGGAAGTCCGAGGGGGGAGCAGACTGAGGGATCGGAGGGTGATGAGGTGACAGACCCAAGCTGGGTTGAGAGGCCGGGTGAACACAGTGCTTCTGAGACGGAGGCGAGTCCTATAGCAGAACAGGTTGGAAGAGGCAGTGGTGGGGCCAGACGGAGAGGCAGGGCCAGAGCTGGTGCATCAGCGCCAAATGTTGCCCGTAGTCAAGCTCCCGTGGCGAGGGCTAGATTTTCAGAAGTCTGGAGGTTCTTTAAAGAAACACCGGATGACCGACGGACTGTGGTGTGCAACCTTTGCCAAACCAGGATCAGCAGGGGTTCCACCACTACTAGCTTTACTACCACCAGTATGCGCAGGCATATGAATGCTAAACACCCCACTCAATGGCACCAAGCCCGTTCACTTCTGGCCGGTCACACCACTGCTCCTTCCCCTGTGTCATCTGCTAATCAGCCCCCTGCCCAGGACCACGGCCCAAACACCTCCCGTGCGAAAACCCCATCTTCGCCTCCACGATCCTCCACAGCATCCACCAGCGTTCAGCTCTCCATACCCCAGACGCTGGAGCGCAAAAGGAAGTATAGCGCAACCCACCCACACGCCCAAGCCGTCAATGTCCACATCTCCAAGTTGCTTAGCCTGGAGATGCTGCCCTATAGGCTGGTAGAGACCGAGGCCTTTCAAAACCTCATGGCGGTGGCCTCCCCTCGGTATTCGGTCCCCAGCCGCCACTACTTTTCCCGATGTGCCGCCCCAGCCCTGCACAAGCACGTGTCAGAGAACATCATCCGTGCCCTGACCAACGCCGTTTCTGACAAGGTCCACCTGACCACGGACACGTGGACGAGTACTGCCGGGCAGGGCTACTATATATCGCTGACGGCACATTGGGTTAACTTGGTGGAGGCTGGGACCGAGTCTGACCCTGGGGCTGCTCATATACTGCCGACGCCGAGGATTGCGGGGCCTACCTCGGTCCAGGTCTCAAAGGCCTACTATGCCTCCTCCTCCTCCCACCCCTCCTCCACCTCCTCCTCCTCCGAATTACCATCCGTGGGCATGGCGCCATCAGTCGGTAGCTCTAGGCACAGCAGCAGTGCCATCGCTAAGCGACAGCAGGCGGTGCTCAAACTGCTGAGCCTAGGCGATAAAAGGCACAACGCCCAAGAGCCACGGCGCAGACTGATCTGTGGCTGGCACCGCTGAGCCTGAAGCCAGGCATGGTTGTGTGTGACAACGGCCGTAGCCTGGTGGCGGCTCTGCAACTCGGCAGACTGACACAAGTGCCATGCCTGGCCCATGTGTTAAATCTCATAGTTCAGCGTTTCCTCAAGACATACCCCAATCTGTCTGATTTGCTCACGAAGGTGCGCCGCATCTGTGCGCATTTCAGGAAGTCCAGCACAGATGCTGCCACTCTCAGGGCAGCGCAGCGCCGCCTCCAACTGCCCGCTCACCGACTGTTGTGCGACGTGCCCACGAGGTGGAATTCAACATTAACCATGTTATCCAGAATTTACCAGCAGCGCAGAGCAATTGTAGACTGCCAGATGTCAACTTCTAGCAGAACTGGTAGTCAGGTCAGTCAGCTTCCTCAAGTCTACAATGAGGAGTGGACGTGGATGTCTGATATCTGTCAGGTGCTGAGTAACTTTGAGGAGTCAACACAGATGGTCAGTGGCGATGCCGCCATCATCAGCCTCACCATCCCGCTGCTTGGCCTGTTGAAAAACTCTCTGGTCAGCATGAAGTCGGAAGCTTTGCGCTCGTCACAAGAGACGGGGGAAGAAGATTCCCTTGTTGATAGCCAAAGCACCCTTAGGTCTGTTTCTCAGCGCATATCGGAGGAGGTGGAGGAGGATGAGGAGGAAGAGGAGGAGAATGTTGGCGAGACAGAAGAGGGGACCATTGTTCAGTCCTTCACTGTTCAGCGTGTATGGGCAGAAGAAGAGGAGTTGGAGGAGTTGGAGGAGGAGGAAATGGGCAGTCAGGCCAGTGAGGGGAGTGAATTCTTACGCGTTGGGACTCATCCATGGAGAGGAAAGGAGTGTGAGAATGCATGAATACCAGCAGGCCCTGGTGCACAAACTGAAACAGTATTTCCCTTCTGACAGCGCTAGCGGCAGAGGGCGTACTTCTGCGGGACAAGTAGCGAGGGAGAGTAGGCGAGCAGGCAGCTTTTCCAGCACTGGCAGGGGTACGCTTTACAAGGCCTTTGCCAGTTTTATGTCACCCCAGCAAGACACTGTCACCTGTCCCCAGCCTCGGCAGAGTAGGGCTGATCTTTACAGAAAGATGGTGAGGGAGTACGTAGCTGACCATACCATCGTCCTAAATGATCACACAGCTCCCTACAACTACTGGGTTTCAAAGCTGGACATGTGGCACGAACTGGCGCTGTACGCCTTGGAGGTTCTTGCCTGCCCTGCCGCTAGCATGTTGTCCGAGCGGGTTTACAGTGCAGCTGGTGGCATCATCACCGATAAGCGTACACGCCTGTCGACTGACAGCGCTGACAGGCTGACGCTTATCAAGATGAATAAAGCCAGGATTTCTCCGGATCTTCATTCTCCACCAGGTCAAAGAAGCTCAACCTGAATAATGTATGCACTCCTCCTCCTCATTGTCCTCCTTCTCCTCCTCTTTGTACACTAAAGCATAGGAAACTGGCTATTTTTTGCCAGGGCCAACTGGCTCTAGCTATAGTACTCTATGTATTTAATTTTTCTGGAGGGCCACCTACCCGGTCCTCTGTTTTAAGCAACTTTTGGGAGTGCCACATACAGGCACTCAATCTATTTAATTTTTCTGGAGGACCACCTACCTGCTCCTCTGGTTTGAAAACTTTTTTGGACTGCCACATACAGGCACTCAATTTATTTAATTTTTCTGGAGGACCACCTACCTGCTCCTCTGGTTTGAAAACTTTTTTGGACTGCCACATACAGGCACTATCCAAAATTGTCTCCATAGCAGCCTCCACATGTCGTCTTTTTAGCTGGCTCCACACGTTGTCACCATTGCTACCTCCACACGTCATCGCCATAGCTGCCTCCAAAAGTCGTCCATATAGCTGCCTCCATACATTGTCTCCTTATCAAACGAACTGTGTCAGGCAGAATTTTGGGTTGTTTTCATGGATTCCACATCAAACTTGTTAACTTTGTCGCCACCCTGCTGTGTAATCCACAAAATATACTGGCAAACTTTTATCATTTACCGATATTATTTCAGCGCTTCTTGCGCATCTGTTTACATTCCCCTCACCCGCCATATCCCAAACTTATAAGAACGCTACTACACTTGATCTTATACAAAAGGTTCTTAGAAGTGCTGTTTGGGGAGTAGCCTAGAGACAGGGGCTTGGATTGGCGAAAGCTCGCCTGGCAGCGGAGCGCCAGCTCCATCTCAAGATCCAACTAACATAGTTTTAACTGCAGCACCTTTAATCTACTACTAGTTCACTGCCTCCATACATCGTCCCCTTATCAAATGAGCTGTGTCAGGCAGAATTTTCAGGTGTTTCACCAGATACATAGTGGAACTCGGCCCATCGGTCGCCGCCATGCTGGAGACCTGAAGTTGCAATCATATCAGCGCAATATGGATTCCCCATACTGTCGCTCTTAAACATGGAACCATTTCCGTAAAAACAATTAAAAATAGAACCACTATGCTATTCCATTATTCCTAGGTGAAATATTCAAACGACCCGGCCTGATTTGAAAATTATAATTTTTTCAAAGTAAACGCTTCTGGCCCCCAGGTCCATTTTGGGTGGGGAGGAGCCGAGAGACAGGGGCTTGGACAGGCGAAAGCTCGCCTGGCAGTGGACCGCCAGCTCCATCCCAAGATTAGGCAGCCTCCGAGGCATCCATGCATGCTGCCCCTGCTGTTTCCTGTCCATTTTGCCTCCACGATCCTCCACAGCGTCCACCAATGTCTCATTTCAACTGTCTATACCCCAGACGCTGGAGCACGAGAGGATATGCAGCACATCATCCCCTTATCAAACTAGCTGTGTCAGGCAGAATTTTCAGGTGTTTCACCAGATACATAGTGGAACTCGACCCATGTGTCGCCGCCATGCTGGAGACCTGAAGTTGCAATCATAGCACCGCAATATGAATGCTCCATACTGTCGCTCTTAATCATGGAAGTCGTCTCCATGGCTGCCTCCACATGTCGTCCCCTTATCAAAAGAGCTGTGTCAGGCTCATTTTTCGGGTGTTTCACCAGATACGTTATGGAACTTGGTCACTATGTCGCCACCATGCTGTGTTATCGATTAAATATACCGTCAACCTTTTGTTCACATAGGAAATCATTTCACCTCCTTTGGTGAAACCTGAGTCCATTTAGGGTATGTCGCCATGAGACTCTCTAGCCTGCCACTGCTGCCGCTGCCTCTGCATGCCGTCCCCTATAGTGTCAGGGTCAATTATTGGATGTTTTAGATGCTATCTTGCCTCATTCGGTCACTCTGTCATGGCCATGCTGTTGCCCATAATTTTGGCATAATGGTGCGATTAAGCAGCCTCAGAGGCATCCATGCATGCTGCCCCTGCTGTTTCCTGTCCATTTCCGTGGTGTTTCCATCCTTTTCTGAGGTTCCCAGGTGTTTGGCCAAGCTTCCCTGTGCAGAGCCTTGGTCCCCTTGAAAAATGCTCGAGTCTCCCATTGACTTCAATGGGGCTCGTTATTCGAGACGAGCACTCGAGCATCGGGAAAAGTTCGTCTCGAATAACGAGTACCCGAGCATTTTAGTGCTCGCTCATCTCTAGTTGCAGCCAATTCTAGACCCTATCCACCATTTACAGAGAAATTTGGCAATGAAGATCACAGAAATCCCCCAGAAGCGATACCATTTTGGATACTGCACCCTTTTTGGTACATATATATGGATTTAATATGTATTTAGACCGTACCCCTTTTTTCAGAATTAATGCAAAGCAAATATGAAAAATTTTAATTTTCATTGTTTTCTGCGCCATCTCACATTTGGGACATTTTTTGGCTTAAAACAAAGAGAATGACCAAATGGATCATAAATGTATTATTTTAGTGTCTTCCATGATGAAAAATCCCCCCAACATGACCATTATGCGCTTTTTGGACAATTTGCAGGGCCTACAATGGAGGCAACGCATTTTCACTTTTCTGGGTACAATTCACGCCGCAATGAATTACAAGTCCTATCCCCTGGCAGAGGAATTAAGGAAGTGAATTTTAGAATCCCTTCAGGAGTCATATCAGTATGGAAACATCACTCTATATAGTATCTTTCTATTATTATTATTATTATTATTTATAGAGCACCATTAATTCCATGGTGCTGTACAATCAGTATGGGGGTCACATACATTACATTAAGACATAAACAGGCGCAATTACAAAATCCAAAACTACAGTGATCAGGAGACAAGTAGGAGGAGGATCCTGCTCATGAGGGCTCACAATCTATATTGCGGGGGAAATGAGACATGAGGGAGCAGTCAGTTATTGTGCATTATAAGCGATCCTGAACAGGTGGGTTTTCAGGTTAGGTTTGAAGGTTTGGAAAGTGGGGGACAGTCTGACACATTGGGGGTCATTTACTAAGGGGCCGGTTCGCGTTTTCCCGACGTGTTACCTGAATATTTCAGTTTTTTCCTGAATTGCGCTGAGATTTTGCCACACGCATCGGCCCCGGCATGCACGCCACGGAAATCGGGGGCCTGGCCGTAAAAAACACCCCGACGGATTCGGAAAAACCGCCGCATTTAAAAAAAAAAAGTGTTGCTCGACGCACGCTTACTTGCACCCAGGGTAGGATGGTGAACTCCGATGCAATCCGATGGTTTTCAGTGCAGCAGCGACACCTGATGGCTTTGTAGGTCATGGTTAGTATTTAAAATTAAATTCGCTGTGCAATGGGTAACCAGTGGAGAGACTGGCAGTGAGGCGATGCAGAGGAGAATCGAGGAGACAGATGGATTAGCCGGGTAGCAGAGTTTAGGATAGATTGCAGGGGTGTTAGGGAGTAAGCTGGGAGACTGTAGAGAAGAATGTTATAGTAGTATTTTCTTTTTTTTAATTAATTCAGAGCAAACATGAACAATACACATTTTGCCTTATTTTCCCAACCTTGTTACTTTTGTGAGTTTTGAGTAAGAGAAACTGAGCAAATGGGATATTCATCTAGAGGTATAATGGGGATTTTAATTTTGCAGTAGCCAATTAATGAGAAATGGGGTTATGGCATAAATATATGGACATTTCTGAAAGGGCATAAAAAGTAACTAAACATTCACGAATGGATAGAGTTGGTTGGTCATGGCATGTCATTCATTGAAAACTAGGGTCCTTCCTAATTCGATTTTTATAGCAGACACAATGGGGCTTAGTTACTTACTGTCATGGATTGCACTTTTGGTGGACTGTTCATGGTTTTCGGGGATTGCACAGCTTTGACAGGTATTTAACAGAGGTTTGTGCTGGGATGGTATCGCACGCAATCGAATTGTGGCATAGCTGTGCTGGCTTACATGCTACATAGATCGGGGGCGTGCCATTGGAAGATCCGACTGATTTGGAATAAGCATGGGATTTAAGATTCAAATGGTGTTGCAAGACAATTCACTTGTACCAAGAAGAAGAAGTTGAACTCCGGCGGATGTGAGCGGGTAAGCGACTCATTCAGGATATCGGGCGGGTGGTCTTAGTGAATAACGGCAGTGCACTTTCGTGAACTCTGTGGGATCGGGTAAGTAAATGTTCCCCAACATCTTTTTTTGCAGTTGGTGGGAGTTAGGATAGGAAGTGTTATCCTGCAACTATCCTGCAGGTATCACTTGATGTTGTGGCCTTTGCTTCGCCACCATGTTATCCGAAAATTAAATTTTTTATTTTCAATTACTTTTATTATTTTGTATTACTTTTTCTTGGTACAGGGCCATTTGCACCAGATTAATAGCCCGTTATTGGTACCACACACTGGACTTCCTAATTGCGCTGTAGGGCTGCAGCATCTCTACCTCTCCCATGTTCTTATTATACTGCTGCGGGTTTTGAAGTGGTAGCATTTCTCCCACGAACAAGAACAGGGCAGCTCTCATTAGCATGCATAGTGGTTAGCACATGCACATCCTTTATATCTTTGTATTTTACTAGCAATAAATGATAATTGCAAAGAATTTTGCATTTAAGATTGATCAGTGCCTTTGGAAGGCCTTTTTGCATTCTCCTGATTGTGCCCCAAGCCACATTTTTTTTTTTGAAACAGTTGCACACTTGGATAAAAATTATCAACAAACAACTGATACCCCTTGTCCAACAGTGGGTGAATTATTTGGACGCTAACATTAAGGTTGTGGGGACATTCAGGAGGGTTACATTTCTGACCACAAATCCCAACTAGGACTACCTAAGTTTTAAGGCTAAATCCTTTTTTATGTACAGGCGGTCCCCTACTTAAGGACACCCGACTTACAGACAACCCATAGTTACAGACGGACCCCTCTGCCCACTGTGACCTCTGGTGAAGCTCTCTGGATGCTTTACTATAGTCCCAGGCTGCAATGATCAGCTGTAAGATGTCTGTAATGAAGCTTTATTGATAATTCTTGGTCCAATTACACCAAAAATTTTGAAACTCCAATTGTCACTGGGGCAAAAGAAAAAAAATTGTCTAGAACTTCCATTATAAAATATATAGTTTCGACTTACATACAAATTCAACTTAAGAACAAACCTCCAGACCCTATCTTGTATGTAACCCGGGGACTGCCTGTAATGTTTATTTCTTTATGTTTTTCATAAAGGAAGATATATAATCTTTGTTAAGGCTTTCTGTTAAATCTGCTTGGTTCTGGGGTGCCAGTTAATATCAAATTAACAACAGTATACAATGGATCTTTAAGGGTACAATACAGGGAGAGTAGGGGAGGAAGTGCTCTAACTAAATATCTATATATATCACCTTATATACATTCACACATAGCTCACTCACACTGCCCATCAACATACCATATCCACTACTGTCTTGGCCAAATCTAACAATGGCGTCAAGAGGTGGCATCCTTGCAGGACAAGTAGTTTGAGTCTTTGCCTCCCCCAGATCTGGGAGAATCCCCAGGGGTCATTGGGGTGCAGCTGTCTTCCAGTCATGATAGCCTTAGACCCTACAGACTTAATAGCACTGCCCTTATAATCAGATGCAGGCTGTATATACAATCTGTATTAGTACCTTTATAGGCATTTATGGCATATACTTCTTCTGTCCTCAAAGACCCTAACATCATCTAAAGTCACGTCATGTTATGCATGCCAACACTTTCCATACTTTCCCCATCACCAAATTCTTGGAGGGAACATGCTTGATAATTTTACAATTGTTTTTAGATGCATCCAAAGCCTTCGACACAGTAGTGTGGAATTTTTTGTGTGAGATATTAGAAAAGATGGGCTTTAGCCCACGCTATATCTCATGGGTAAAACTCTTATATAAAGCGGCAACAGCAAGGGTTTTGGTAAACAATATGATTTCTGAATCCTTTAGTTTGGGTTGAGGGTCTTGTCAGGGCTGCCCATTATCTCCCGTATTGTTTGCGATAGCAATGAAGCCGCTAGCCGATACCCAGGTTACAGGTTTCAGGCAAGGAGGTGTACATGAGAAAATTTCTCTATACGCAGATGACGTATTATACATAGGGTCTTATACTTTGATTGACAGAGTTTTTGAAATATTCAGGAACTATGGCCAGTTTTCTGGGTTAAGTATAAACTGGCATAAATCAGTATGTCTATCCTTAGAATAGTTTGAAGGTTTTTCCCCTAGTAAAATTAAGATATTAGGAGAAAGAGTATAAAATACCTGGGGATAAATGTTTTGCTGGATATGGCAGCATATGTTAAACTAAATATTATACCAGTAATTGACTGTTTGAGGAAAAAGTTAAAAAAAAATGGAAAAAATTACCATTAAATTTGATAGGAAGAATAGCCTTGATAAAGTGCCAAAAATTTTATATAAATTATCCACCTTCCAAATTTATGTATCTCAAAAAAATGTCAAGATAGTTGAGAGCCTTTTTTTCAGACCTTGCATGGAGAGGAAAACAACCAGGACTTAAGAGGGAAATATTAGAATTCCCCTATGAAAAGGGAGGGTTTGAATTGCCAGATATATGGTGTTATTTTTATTTAATTTTATTGCAGCTCAGGTTAAATATACATTTCTTTGGGATAAAGAACCTTTGAGGAATCTCTTTCTTTTAGGAATAGAGGGATATAATTATAATATTCTTGATATACTTGAAACTGACATTTGTTAAATTCAGAGAGAAAGAAGGAACTGGCCCACTATGGAACTTATGAGTCGAATATGGGAAGCTCTTAAGACTAAAATAAGATGCAAGGGAATTACTAGGTACACCCCAATTTGGGAAGTTCCAGGTATTAAGGCCGAGTTTGGCTGGAGAAAGGTGTTAAATACAGCCATCAGCTACTATCAGATGGGAAATTAAAGTCCTTTCAAGAGATCAGGGCAGAATATGGGATATCAGAAAAAGGAAATTATTCTTTTGTACAGTTGACACACATTATTTATTGGTGGCACACAATAAATGGCATTAGTAATATACATTATAGCGTATATCCTCTCTTAGAGATGCTGAGATCATCTTTGGGAGTCAAGTTCATGAGTAAGCTATTCTTGAGTTATTGGTATGAAGGAGGGGAAGTATATAATAAAGAAAGAATTGTGAGAGTGGCTGGATAAAAGAAATAGGGATTGTGGATGATCAGCATTGGATTAACACAATTAGAGATATAGATAGGTTGTTAAATGCTCATAGATTGGCACAACTATTCTTGATGTATAGAGTGTATTAAATGCCAAAAAAATTCTCAAATTTCTTGTATATATGTAAAAAATGTGACTTGGAAGGAGTGGATGATGCTCATCTACTCTTGTATTGTTCTAAGAGTCTTTTGGAGGGGAATAGAAGAGGAATGAGTAAAGTTATTGATATAGAGATTTTGTTTGACTTTAAAATCTGTATAGAAAATGCGATTGCTCAGGAGTGGAAATATGTGGTAATGAAATTACTATTTCTTGCTAGACTGTCAAGTAATATACCATCAGTTGTGTCTTGGAAAATAATTGTTAACTATAGTAGCTCTGTACAGATGAAAGGGGGAAATGAGAAAAATTTTTTGAAGGTGATGGAGGTTGTCTATGTAAGATAGTAACCCAAAGGTTCTTTGTATGTATTTAATCCTGTGATGTATGTATGTACTTATATAATATGTGATGATGATATATTGCAATTGTCATTGTATCCCTCTGATGTGAAAAAAATAAATAAAAGTGGGGAAAAAAGAGCCATTATGTGGCAAATGTACCATAGTATATTTTTAGATCATGAAAACCAAGGTGAGGCTCCTACCAATGTAATGACTCTAGTCCTTGTTCATTTATGATTCCAACAGATTTTTTTTAAAACTCGGCAGGAACATCACAATACAAAATAGTACATCATATAACATGTAAATCTACAAATGTCACTTATTTTGCACAGTGCCCTGTCACTTAATTTACATTGGATTGACATCATTGCACTTTTCATACATGCACTTTTCTAAATATGCCCGCAATTTCTTAATATAACCACACATTTTTACAATAAAAGAAATTAGTTATTTTTAGTTTATTTATTAATATTTCACTTAATGTTGCATCATTAAATCAATAAAAAATGTATTTTTATTATTTTTTCTTGTTCTCATACTTCAGCGTTTACAAAGATGTTCTGTCTTGATTTGAATAATCACCATAACATGATATATACTATATTAATTAGTTATGATTTATATTGATAGCATATCCTTACATCGAGCGGATTCCATATACTATATTCATATGAATTGCAAGGTTGCCAGTCCAATTGCCCTCGTCCATGATGGCTGCAATAATGCCGGGGGAGGTGCACACATATGCCGGAAGTGATACAATCCTCTCCTCTCGATTCAGCATCCGGAAGTGGTACGCTGCTCAAGTGAGATGGCGCAAACTCCAGCTCACATGCGCCCGATATGATACTCCGCCTCCGGGTAGGTAAGGACAATGTAATTACCACCTGGGTATGTCACTATATAAGGGTCAAAAACAGTGGACAGTGTGACTACCTTTTATATAGCATGATGGCTAGTGGTTAGTATTCTTTTTTTTTTGGGCTTTGGACGTGGCTTGTTCATAGACATGATCCTTTTGGCACATGTTATGTTAATTGGAGTTTGCTATACATAAATGATGATTGAATAATGTAAATAATACTTATTCTTAGCATTATACATGTGCAATTTTTGATAGTATTGGCACTTGCACTTTATGGGCAATCTTTATAACCCAGTATCCATGTATATCGTTTGTCATTTTCTCATTTAATGTTGCTTTGATATTGTGGTTTAGGGCATTTAATTTGTTTGACATAGATTATAGAGCCCAAACATGGAAAATCTTGTTTCATTGTGCTTATAAACAAAAAAAATCTAAACAACATGTATCAATGTTTATTTAAGTATAAAGACAGACACAAAGAAGACATACATTTAAAAACATTTAAAATATATATTTTACAGAAAAATTCATACGTGGTGGCCCTGGTATGGGTCAACCACCAACACACCCCTATCCAGACAATGGTTAATGTCTATATGTCTACCTCAATATTGCACATAAGTTTAATTACCCCTGAGGAGGTCATCTCTTGACGATTATACGCGTGGGGAGCCGGTCACCGCCTATCCTACCTACCTGTATGCCAGTCCTCTACAGCATGTGATTCAGACTTCCACGTGGACACATGCAGTGGGTGACATCTCGACTTTAGCAGTGATAGTTTACAGCTTTCCACCGGCACTTTATAGTCTTTTATCAAGTACTCTATTGTTAGCACTTAGCACTTCCCATGTTTGGGTGAGCTTTTGAAGGAAGCATTGGTATTGTTTTTGATGCATTGTTTACAGCTATCTTCCCACTGCAGACACCACTGCGGATTGTACAGTTTGGGCTTATTGCAATTACATTTTTCATTTGGATCATACTATTGTGGATTATGTGCAATGTTGAGGTAGACATATAGACATTAACCATTGTCTGGATAGGGGTGTGTTGGTGGTTGACCCATACCAGGGCCACCACGTATGAATTTTTCTGTAAAATATATATTTTAAATGTTTTTAAATGTATGTCTTCTTTGTGTCTTTATACTTAAATAAACATTGATACATGTTGTTTAGATTTTTTTGTACCTATTGCTTTATGCACGCTGGTCTATTTTTGGTGCAATCCTTTTTCTTTGCCTCTTGAGACATATCCATGGTATATTGCACTAGACCTGTCTTACATGTTGTGGCTGTGCAAACTGCTTCCTCACAATAGTACAAAGATTAGTTATTGTGTCATTGTATTGATTTTTACAAACATTGCATTGAGGTAAGGATCATCTATTTACTAGAAATATGAAAACACATATTTATTTATATAGCGCCATCATATTCCATAGCCTATACACAGTCTTATGAACAATAGGAGTGAGGGTGAGAAGCATTGAAGTGTTGGACTGTATTCAGTGGGGGTAATTTATGATTAGAGCGGCTCCTTACGACAGTTCTATGTCTGTCTTTGGAGTTCCACTGCAGTCAGATTCATGGGCTTTGGCCCTTGATAAATCTGCTGGCAGTGTTTTTTGCTGTATGGGTTGTTTGCGGCAGTTGCAAGAAAAGTCACGAAAAAACACAACTGGCATAAATTTGGATCAAAACTTGTGCCTAAATGGAAATTTGCGCCAAATTGCAAATCATGAATTCAATCGTATTGTGAAAAATAGTCTATGCAAATAATGAATTTGGCACAAGCAAGGTCTATGTCAAAGTGACTTTGCACTTTCACTAGAGATGAGCGAAGATACTCGTCCGAACTTGCTGCTTTTTCGAGCACTAGCATACTCGCAATTGCTCGGTGCTCGGATGAGTATTTCGCCCGCTCGAGAAAATCTATCTCGCGGTGTTTAGATTTTTGGCGGCCAGAGACAGAGCCAATCACAAGCCAGGAGACTCTGCACTACACCCAGCATCACGTGTTACACTTACATGTCGATAGCAGTGGTTTGCTGGCCTGATCAGGTGACCCTGGAATATACTAGCCCCTGCCCGCGCTGCTCGGATCATTTTCTGTCTGGATGCCGTTAGGAAGAGAGCTGCTGCTGGTCAGGGAAAGAGTTAGGGTGTTCTATTAGAATAGTGTTAGGCAGGAGTGATTCTATAAGAACCCAACAGCCCTTGTTAGGGCTACAATAATGATATATTTAATTATTTTTTAATTTGCTTGTGGCTGGGCTTGCTGGCACTAGTAGTGCAGCTAGTACCATATTGTGACGAATTTGCAGGGAGACTTGCAAACATTCTATTTAGCTCTTAGTGACACACATATCCATCTCAAACACCTAAGTGGGACAATTTATTAGGGGTTTGATTGAATTAGGCACAGTCTGCTGATTTTTTTTTTTCAAAACTGAAAGTCACAGGAACATCCTGTTGTGTGCTGTCATTGTAGGTTAGAAACTAGCCATAGAAATCATAAAAAAATAAAAAAAACACAAAAAACACAGAAAATTAAAAAACACAAAAAACACAAAAAAACAGACTATATAATAGACTTTAATTTTGAAAATGTTGAACCCGAGGGCTAGGGATAGAGGACGAGGGCTTGGGCGTCCAACTACTGCAGGGGTCAGAGGCCGTGGTCCTGGGCGGGGTGAGACACCACCTGCTGATGAGGGAGCAGGGGAATGCCGCAGAGCTACATTCCCTAGCTTCATGTCTCAAGTTACTAGGACTCGTGGTAGAGCACTGTTGAGGCCAGAACAATGCGAACAGGTGATGTCGTGGATTGCGGACAATGCTTCTAGCCATTTGTCCACCAGTCAGTCTTCTACGCAGTCCACCCATGTTACCCAAGTGAGCACTCCTCCAGCTCCTCCACCTCAACCTCCTTCCCCCAGTCTGCCCCCTCCCAGGAAAATTTGGCATTTGAACCAACATACTCTGAGGAACTGTTTTCTGGACCCTTCCCAGAGTCACAAACCACTTGTCCAGTTGCTGCTGAGCTCTTTCCCGATGCCCAGGTTTTCCACCGGTCCCAGTCTGTGGGTGATGATGACCTTCTTGATGTAGTGGAAGAAGTGTGTAAAGCGGTGTCGGACGATGAGGAGACACGGTTGTCAGACAGTGGTGAAGTTGTTGTCAGGGCAGGAAGTCCGAGGGGGTGCAGATTCAGGGATCGGAGGATGATGAGGTGACAGACCCAAGCTGGGTTGATAGGCCGGGTGAACACAGTGCTTGTGAGATGGAAGCGAGTCCTATACCAGAACAGGTTGGAAGAGGTAGTGGTGGGGCCAGACAGAGAGGCAGGGCCATAACTGGTGCATCAGCGCCAAATGTTTCACGTGGTGAAGCTTCCGTGGCGAGGGCTAGATTTTCTGAAGTCTGGAGGTTCTATAAAGAAACACTGGATGACTGAAAGACTGTGGTGTGCAACCTTTGCCACAAAACCAAGAAATTGATCCAGCTCAAATCCAATTGTGGCAGCATAAAATGGTTCGTTTATTTAGTCCATTGTTAAAAGAGACATGGGAAACAGTACAAAATCCAACGCGTTTCAGACGCTCACGGCGTCCTTAGTCATGGATAAAAAGACATATCAACACACTGGTATTTAAATGAACAAAATCATGTCATGTGACAAATGAACCCTCCTCCGTAGGGAGGGGAGGTTCAATTAGGATGGCCAACAGCTGGTGTGTGTAAAACACCGTCATGGGGCTGTGCGGCCAATCATATCCCCCAGGGGAGTGGTCAGAAAGTCAAGCCACGCGGCGGACAACGTCGTCATGGCAACCATCAACCACTCCGCTACAGATAGAATGCGGCGAGGGATCAATGTCGCATGAGGAATAAAAAGAAAGGTAAGTTTGATTGCAATAATGGGATCAAAACGATCTGAAAAAAGGTTATTGATACCAAATATACCAAATGCGACATTGAGGATATAAAAATAGACATGAAGGCATTTTATAACAAAACATATGAAGAATATGTGATAAAACCAATCATTCTCTGGCTGAATTAAGCAGGTATGACGGGAAGGAAACAGAATACAATCTCAATGTATACACAAGGATAGACAAAGGTTAATAATGAAGCATAATTTCATTTCTAATATTCATGCCACAAGGTGACATGGAATTCAGTTGCATGATCCAAAAGGCCTCACGGTCTAGTAGTAATCTCCTAACGTCACCTCCTCTTTTAGGGATTGTAACTTTTTCTATCGCAAAGGCTGTGAAATTACAGGTGCGTTTCTGGTGAACATCTCTGAAATGGGTTGAAGCTCCACTTATATTACGCAAGTCTGATCCTGAAATGTCGTTCAGGTGCTCCAAAATTCTAGTTTTTAATTTGCGTGTGGTGCAACCAACATAGAGAGTGTTACATTCAATGCATTGTATTATGTAAACAACATTGTAACTGTTGCATGTTAAATGATGTCTGATGGAATAAGTGTTCTTATGTGAGGTGTCATGGAATGACTTGGTAGGTTTGATGTATGTGCAACATTTGCAACGTCTTGAACTGCAACGAAAAAAGCCTTGGTTCTGTAACCAGGATCTCTGAGGACGTTGTTCATTAATCATTGAAGGGGAAAGAATGTTGCCTAATGTGCAACCTCTACGTGCAACAAATTTGCAACCATCTTTGAGGATGTGTTCAATCTTGTTATCATCAAGTAAGAGAGGGAGATGTTTTGAGACAATGTGTTTTATGTTTTGAAATTGTAAGCTGTGCTGAAGAGAGAGTACCGGTGTGTCTATGTGTCTAGTATTGGTGTTACTATGTTGTTCACGGTTCAGTAAAGTATTGCGGTTTTTGTTATTGGCAATACGTTTTGCTCTGTCGAGTGTCCACCGGGGATAACCTCTGTGGTTTAGTCTGTTAGAGATTTGTGTGGTTTCCAGCTGAAAATCAATATCAGAACTGCAGTTTCTCCTACTTCTAACCATTTCTCCAACAGGTATGGCTTTTGTTGTATGTTCTGGATGGTGACTGGAGTAATGCAAAATGGTATTACCCGCTGTGGGCTTCCTGAATGTGGATGTAGTGATTGGAGCATTAGCCTCACCTCGCAGTCTCAGATCTAGAAACGTAACTTCACTCGAATGAGAATAATGAGTAAATCGACTGAGGGATCAGAGGGTGATGAGGTGACAGACCCAAGCTGGGTTGATAGGCCGGGTGAACACAGTGCTTCTGAGACGGAGGCGAGTCCTATAGCAGAACAGGTTGGAAGAGGCAGTGGTGGGGCCAGACGGAGAGGCAGGGCCAGAGCTGGTGCATCAGCGCCAAATGTTGCCCGTAGTCAAGCTCCCGTGGCGAGGGCTAGATTTTCAGAAGTCTGGAGGTTCTTTAAAGAAACACCGGATGACCGACGGACTGTGGTGTGCAACCTTTGCCACACCAGGATCAGCAGGGGTTCCACCACTACTAGCTTAACCCCCACCAGTATGCGCAGGCATATGAATGCTAAACACCCCACTCAATGGAACCAAGGCCGTTCACCTCCGGCCGGGTCCACCACTGCTCCTTCCCCTGTGTCATTTGCTGCCACTGCTAGTCAGCCCCCTGCCCAGGACCCCGGCACAAACACCTCCTGGGCAAAAACCACACCTTCGCCTCCACGATCCTCCACAGCGTCCACCAATGTCTCTATGCTCAGCGTTCAGCTCTCTAAACCCCAGATGCTGGAGCACAAGAGGAAATACAGTGCAACCTACCCACACGCCCAAGCCCTCAATGTCCACATCTCCAAATTCCTGAGCCTGGAGATGCTGCCCTATAGGCTGGTAGAGACCGAGGCCTTTTGCAACCTCATGGAGGCGGCCGCCCCTCGGTATTTGGTCCCCAGTCGCCACTACTTTTCTCGATGTGCCGTCCCAGCCCTGCACCAGCACATGTCAGACAACATCACCCATGCCCTGACCAACGCCGTTTCTGACAAGGTCCACCTGACCACCTAACCACGGACACGTGGACGACTGCTGCTAGACATGGCCACTATATGTCGCTGACGGCACATTGGGTTAACTTGGTGGAGGCTGGGACCAAGTCTGACCCTGGGGCTGGTCATATACTGCCGACGCCGAGGATTGCGGGGCCTACCTCGGTCCAGGTCTCAAAGGCCTATTATGCCACCCCAGCAAGACACTGTCACCTGTCCCCAGTCTTTGCAGAGTAGGGCTGATCTTTACAGAAAGATGGTGAGGGATTATGTAGCTGACCATACCATCGTCCTAAATGATCACACAGCTCCCTACAACTAATGGGTTTCAAAGCTGGACACGCCTTGGAGTTTCTTGCCTGCCCTGCCGCTAGCGTGTTGTCAGAGCAAGTTTTCAGTGCAGCTGGTGGCATCATCACTGATAAGCGTACACGCCTGTCGACTGACAATGCTGACAGGCTGACGCTTATCAAGATGAATAAAGCCTGGATTTCTCAGGATTTTCATTCTCCACCAGGTAAAAGCAGCTCAACCTGAATAATGTATGCACTCCTCCTCCTTATTCTCCCCTCTTTGTCCACTAAAGCAGAGGAAACTAGATATTTTTTGCCAGGGCCAACTGGCTCTAGCTATAGTACTATATGTATTTAATTTTTCTGGAGGGCCACCTACCCGCTCCTCTGTTTTGAAAACTTTTTTGGACTGCCACATACAGGCACTCAATCTATTTATTTTTTCTGGGGGGCCACCTACCTGCTCCTCTGGTTTGAAAACTTTTTTGGACTCCCACATACAGGCACTATCCAAATTTAATTGTCTCCATAGCAGTCTCCACACATCGTCTTTATAGCTGCCTCCACACGTTGTCTCCATTGCTACCTCCACACGTCATCTCCATAGCTGCCTCCAAAAGTTGTTCACATAGCTGCCTCCATACATCATCCCCTTAGCAAATGAGCTGTGTCAGGCAGAATTTTGGGTTGTTTTCATGGCTTCCACATCAAACTTGTTAACTTTGTGTTATCCACAAAATATACCACCAATCTTTTATCATTTTCCAATATTATTTCAGCGCTACTTGCGCATCTGTTTACGTTCCCCTCCCCCGCCATAACCAGGCCAATCACTTGATCTTATACAAAAGGTTCTTAGAAGTGCTGTTTGTAGCCCCCGCCTGCTTTGAAATTATAATTTTTTCAAAGTAAACACTTCTGGCCCCCAGGCCCATTTTGGGTGGGGAGGAGCCGAGAGACAAGGGCTTGGACAGGCGAAAGCTCGCCTGGCAGCGGACCGCCAGCTCCATCCTAAGATCCAACTAACATAGTTTTAACAGCAGCACCGTCCCCTTATCAAACGAGCTGTGTCAGGCAGAATTTTCGGGTGTTTCACCAGATACATAATGGAACTCGGCCCATCTGTCGCCGCCATGCTGGAGACCGGAAGTTGCAATCATAGCAGCGCAATATAGATGCCCCATACTGTCGCTCTTAATCATGGAACCATTTCCGAAAAAAATAAAAAATAGAACCACTATGCTATTTTATTATTCCTAGGTGAAATATTCAAACGACCCGGCCTGCTTTGACAATTATAATTTTTTCAAAGTAAACGCTTCTGGCCCCCAGGCCCATTTTGGGTGGGGAGGAGCCGAGAGACAGGGGCTTGGACAGGTGAACGCTCGCCTGGCAGCGGACCGCCAGCTCCATCCCATGATCAGGCAGCCTCAGAGGCATCCATGCATGCTGCCCCTGCTGTTTCCTGTCCATTTCGTCTCCACGATCCTCCACAGGGTCCACCAATGTCTCAATGCGCAACTTTCAACTCTCTATACCGCAGAAGCTGGAACGTGAGAGGAAATACAGCACATCATCCCCTTATCAAACGAGCTGTGTCAGGCAGAATTTTCGAGTGTTTCACTAGATACATAATGGAACTCGGCCCATCTGTCGCCGCCATGCTGGAGACCTGAAGTTGCAATCATAGCAGCGCAATATGGATGCCCCATACTGTCGCTCTTAATCATGGAAGTCGTCTCCATACCTCGAAAAATGTTCGAGTCTCCCATTGACTTCAATGGGGTTCGTTATTAGAAATGAGCACTCGAGCATCGGAAAAAGTTCAACTCGAGTAACAAGCACTCAAGCATTTTAGTGCTCGCTCATCTCTATCTGTCACATGTTCATTTGGCCCAATGGAAAGTCACAAAACAGCATTTGTGCCACAACTACGTCAAAACAGCGCCAAACAAACAAAAACCCCAATGATAATTTCCCCCCAGTCAATTGTAATGCTCCCAATATTTGACAAAAACTAAAGAATGGTTGATATACTCCTTAAAAAAGAAATATATACTAATTTTGTAACAATAATAAGAAATAGTGAACTAGATTAAGGATCCAACATGGATGCTTAGTGATGGACATGTGTTTCAGTGTTTTTGTTGATGGAGATGACTAGACTGAGGGTAAAGTGCTTTACTAATCAAGATACTGAAGCAGGTGTCCTAATAAGATTACATTTGTTGATTGCTTTTAGTGCTTTTATAGGAAGATTTGGGCAAAATAATTACTTAGAGGTGTTTTAACAGTAAAATGCTGATTTTCTAGTTACCTCAAGATATTTCATGGTCTGCAGTTGAATGAAATTTTAGGTCCTAATTGACTAGAACATTAGGATACAAGGCTTTGAATCCAGGGTACTTCTGTTCAATATCCATCACAACAAGTCAATGCAATTGAAATTTCTACATGGTTTCAGTTACAGCCATATTTTTTTTAAGAAAAGGAAGATGTACCTTAATATGTCCCTTTTCTGGCTTTGGACAGAATAGGGCACATTTATTGGTTTTGCACCTGTTTTTGTCTGTCAAACCTAGGGTCTTTTATTTTGTGCCTGACAGATTTACATAGTGTTGATGCCACAAAAACCTAATATAACCAACACTTGTACTTTCTTTTTCTCACTCAAATTGGGCATAGCCTTTGAATCCCAACACTGTTCCTGCTATAGACCAACAAAAGGCAAGTCTACTTGCTTCTAAACCTCTTCAAGAATGTGGTTTGTAATTTCCGACGTACATTTGTTACTTTTTAGGGTGTACCAAATACATTAAGGCAACGTGCCACAATGTAAAATCCAAAGTCCAAAAAACACTAAAGTTGGGAGCCAAAAGACAGACTTATTACCACATATTAATAAATCCCCCCCACATCTATCTAAGAAATGTAGAACATTGCCAAAAAAGAATAGTCTAGTGAGACACCATACATGTACAATTGATATGGAGTGCCAACAGCTATACTGTAAAAAATACATAATTCATAAGCTCACATGATTACCACACATTATGTGATGCCTTTCATTGAAGCGATGAACTAATTTCACTAGTGTGTTCCATTTAGGCACAACTGTACCATCATCCTTTTCCCTTGTTTGCAAATATGCCCTCTGTCGGTAAATGCTTCCAAGTCACATTATTCATGTAATTAAATCATTTCAAGTATTCCTATCTTCTGTCAATAAAGTATTTGTTGTAACTGCCTTTTTCTTTGGCCTCCCATGGGTCACCTTGTACAAACTTGGCAGATTGGGTCACAGTTAGACTTTTGTTTTGTATGCTGTCAGAGAGCGCTCCCATCTGCATGTTTGTACTAAGATAAGAGATAAGAGCTTTCATTATATAACTGTGATGCTTCGGAGCACAGTAGGTGCTTATGAACAGTACTGTGTCCTTTTTATAACCTTGATGTAGAAAAAGCATACATTTAGAAAGATAAAATGTTGCAAATTATTTCTAATACATTACAAAAAAATGTTTTAATTATTCCAAAAGTTGAGATTGCAACTTGAGTGTTGAATGGATAATATATTTGATTCATTGCTCTGATTATCCTAATTACTCATTTACCTACTGAGAGGCTGCAAGAAGCTATTTCAAAGTAATCAAGCCGATGTTAGCTTCTCTATGTGTTTAAATTGTAGAAATCATATTCTAATATTACATTTAATAGCAATTTTGCACTTTAAACCTCAGTGAGGCTGTTAATCCAAAAATAATGTTAACTCCCTTGTGGTCCTTGAAGTATTATGCAGTAATTGAATTCACAAGAAAATAATTATTTAATATCCATTCTCAACGATTTCATCAATTTTCAAACAAAAAATATGATGCAGCTACTCATGAACTGTGTTAAGGTCAAATTGTTTCTAAAATAAACATATAAGAAATTCTGTCTCAATGGCTTGGCCAGTATACTCTTTTCTTTACTGATGCTATTTTATTTTTTTTTAATTCAAAGCGTCTAATTCAAAAATATATTATAGCAATATAAAGTCTACATTTAGTTTGGTAAAAAACTTTCCCTTAACAAACTTACCTTACTCAAAATTGATGTGTAATCTGAAAGGATTTACTCTACAAGCACTAGCATTGGTTTTCCTGGACTTTTTTGGTGTAAAAAGTCTCAAAGTAGTCACATTGAGGGTTTTTGAGACTTTTTTTTACTGCTAAAAGTCTCACAGGACTACATACACCTCTTCATTAATCTGGTGTAAACATCTAACTACTGCTACTGCAACACCATGCAAAGCAAGATTCATGACTTGAGACTTTTGCAAAAATTTTACAAAGACATTTACAAAGAATGTAGGAAATCTATCTGCATTAACATGTTGAAAACATTAATATGTTACTGTATATCAAAATGAGTTTATTAAATTGAAAGATCCTTTTCATTAGATTTTCTGGCCCTAATCTGTTATTTATAACCTATCCATAGCAGAATGAGATTTCAAGCAAAGCTCCACCTTTAGTATAAATGCATGCAAACCTTTTCTGTAATTGAAATAGTCACATAACTCCCAGTAGCAACAGAGTTACAGATTCTCCAGTATCAAATATTCACACAGTCCCCAGTAGCCAAGTCATTTCCACCTTTACAAAAGTTGAAAGTAAGAATACATTTTGAAAGGACTATTGATAAATATGATGGAGGAATTACATGCAAAAATACAATTCAATTAGACCTTTAAATTAGCTGGATGTTAATACAGGTAGTGTATTTTCACAATTAAAAAGGGAAAATTCACAAGAAAGCTGGACTTTAAGAGAAGCGAGCTGGCATTTCACTTTCTATGTACCACTGTAGCATTGGTGAACCACAGTCTTTGCGTACACAGTTTACCATTCTACCCCTCCTCCTCTCTCACATCCTATTGGTTGCAATGTGTCAGCTGATCTTTCAATGAGCAGAGGAGTAATGGGGATGGAGAAGGAATCTGCAGTGCAGAGCAGCAAGCAGAATGGTTCTATACAGAATCGACCAGGATGGAAGAAACACAGGGAATTTATCATTGTGGCATAGAGTAAGAAAGTGAAAAGTTAGACACAGCTAATCTCCCACTGAGGCAGTTTTATCAAAGTGTTTATAAATCTGTCACAGTGTCAGACTTGTTGTGTCTTACCCTGCACCTTCTAATAATTGGTCTACTTTGTGTGCCATATTATTTTTTGGGGGCGTACAGGTTTTTCTCATAGGTCAAATACCCTTAGTTGTACTAGGCGGGAAAGTGTCCAGAAACAATCTAAATCTTTCATAAATCCATTATAAATGTGGTATCGCAATCCCAGCTGTTACTGCGGCAGCCGGGCTCCCACAGCGCTCTCACAGGCTCTGCTACTGACATACATATACATCTAATAAACCAAGGGGTTAATATACTGTTAGACTTAGCTAGACAATTGGGACTTTTTATGATATCTATAAGACTACATACTTACTAAATTACTATATGCTAGTTAGTCAGCTGTTTATATCTGTTAGCATTAGTTACATAATGTATATTTATAGCATAGTATGATGCTATAAAAATCCATATACATTATCATTTAATACTGTATATATTATATATAATCAGAATGTTTTTGTCCTGTTTATTCAACATTCTTAGCATAGTTATGCATTTATTCAAAATTGTCAGAAATATTGAATGATTTTTTTCAAATTTTTTTTCAGTTTACTGTGTGCATGTAGTGATACCTAGGTGCCAGCTTGACCATAAATAAAGAGAAGAGAAAAACCTAGTAGGAATATTTAATGTGTTCTGCTGTGGAATAATTACAAAGGAAGAAATGTTTAAATAATTTGATTCACTTTAAATATGTTCCACTAACCTACAATAGATGGACGTACTACAAAATATTGGTGAGTGACAATTTTATCACTGGGATATGTGATCACAATGAATTCCAAAAATGGGTGCTTCATATAACTCTGTAGGGAAATATACACCTCAAGTAGAATCAATATAACTTTTTGCAAAACACTGCACACTAGGACTGCCTTCACACAATCTTGTGCACCCCTAGGAAATGGGCCTGTATGTTGGCCCAATCCCACAGACTGCTCCCCTTGCACAGAAGGGGAGCCTTTGCATTTTACCAAAATATGACCTAAGGACTTCCCTTCTGCCAGCCTATGTGCAGCTGTTACAGTGCCGACATTGTAGTTCTTCCAGCAGACGGGAGGCCACGGATCATATTTTGGTATGGTGCAAGGTGTGCAGTCCATGGAACCAGTCATATAGACCTCTAAAAAAAATCATCTGTATCAGTAAAAACAAACTATCCTTGTCAGATATTGGTTACTGCATAGAGACCAGTTCAGAGCATTCTGAACACTGTGAACAATGAATAGCAAGGTGGACAGAATCTGCAATTTCATGAGAAAGGTTTTAAATTAAAGTAATACTTAGTAAATAAAACACTTAGAGCTTCCTTTACAATTTTGTTAATTGTACTTTCAGAAATATAATCGATATAAGACTCTTCCATGTTTCTCTTGTTGTGTTCTTTTGTTTACGAAATTGGTCCTTTCTAATATTAGAGCATATCTTTTCTTTTTATATGTATGCACACCGTTTGAGCAGTACTGCATTTGATAACCATTTTCTCAATTTAAAATGTTTGTAAGAAAGTGTAGTCTAAGCGTGCCAGAAAAGGATTTGAATGTGACCTAGTTACATTAGCAATATAAAGCCCTAAGGAGTAGTATACTTACTGCTTGTACAAAGTGTATATAGCTATAAAAGCTTAGTTATTAAAAGGGAAAAAACAGGAACTAAGTAAAGCACCAAGTCTCTGTTAGTCATTCAACTGTTATGTTGCTTTCTCTTTTATTAATAGATGGTGACGCATGGCTCATCCACAATTATAGCTATTTTCAGACAGTAAGTGATGCAGCATACAGTAGAAACAGCAACACATATGTACGTCACTCAATTATCATTGTCGTGTGTTCTATCTTTGATGGTGAAGGAACAAAAGACATTCCATTTTGCATTTCAGATGTGTCTGTATTCAGTAATGCTATTTTAATACTGTTTTATTGAGATTCTAGATGATGAATTAACATATTTGTGTACAAAAAAGCATTTATAAAAAAGTATAAAAATATTAAACGTTCACCTTGAGAACTCAAATTAAGTTGAATGTGAAATAGAAGCTTATTTATATATGTATTATTTTTAATGGATTTAAAATTATGTTCATTAATGTGCCAGGAATGGAATACTGAAATACTATCAATAATTTCCCTGGCATCATTTGGTTGATGTACATATGCATTCGGTGTATACATTCTTCGAAATTGATATTATAATACCAAGAAAAAAATGTCATGGGGGTCATTTATCTTTATTTTTCTTCCTGTTTTTTCAGTCTTTTTTGAGACATTTTTTGGCACATTGCAATTTTTCTGCCTTTTTGGGGACATTTTGAAATGTCCGCCGGACATTTGTTTTCCATCAGTAAGACCCATTTATCTTCTATTACAGATGTACTAAATATCATTTAGGCAATTTATAATTTCAAATTTGCAATGCTTTGTGGCGCAAAAACTCCAGATGAAACCAAGGAAAAATTAGATAATGGAAAGAAATAACTTGCAACATTTGTGCGTCATTTTTGCGACATTTGCAACAAAATAACCTGGATCTTATCTGGAAAATAAAAAACCCATTTTAGACAAGGAAGACGTGAGATTAATAAATTGCCAAAGAAGCAGATGTAAAAAAACAACAGGCAAAAACTATCCAAAAAAAAGAGAGAAAAGATAAATAACCCCCATGGAGTTGCAGAAATTTGCACAGAATTGACAGACATGTTAATGATATGCCAATGTGGAAAAAATGGAAACAAAATATTCAAGACATCTCCATTTATTCACTATTGAGTTGGAGTGGTGTGCCTAAAAATACACACATGGCATGGTTTGCTAACAACATGGTTATAAATGGATCTTTGAGGAATGTCTTGCCATGTTGAACACACCTGGAATTGCTGCTGCAGGCAGCTTCATTTGCAATTGACAATGGATGTCCCACATGTGCTTGATGGAAGAGAAGTCTTGAATCATTTCAAACATGGCATGCCATAGTAGCATATTTCGGCCACCCAGGCTTTTTTTACAGTATATCATTACCAATCTGTGACTTCTTCTTCTTAAAAAACCTACTTGGACACTTCAAACAAAATACCTGTATGACTGATTCCATAGATCTAAGCAACACAAAGATGTCAATGTCTTAGGACATCATAATTTGTGATTTTCAAGACCAAGTTTACCAGGTCAACCAATAAATCATTTACTAAAAATCGGACAATTCTACATGCAGTTTAGTTATTGCTTGTGACCTCATTCTCCCAACCACTGCGACGGTAAACATTATTGAGGTCCCTCTGTTCAGTTATTCTGCAATAAGTGGAAATAACTGCCACAATAATTCAAAACAAAATTATTTTTAGTGGCAGTTTCATGTACCGTTAACATGAAACTGTCACTAAATAAGTAAATAATTTTGCAATGAATTGATGCTGTCGGCTGCAACATAGCCGCATCGCGGCCTTGTCCTGACCCCTTAGACTTTTCACATCCTTATAGGGTTGTTTTCCTGAAAATTATAGCTTTTATGGAATCACTTCTACAGCATGCAGAATCTGAATATGTAAGTAGTTTATGTGAGATCAGTGTAGCTCTGTAGTATTTTTTTTTATACATGGCAATACAATCCAATACAAAAACAATATATAATAAAACTTAAATATTGATCCACAAGATCAATAAAATATTAAAGTCTAGGTTAGTCTAGGTTTTTATTGATGGTATTTGTCAATTTCATCTACTTAACCTACGGCAATTATGCTGACCTGCTTGCCCCTTATTTTCTTTGAATTTGGTCTCAAACCCTGTATGTTTTGTAAATAAAGAAATCTGAAGCTCTTTTTGAAAATAAAGGCTTCACATTTTTTATTTTTCAAGCAAAGCCAAGAAGTAGATTTGAAAGTATGGGAGGTATCTGAATACATTTGGGTCCATTTACCAAGGGCCATTCACCAGTTTTCTGTTGGAGCCCCTCAGGCTCATTTGCCAAAAAAAAAAAAAAAACAAGGAATAACAAGCGAAAATATCATCATGAGAGACTAACATCCCTAATAACTCTTCTGTTTCCCCCACCCCCCTTTAAGCTCATAGCACTAGCTACTTCTCTAGGTATTTCTCAACTCCCCAATTCCCCCACTCATAATGAGGGAGACATGCTAGACTTGGTCTTCTACCGACTTTTTTCAATATCTAATTTTACCAATTGTTCCTTTCCACTCTCAGACTACAACCTTATTTCTTTTACTTTCAATAATCTTTCACCTTCTCAGAATCCTTCCACCCATTGCTCATACCGGAAGCCACTATAATCATACTGTCAAAAGCGCCCTAGATAAGATAGCAACACTTTCTATCCAAAATTTTCAACACAGAGGCAGGCAACTTTGGCACATGGAAAATGTTCCCTTTGGCAGTGCTCCAGGATTGCCGAATGTCTGTGGAGAAAATGATGCAAATCTTCAGACTTTCTACACTCAAATTTATGCTAAAAACCTATCATTCTTCCCTTCTCCTTGCTAAACAGGCCACTTTTACGAATCTAATATCCTCTCTCTCTAACAATCCCAAAAGGCTCTTCAATACTCTTCACTCCTTACTGACACCAAAGGTGCAGCCACCTGTCGCAGACCTTGGGGCCTTTTGATATAGTCACCTACTTTAAAGGCATATTCCCATTTCAGCAAATTAATGTTATTTTTAGCATTATAAAAAGTTACACAGCTTTCCAGTATATTTTCTGTATCAATTCCTTACGGTTTTCTAGATATTTTTGCTGTCCTTCTATGGAAAGCTGCTAGGTTTACTTCCAGTGGACTGGAATTTGACCATGGTCACACAGGTGCACAGTTCGTTATAACACACAGCTGTGATTACTCTCTGTGATGTAACGAGCCGTGCACCTGTGTGACCGTGGTTAGATTTCTGTCCACTAAAAGTAAACATAGATCTAGAAAACCACAAGCAGAGATCTAGAAAACCACAAGGAACTGATACCGAAAGTATATTGGAAAGTTGTATAACTTTTTATTATGCAAACAATAACATTACTTTGCTGAAATGGGAATACCGCTTTAAAGATAAAATTGATTGCATTCAAAGTTTCTCAATCCATTCACTCCACTAATCCCCTTTCCTCAGGAAACTCACCCTGTTCGCTCTCTTCCTTTGAGCCAATAACAGAGGAAGAAGTGTCCAGGCTCCTTTCCTCTGCTTGCCCCACTAGCTGTATCAGCTCCCCAGCAGTCACTTCTCACCTCACTAAAATATTCAACCTCTCTCTCTTTCTCTTGTCAGGTGTTGTCCCCTCTTCTTTAAAGCATGAGGTTGCTACCCCATTACTGAAGAAACCGTCCGTGGAACCATCAAGTGCTATTACAGACCAGTTTCTAATCTCCCTTTCATCTCCAAACTCCTGGAATGCCTGGTCTATTCTTGACTTACCCACTATCTCTCAGCTAACTCACTCCTTGACCCCCTACAATCTGGTTTCCGCTCTATACATTCCACTAAAACTGCTCTTAGTAAAGTCTCCAGTGATGTCCTCACTGCTTAATCCAAAGGTGACTATTCTTTCCTCATTCTTCTGGATCTATCAGCAGCGTTTGATACTATGGAACACCGGTTTTTCCTTAGGATGCTTCACTCCATTGGATTCTTGGTTTTCTTCCTAACTCTCTGACTGCACTTTGTGTCTCCTTTTCTGGATATTCTACTCTTCCTCTCAGTGTCGGGGTTTTTCAGGGCTCAGTCCTAGGTCCTCTTCTCTTTTCCCTCTATACCGCTTCCATTGGACAAACCATCACCAGATTTGGTGTCCAGTATCATATGCTGATGATACCCAGCTATATACTCCTCACATAACATTACCCCTGACTGAATACAGAACACTGGTGAAAGTCTCTCTGCTGTCTCTAACATCATGTCCTCTCTCTTCTTGAAACATAATATTTCTGAACTTCTTATCCTTCCACAATCTACTAACTAACCTAACCCTGACTTCTCGGTCTGTGGGATTACTATAATACCGAGGCAGCAGGCCTGCTGTGTTGGGGTTGTGCTGGACTCTGCCTCTCCTTTGAACTGTACAGGGTTACATACAATATAGGGTCCGGAGGTTTGTTCTTAAGTTGAATTTGTATGTAAGTCGAAACTGTATATTTTATAATTGAAGTTCTAGACACATTTTTTTCTTTTGTCCCAGTGACAATTGGAGTTTCAAAATTTTTGCTGTAATTGGACCAAGGATTAACAATAAAGCTTCATTACAGACACCTTACAGCTGATCATTGCAGTCTGAGACTATAGTAAAGCATCCAGAGAGCTTCACCAGAGGTCACAGTGGCCAGAGGGGCCCGTCTTTAACTATGGGTTGTCTTTAAGTCAGGTGTCCTTAAGTAGGGGACCGCCTGTATATTCAATCTCTTTCTTGCTCTTGCTGCATGCATGTCATAGACATCTCTAGAATCCAACAATTTCTGACAACTGAAATTTCAAAAAGCTAATTGTTGCTATGATTCATTCTCGACTAGACTACTATAACTCCCTACTAATCAGTCTGCCATTCACTAAACTCTCTCACCTAAAAATTATTCTTAATGCAGTAGCCAGGCTCGTCTTTCAGACCAAACACTACATGGATGCCTCCAGTCTGTGCCAGTCGCCGCACTGACTGCCTGTCTCCTTCTGAAGAAGAGTGAAGAAATTAGGCGATACATTTTTGAGGCTAACTGAGTATATTTGATGGTGAGCTTTCGAGAATACTAGTTCTCTTCATCAGACATGATGTTATGCATGAAATAGAAAATTCACAGCATTTTATACACACTAAACAGTGATCATCAAAGGATATTAAAAAAAACCCTCTAAAACAACAGATTGATAAAAACAGGGTCATCTTATTTACAACAGGATGGCAATAAAAACATTAAAAACCTATGAGGCGAGACACGTGAGCCCTGGCTCTTATCTGCTTGTGGCCTCCAGGTCAGAGGTAGGAGGTCATGAAGCTGGCATTAATGTTAAGAAAGTAAAGAACGTTTAAAATTTAATTTTTATTTCATCATTTTAAAAAAATGGGCCTAGAAAACCCGAAATCCCCAATTAAAAAACAAACAACAGGCTCTCATGCACCCTCGCCGGAACGATTATGTTGCAGTGTTTGTGTTCCAACGTTCCAATGTAGCAGAGGTACATGAGACTAGTTCATATAAGGTAAGTGCATGATTCTGACGTTGGTCATTTTAAGCTAAGTCTGACAGCACATCACACACATATATAACCTTAGTCTTAGTATAGATTTTATTGTCGGCTGTCACAATGCCGGCATGTCTTAGCGTGGACTGATTAGCACATTAACGTCAAAGCTGACGGTCCATGCTTGACATATACAATGTTTCAAGTCTAAAAACTATCTCTAAGAGCCTCTGATGACGCATGGGCTGATAGGGGCCCATGTAGAAACGCGTCAGGCAGGGAGGTTAGGCATCTGTATTATTGAGCTAGTCTGAATGCTGGTCAATCTGTTTGACTGATTTAGTCTAATGCTAGTCAGCTGACATTACAATCTATACTAAGACTAAGGTTATATATGTGTGTGATGTGCTGTCAGACTTAGCTTAAAATGACCAACGTCAGAATCATGCACTTACCTTATATGAAGTAGTCTCATGTACCTCTGCTACATTGGAACGTTGGAACACAAACACTGCAACATAATCGTTCCGGCAAGGGTGCATAAGAGCCTGTTGTTTGTTTTTTGATTGGGGATTTCGGGTTTTCTAGGCCCATTTTTTTTTTAATTATGAAATAAAAATTAACTTTTAAACGTTCTTTACATTCAGGCAGATTAATACAACCCTTTGGAACGTAAACATTCTATCATTTATAGACTCTTTTGACATTAATGTTAAGACCACTTTGCAAGGTGTTGAATCTCCTATTAATTTATACTCCCATTCTTTCCTTTCCCTCTGTTTCTTAAAATGTCCCATTAAAATAATAATCTGCAAGTCTTCCATAGTGTGGTCCTCTCTGGAGAAATGTGCAGCCACTGGCAGATCTTTCCTTTCATTTTTAATATCAGATGTGTGTGAGTTCATACGTTGATGGAGTCTCTAGCCTGTTTCCCCAACATAAAGGCCTGTGGTTGGACACTGCTGACACATAATAAGGTAGACCACTTTAGAGGACCTGCAGGAAAAGGTCACCTTGATCTGATGTACTTGTTGTGATTGAGGTACAGGTACCTGGTCACCTGTGCGAATGTGCTGGCACGTTTTACACCTGCTTTGCAGGCAGGGTGAGGTACCATTTTCAGATGGAGGTCTCAGGGCACTCCGGACAACCAGTTGTTTCAGGTTTGGTGGTTGCCGGAAGGACAGGAGAGGAGGGACTGGAAATATTTCTTTAAGTCTCATATCTTTATGCAGAATAGTTTGGAGTTCCTTCGCAATGTGACGTAGGATCTCCAGTTGTGGGCTGTAAGTGACTACTAGGGGTACTCTGGCCTCCTGTTGGGTTTCCTTATATTTGAGTAAATCATCTCTGTTGATGGCTGCTTCTTTACCTATTTGGTTATCAGTCACTTTTGGTCTGTAGCCCAGCTGGAGAAATTCAGACCTGAGCTCTAGGAGGTGTTTTTCCAGGTCTTTCTTATCTGAACAGATACGGTTGTAGCGTATGGCCTGGCTGTATATGATAGATTGTCTGGTATGTTTGGGGTGGAAGCTGTTATTTCTCATTCTGTGTGTTGTCTATGGAATATTGTTGTGGTTAAGTGGCTGTCTTTAATCTGTATGGTGGTATCCAGAAAGTGTATCTCCTTATCTGAATAGCTTAGTTTCAGATTGATGGTGGGGTGAAAGTTGTTGTAGCCCTCATGGAATTGAATTAGGGCCTCCTCACTTGCAGTCCAGATGATCAGAATATCATCAATATAACGGGGGTAGATGATGGGTTTTGTGGTGCATGTGGATAAGTAAGCACCTTCCAGTTCAGCCATAAACAGATTGGCATACTGTGGTGCACACCTTGAACCCATTGATGTTCCCATACACTGTAGGTACAGATCCTCTCCAAATGAGAAATAGTTGTGGGTGAGCACAAATTGTATGAGATCTGAGACCAGTTCTGTTGGTAAGTTGTGCTTCTCCATGTGTGCCCGGCATGCTGCTATTCCATCTTTATGGGGAATGTTAGTGTATATAGATTCCACATCCATGGTGGCCAGAATTGTACCATCAGGAAGTGGACCTACAGTCTTGAGTTAATTTAAAAGGTCAGTAGTGTCCTGGATGTAGCTAGGAGTACTTCTGACCAGGGGTTTAAGGAGATTTTCCACCCAACCTGAGATACTTTCCGTCAAGGTGCCAATGCCAGAAATAATAGGCCTTCCTGGATTACCATCTTTGTGTATCTTGGGGACCTTATAGAAACAGCCTGGCCTGGGATCCTCTGGGATAAGAAGGTTGACCTTGTGTTGCATCTCAGTTGAAAACTTCTTGGTCATATCAAAAGGTTGCTTCTTGTAGGCCTCTGTTGGATCACTCTCAAGTTTACTATAATGAATGGGGTTGGACAGCTGTCTGTTTGCTTTCTTGATATAGTCAGAAGTATTCATTATGACTATTGCACCCCCTTTGTCTGCAGGTTTTATGATGATATCTGAGTTTGCTTTCAATGATAGAAAACTGTCTCCTTCTGAATTCAGTTTCAAATAATAACCCTTATCAACAAACTTCTGCATAATTCTGCACCTCCCTACCTCACTCCTCTCATCTCAGCCTATCGCCCAACCTCTGCTGTTTGATCTGCCAGTGATATTAGACTAATCTATACTTTAATTCAAACCTCTCATGCACGTCTCCAGGACTTCTCCCGAGCTCTGGAATGCCCTTCCCCAGACACTCAGACTAATACCCACCCTCCAAAGTTTCAAACATGCTCTTAAAACCCATCTTATTAGGAAGGCCTATCATATTTGCTAACTGCATGAAATTTACTAATCTATCCTATCCTAATCTATCCTAGGTCCCCCTCCTGTTGCGTATGCGGCAAACACCAGAGCTCTAGGCTTCTCTGCAGTCACTTTCACTTTGGATATGTATATAAGATGGCAGCTGATGGCAGGTTCAAACAGCACAATTTTTATTTATTAAATTATTTTATACTGTTCCCTTAACCCCTTAAGGACCAGGCCCTTTTTCGTTTTTGCATCTTTATTTTTCATACCCCACCTTCAAAAATCTATAACTTTTTTTATTTTTCCATGTAGAGAGCTGTGTGATGGCTTGTTTTCTGCATAACAAATTGCACTTCATAGTGATGGTATTTAATTGTCTATGCCATATACTGGGAAGCGGGAAAAAAATTCTGAATGCAGTGAAAATGGTGAAAAAACGCATTTGCGCCGTTATCTTGAGGGCGTGGATTTTACGTCTTTCACTGTGCGCCCCAAATGACAGGTATAATTTATTCATTGGGTCAATACAATCACATGGATACCAAATTTGTATAGGTTTAATAATGTTTTCATACATTTACAAAAATTAAAACCTCCTGTACAAAAAAAAAATTCTTCATTTTGCCCTCTTCTTGCGCTAATAACTTTTCCATACTTTGATGTATGGAGCTGTGGATGGTGTCATTTTTTGTGACTTTTGATGACGTTTTCAATGCTTTTATTTTTAGAATTGTACAACCTTTTGATCACTTTTTATTGAATTTTTTTTGTATTTTTCAAAATGGCAAAAAAATGCCATTTGCGACTTTGGGCACTATTTTCCGTTACGGGGGTTAAACGCAGTAAAAAAACATTCTTATATTTTGATAGATCGGGCATTTTCGGACACGGCGATACCTAATGTGTTTATGATTTTTACTGTTTATTTACATTTATATCAGTTCTAGAGAAAGGGGGGTGATTTGAATTTTTAGGTTTTTTTAATATAATTTTTTATTTTATTTTTTATTTTATTTAAATTTTTTACTATTTTTTAGACTCCCTAGGGTACTTTAACCCTAGGTTGTCTGATTGATCCTACCATATACTGCCATACTACAGTATGGCAGTATATGGGGATTTTGCACACCATCTATTACAATGTGCAGATCGCACAATGACAATGACAATGTCATTGACAATATTCAATGACTGGTAAGCCAGATTTTATTATTTCTCCCCTAGGATATTTATCTTCTACAGCCGTCTCTATGACACCATTCATCTACAAGCACTACCTCCCACTGGCAGCACCATTCTGGATTCCCACACCAGATACTCTGTGGACCTACTATTCTATAACAAGCTGCTGTATATTGCTACTCTGTATGATGTTGTTTGTATGCATTCCCTTTCCTTCCTCCTCCCTCTCCCCCTTCCCCCCACCCAAGTATTTGCCTTCTATTGATATTTACCCTAAATCTATTGACATACAATATGAATTTTAAAAATCACCCATTTATGTACTATATTATATTTTGTTACAGTGTCTGACGAAGGCCAATGTTTGACCGAAACGTTACACTTATCTGTGTGCCAAAAATAAACTACCATTTACTTAAGAATAACAATCAGTGTGACTGGATTCCATATCAGATGTATTGACGGGATTGGGACCCTATCCAGAGCACCTGAACAAGCATATTGGTGTGCAGTACGACTCCTTTACACTAAGTGGACTACCCATACGACTACCAGCACCCACTGAATATGTCATTACCCATATTCTCATACAACCAAGAGGAAGTAGCTGGCATACTTGCCCAGAGCAAACTACCAACTGACTTCTTACAAATCCCGACAAACGACTTCAAGTCTAGAGATCTAGAGCGCTCATCAAAACAACTACTTAATTCACAGCTCCTTTGCGCCACACTAACGGAATACCTACGTGTACAACGAATCGCAAGAGGACTACGTGTCCCACTTCGCCCTACATTTTTTAAGGAGAATAAAGAATACTGTTCCCGCTACAAACAGATTTTAAACAAGTGCTCTCTAGACCTTATAACTCTTACAATAGATTTTCTACACAAAGAGATACTAAATCTAGAAGAGAAGGTTAAGAACATTGAGTCACAAATCCAGACGACCCTTCCACCAGAAGACTTTTCTTCACTCAAAACAAGAATAAACAACTATCTTTCAATCTTTGAATCTTTCAAAAAAGAGACAGAAAACAAGAAGAGGAAGAAGACTACATCAACAATCGTGTCTACAAATGGCAGGACAACTTTCAGGTCCACCAAAGACATTACAGATCATCAGCCAACTCTTCGGCCTCGAGCATCGAGGAAGAACCACAGGATCTTGTCCCATCTTCTTCTTTTTTAGGCACAATGAGAGGCAGACATCCAAGAGGAAGACGCGGAGGGGGTAGCACAAGAGAAAACATGGCGGCAATGACTACTCGGTCCCAGGTAGGGATACTCCATTAGTTGTAAATATTTCTTCCAAAACTATCAGTCCAGCAGAAATATCTTTATTACAAAAAGGCCTATCATTTTGCCCCACATACAAATCCAATACCTTTAACCTTGAAATGGACTTACAAAGATTCTTTAGAAACATACAACTGAAAACACACTTTGAGCATTCCAACAAGCATTAGGCATAAGAAATAAAAGTCAGTACATGCCACCAAAGGGGTCACACAGCGTAGAATCTTTTATTGATCTTGTCGAAAAAGACATTACATCACTAAAACAGAACATTGACCAGGGTATCTTACATGCACCAAACAACATGTCCAGCACAGATAGGCTAGCACTATCCAATCTACTCACATCAAAAGACATCATTATAAAACCAGCCGACAAAGGCGTTGTGATCCAGAACAAAGGGGATTACACCAAAGAAATCCTCAATTAACTTATTGATATTAATGGATGTTTAAGTAGAGAGAAATCCCACTATGAGGATCATGGGAAAAATCCGAGATACCCTGGACAAATATCTAACATTAGGCACACACACTTTCCTGACAAAGAAAACACCCATCATTCCAGTATTCTATACCCTCCCAAAAATTCATAAGAATCTCACTAACCCTCGGGCCGCCCAATAGTCGCATCAACTGAATCCATACTCTCACCCCTATCCATCTTCCTTGAAAAAATACTCACTCCATTGGTTCACACAACTAAATCCTTCCTACTAGACAACAACGCATTTTTGGACTTTTGGACTCAAAACCACCGAAAAGATCGATCCCACAGACCTCCTGGTCGCTCTTGACGTTAACAGCCTTTACACATCAATAACTCACAATAAAGGCCTTAGAGCAGTACAAAAATTACTCAGAAAAACCTCCTACTCCACTGACATCATCGATTTATGTCTCAAACTATTAGAAATTGTTTTAACTGAAAACCACTTCATGTTTCAGGACTCTTTTTATATTCAACGACAGGGCACGGCGATGGGGTCCAATGTGGCACCCCCATATGCGAACACGTACATGGAAGCTTTTGAGGAAACCTCTGTTTACTCCAACCCCCTTTTCTCCACACATTGTTGTATCTGGAAACGTTATATTGATGATGGGTTCTGCATATGGGGGGGCCCATTGGATTCCCTACAACAATTCCTTAGTGATCTCAACTCGGTATGGCCAGAACTCTAGTTTACACTACACAGTGATTACCATAGAATTAATTTCCTTGACACTCTCATTATCAAAGAAACAAACGGTACATTATGGTCGGACCTATACACCAAGCCCACAGACCGCAATAATCTGCTTCATTTCACCAGTTGTCACCCCACATCCACAAAAAACTCCCTCCCCATCTCCCAATTTAAGAGATTAGAAAGAATTATCAGTAAACCCGATATTCTGAATATCAGACTCGAAGAGATGCAGGATAAATTCTCACAAAGGGGATATCCCATGAACACCCTTACAGAATATAAAAAAAAGACCAACAAGACCGAAAAAACCTTCTACAAAATGCATACCATTTGTCCATACATACCACCCCTTCTCCTTTAAAGTCCATAAAATTGTACGGAAACATTGGCCACTCCTCCAAAAAGGACATCCCAACATCCTTGAGTTCAAAGAACCATTTTTACCAAGTTTCAAACGCCCCAACAATCTGCGGGACAAACTGGTGAAAGCAGACATAGGTTCATGTACCAAAATACCTAGACAAGTCTACTTGAAAACACAGAAAAAAGGTACATTTCCATGCTTATCGTGCTCGCAATGTAATAACGTCCAGAAAGGCGACACATTCACACATCCCCACACAGGAAAAAGATACCCTATACGCGACTTCTTCACATGCAATTCAGACTATGCCATCTACATCATCAAGTGCCCCTGTGGTCTCGCATACATTGGCGAGACGACATTACCCATCAAAGAAAGAATATCAAAACACAAATCTACGATCAGACTAAAAAACATTTTACTTCCAGTACCCGCTCATTTTCATGAAAAACAGCATTCTGTAAACCAACTCAAGTTTCAAGTCATTGAACACGTAGGGACCCCGAGACGCAATGGGGACCGAGTGGCAATCCTTAAAAAACTAGAATCATTCTGGTTCCACACATTACAAACTTTCTCACCCAGAGGAATGAACAGAGAGTATAATATTCAAAGTTTTTGTTGACCTGTCATTAACACAAAAAAATTCTATTCTTTTACAGAGACGCTGAAAGCAGTTATACCACCATCCAACATGGTATTGTATAACATAGAATGAATATATTATAGAATGCATAGTACAATAATTTTTGATTTTTATGTCAATAATATCCTGAAAATCATACAATCCTCCTGATGTCTATATTTATCCATTACACAGTACTATATCACTATATATGGTTCCTCTAACCCCTCTTTGGAATGCACCACTCACTGCATACTTGATGCAGTAATCCTATACACAATACTAGACATCACCCTCCGGAGTTCGGAGGCGCCTCTACTGTGCATGCCCGAAACGGAGCTTGCGTTCCACCATGATGTCCCAGGTGGAACGCATACAGTGACGCACTTCCGGTCAAAACCGGAAGTCTCGCGCTAAGACGCGTCAGCGTCTTTCTCTATATAAACCCTGACTGGACCCACCAGCAACAGCGCTCCCAGACCACAGAGCGGAGATACACTTATCTGTGTACCAAAAATAAACTACCATTTACTTAAGAATAACAATCAGTGTGACTGGATTCCATATCAGATGTATTGACGGGATTGGGACCCTATCCAGAGCACCTGAACAAGCATATTGGTGTGCGGTACGACTCCTTTACCCCAATATGTTTAGTCCAAATTTACACCAGATGTTGAGTTAATCTTATAGTGTTGATGTGGCTGTTCAGACCAAGTTATTCTCATAGCCTTAAAAAAACATAACAAAATGGGGCACTTTGTGTGTTCTTTTTTATGCAAACTGCTTAAACATCTATTCAAGAGGTGTCTGAACCACATATGTGTCGCACAAAACCTTTTTGTGCACTATTCTTCATGCAATACAAATTTCATTACACCGACTGCCTGTTCTGGTGCAAAGTCACACTGTGCGCAACATTTTGCATGCAAAGTCAGAAAGAAATGTCTTGCACACCCCCTGTTTAAGGTGTACCAAAAAAGTTGGTGCACTCTGCCGGGGTAGGTCAGGAAGTACCATAATCTCAAAGAACGGGCGCCACAATTCATGAATCTGGCATCCTCTGCACAATACAAAGTGCAGTTTGCCCTGTTTTTAGTGAATGTGCACCAATGTGTCTAATTTTCCAGAAATTGAATGGAAAGGACACATCCTTCAGTAGCAAGAGGTGTGTGGACAGATAATCTTCCACAATCGAATATGAAATATGTTCTTGAGATGGAGATGAGGTTAATTACTCAGCTGAAATGAGAGAGGATGGAGAGGATGTAGAAGGGATTAAATGTAGAAAATAGTTGTCTGGGGTTGTGAGATAAAGAAGATATAAGATTAATTTAAGTTATCCTGTTTGGCAGACGCAAGTGCGGTTTTGTAGGTGAAGACCGCCTGCTTGTATGACAGAAGGACTTCCTTCGAGAGGGATTTCAGGTCCAGGGCTGAAGAAACTGTGGTGTTGTAGAAGGTGGTAGCTGTTTCTACCTCCTTGCATGAGGATATGGAAGAGAGAGGAAGGAGAGTCTCAGAGAGTTTGCAGGTATGCAGATGTTTAAGCTTCCTACATGTGTGTATAGGCTCTTACAGTCCAGATTGCAATTGCAATGGTTAAACAATCAGGATTGGAACAATTCACCTTTTTTTATAAATAAATGTGAAATACATATATGAACCAAAATTTCCCTCTAACTTGAAGTACAAAATGTCACAAAAAAAACAAACTCAAAAACGCGTTGGTAAGTTAAAGTGTTCTAAAGTTAATACCGGATAAAGTGACACATGCTGGTTTTGAAAAATAGCCCTTGGTCATCAAGGCACCAAGGGGTTAAAGATATATCAGGCACAACACTGATAAATTCTTGTGCGACCAAGTTTGCTAGGCAAGTCACAAATCTAGACACAAATAAAGCTGATGCCTTCTTGTTAAAGACCCATTTCTTAAAGATGCCCCAGATTATATTATAGACTTGTAGAGTATTGTGTTTTTTTTTAAGCTGATAAGGTCTCAATTACTTCTTCAGAGAATCCTGACCATATAAGCCTCCTTCCTCTCAGTTTACAGGCTGTGAGATGCAGATGTTCAGGGTCTGGTTGACATAGACCCTTCTGAAGAAGGAGATCTTCTCTGAGAGTGAGACTCCAGTATTCCCCTTTTGACAGGGCCAACAGAAGTGGGAAGCAGACCCCAGAATGGAATTATGGCAATAACCACTGTCTATTCTCTGAAGGATTCTCGACATAAGCAGATTCAGGTGAAAACCATATAGGAGCAACTCCTCCCAAATGAATGAGGGGGCAACCACCTTGAAGGGATCTTCTTCCCTGTTCAGAGCAAAATAATAGCAGTTGAGCATTGACCATGGAGGCCATGACATCTATAAGATGGTCACTAAGTTGAAAACTTCCCTGTTGAGGGACCACTCTGAAGGCTTCACAGTACAGCCAATACAGACCCAGCACAGACCCAGCACAGACATGGCTTTGTGAATTTATATCTTTGGATTCCTTATCAGATGGCTCACTGACCTCCTCATAGTAATCTGTCTAAGGAGAGAGAGTGTTATTTAGCATGAATCGATCATGAATCCAATAAATTTCTTCTTGGTGGAAGGACATAGCGAGGACTTTTGATGACGAAGACATGATGAAGACGTCTCCAGGTACTTCCCTAGAAGTTCTTGTGAGCAATCACTAAGCAGTCGTCCACATGAGGGACGATATAAATTCTGTGAAGTCTGAACGACTTTGATGAATACCCTGGGTGCAGAACTGAGGTTGAATTGAAAGTGTTGAGTCATCCCAATAAGGGAGAACTTTCACTTTGGGGAATTTAGATCTATTCCAGATAGTGAGTATTGGATTAAAAAGGGGGTAAGGTTTTTCTCACAAATATTGGATAGTTCACATTTATGCGATTATAATGAATTTTTGTCTCATTTTAGGGGGATTGATTCTGGGTTTCTTCGGTATTTGCAATTGCAACACACATATAATTCTGTTTTAATTAAAGATAGATTCACTTTATGTATGGATGTCGGAATAGAATTTTTGATTAGTAGAAGGGTAAGGAATATGGTGATTTTTCAGATGTATAAACACATCATGCACAGGTTTGTGAAAGGGGTAACACATCCCTCGAAGAATAAATGGCATGGGCAGGTGGAGGTTATATCAGAAGCAGACTGGAAATTGTGCTATTGGGGAATCGGACTATCTTCCCAGTCATGGAATCATAGGATGGTACAATTTAACTTTATTCATCAGTTATATTATACTCCCAAGGGTTTATATAAAATGAAGTTGAAGGCTGACTCCGGTTGAAATTGAAGGACTATTATAGTAGGATTTTTTATTATATAGATGTTACCGTTAAAGTGAGAATCAACCACTCTATACAGGCTGCTCTTCTCAGCCTTTTTCATATGAGAAAGGAAGATGGGAAGAAGAGGTTGGTGGTCTACAAACTACTTTTCTTAGCTAGGTTGATTATTACAAGAAAGTGGGGTAGGGTTGAGTCCCCTTCCTTTGAAGAAAATCAGTCAGAAGTACAGAAATGTAAAAAATATTAGAAACTTATAGCAGAGAAGAGGGGGTCTGTAGAAAAATGGAAAAGGGTCTGGGGTGCTGATTTTTTATACATTCTGGCTATTTGAGGATATTTCATTTTTATAGTTTTTTTTTGTTTCTTTTCTTGTCTCGCATAGGTTGCCTCGCCATACTCTCCCCCCCTTTAGGGTGGGTTGTGGGTGTTAGGTGGTGTTGGGAATATTCGTTTTATTAATATTACAGAAGTATTCATATTCATGTGGCTATTATTATGCTGTGTCTTTTATAATGAGATTGTATATTTTGTATGTCTATCTGATTGTCTTAATAAAGCGTTAAAAAAAAAAGAAAGTGTTGAGTCATCAATCCCTGCTGCATTGCTACTCTCAGGAACTTCCTGTAGTTTTTTAGTGTGGGCACTTGCATCTTTAAAGTCGACTGTTGCCACGAAGTTGTTTTCTGTCAGAATAGAAATGACGGACCTTATGGACTCCATTGTGAATCTTTTCTTGGCTATTCTTCCAATACTTTTTTGGATAAAAAATCTTGTTCCAGAGCTGGTAACCACAGGGTTGGAAAGTTGATTTATATAAAACTGGTCTGGGGGCATGGATTTTAATTCTAGGGCATATCCTCTTTGTATGACCTCATAAACTAAGCATCTGTAGATGTTAGCAGCCATTTCTGAGCAAAGTGGGTTAGTCTTGCTCCTACTGGTATGGACCTAGCATGAGGAGTAATTTTTCTTGGGAGGTGCTGCAGGCAACTTTCCATAATGAGAGGATTTCCTCTGCTCATAGTGACGTCTGAAGTTTACCCTTTTTTCTGACTTAAGCATTCTTTTGAACTGTGGTGATCTGATCTTTGGCGTCTTTGGTTAAAGGATCTGAAATTAGGTCTTCTCTTAGGTCTAGGGAAGGACATCCCTTTGTCATCATTTAGTGTCTTCAGAATCTCTTCCAATTACGGCCCAAAAAAAGTTTAATCCAAAGGGAGCATCTAATGGAGTTAACTGTTACTGCTTAATCTATGAATGCATTTTCCTCTCAATTGGATCTTTGAGTAAAGCAGATTCTTCAGTTGGGAACACAGAATTCATGGCCATTTGGGCAGGGGAAGATTAATTTTTGGGGCTGTCTCCAAAACAGCTGTGCATTCAGGCAGTAATTTATATGTAGATCTGAACCTACAACTCAATTCCTTCTTAACTGGCTTCTTCCAGGAAGACTGCATTATATTTTTCAAATCTGGGTGACTTGGAAAAGCTTTAGCCTTACTCTTGGGGAAATAATATAAAGCTTTTTTATGGCTAAACCCTCTGTTGTTTTCTCTGTGTCTACAGAATCTTTTAACGACCCTTATAAGTTTATTAATACTGTCCTTGTTTAACAAAAAATAATTGTCAGGTTCTGCCAAATCATCATCTGAACTAATCTCCCCCTCAGACTTGTACTGCTCTTCTTGAGAGGATGGCAGTGACATTGATCTAACAGTAGTAGCTTTTGCACTTAGAAGGCTGAGATAGAGAGAACTCTGTAAGCTTGGAAAATAGTAGATTTGAACCACTGATCATTAGCCTTCTCAGGAGTACACCCCTTACACACATCAGGTTCCCAATCATCAGATAATGGTTGCTGGCAAGATTTGCATAGTCTAGACTTCCTGGCCCTTTTCCAGTAGGCATCTACAAAAGAGACAGTATTAATGAGGGATTCAATTAATGACAAATAAGGGGGAGCAGAACCTGCAACACAACCACTTACATTGCATGTGGGTAGGCTTTGCTGCGCTACCCACGCCATGCACCTCCTGCAACTTAAATATGCGAGATCTTGCAATAATAATCAGCCCTTACACATGTGCAGTACTGCCCCCAGGCTGTGAGAACCGAACCATAGCATAAACACATAGCAATAGGACGCTACCAGAAGAAATGTATGAAAGGTAAGGAATGTACATACCTGATAGAAATCTTTCCAACGATGATTTTGCAGGTGACAAAAAAGGTACCTGCGGAGCTTGCTGCATGCTACATGCAGCATCAGAGTCGGGACAGTGCAGGGAAAAGTTTACACAGGGCTACCAATGAAGGCAGCTAAAATCCCAAGAGCGTGGGGACCAGCTCTGGGATAGGTAGCTAATCTCTCTCATTTTTCTTCTAACTTCATGTTTTGTCCACAGTAGAAAAAGGTCTGTTCACTGAATCAGGGCTTCTATAAAGGGGAGTCAGCCTGCCAGTAATCATTGCTAATTAACTATTGTTCTACTGTCCAACAGGGGAAGCCTAGATTTAACCCTTCATGTGCTGCCAAAGGATGACCAGGAAACAAGTAATAACATTTATTTGCTAACACCCCTTTACAGCAAAATATATCCAATGTATGGTATCTAAGCCTTGTAACTTATTTTTATAGATTCTGTGAGTTTACTACCAAGATCTATGCCTATGTTCTGCAATAACATTTGCTACAACTTTTCAAACTGCTAATATATAGCTAAAATTAGCTATTTCTGAAAAGACCTACTTACAGCAAATTTTTGGAACAATTCCCAGAACAAACTGTAAGCAGAACCAAAATGTTTTTTTTTCAGATTGAATAGATAATGAGACCAGTTCTCTAACCTCCATTAGTAATACAAACAAATTGTGTGTGATCCAAATACTATTTTGAAGATATTAAATGAATACAATGACTTTAGTTCATGTTGAATTAATGTGATGCTATGCTGTGAGACACAAGTCTACTATGCTTTTGCATATGATATGGAAACTATGCAAGAAGCAGCAAATAACAAAGGAAAAGGGACACAAAGAATAGCTCTGTATGCTACAGGAAGTAGTATTGCTTTGCACTAGATCACTGCTACCATCACTGTTTCAAATATTCACTAGTGGATAAAACTTAACTTTTGTTAAAACATTTAATAAAATAATACTATACTAACACCATGTGAAAAGGGTTCATGGGGTGTTGCAAAAAATATAATCTCACAGCTCAGGGATATATATTGACCAAACATGTATATATGCTATCCCCTTCTAGTTTCTACTCCTATAAATTGTGAATCACAGCTAGATACATGCAGTGTGAGAGTCCTGATGGTACAGTATTGATACAACTTTTTTGTGCTCTAATCGACAGGACTTAACAGGACAATCTTAAGGAACTTAAGATCTTTTAGATAACCCAACTTTGAGGTTCACCAAAAGACGGGTTAGACCACATTCACTCCTAATAAGTATTAATACCCAGGTTGTGGGTTACATGCCCGTGACAAACAAACTTAGTGGGTAAAATAATCCAGGGACTCTTAAAGTGCATTGTAGCCATTAACAAAAAGGCAGAGGTGAAAAATATATAGCTTTATCGTAATTGAAATCCTGAGGATCAATTGCCCATAAAAAAAAAACTGGGACAATGCGATTTTAAAAAAGTAATTCCAATGGATTTTAAGGATGAGAAGCATCCAGCTGAAGGATCTGAATGACACTCTCTCTTTCATTCATGTAACCAAATGTATACTATAACTTCGTACAGCGTCAAATATTTTAATAGACAATGATGCTCTATAAGAGCCATTTGATATCTGAACAAGGGTGGTTGCTACTTATGCATATATGAAAACTGTCATATTGGTATACCGCGCTGATAGCATGAGTGTATTCCAATATACTAATACGGGTTCATGACAGGAGACTACATATAGGGTAATATCAAGTTATACATTGGAAGAGGTTGTGATACATGTAATAGTGGTGAAGTATGGACAGTGAACTATTTTCTTTTTTTGGTTTTAATACTGAATGAATCCTCACAGTTGATCCACATGGCTCATGAAGAAACAGAGGTCATTGACTGATCAACTGGGTATGGGTTTGCTAGATAAAAATTTTAGATTTCAAGAATTTTGGGTTAAATTGATTACATTGATCATATTTTAAATGACACATTTACAGTATAGAAAAATTGAATATTAATGCTAAATAAGCACTTCAATTAACTATTTTTCCATTTACTTTAGCATATAATCTTTATACCTTTTTTGTGATCTTGCAAATATTGAAACAAACTTGCTCTGCTTATAACTTGTTTTTAAAGACACTGATTGAGCTCAAACTGCTAGTTAAGAAGGCTTGGACACAAAAAATGTTATTATTCAGTTGAATCAATGGTATACTATCAGGACTTACATAACGTATATACTGTATACAGTAGTCAGACTCACCAATTAAAAGCATAGAAACTAAAAGGTTATAGCTTACATATATTTTTATATATATTTTTGTATATCCCTGGTGTCTAGTATTATTTTATTGAAAGTTTTAATACAAGTACATTTCATCCACTAGTGCACCTTTTTCACAGTGATAGCATTTGTAAAGGTTGTGTGCACCTTTAATGTGAGTCAGTAATTTGTTATCTTTTCACAGAAAACCTAAATAACCTAAATACTTTATTTATCCTAAATATCATTGAAAATACAAATGTTCTACATTTAGAAAAACATATTTTGCACATTTTCAAAAAATAAAAAAGCTAAATTATATTGCCTCGTGTCAAATTTGATAATGTTATACAGATACCTAGGTTCTGTGTAGTTGCAAGTGATCAAAGTATGATATCTGCTAAATACTAAAGGATTTATTCCCCAAAGAGATGGATTTTGATTTGGTTTGGGACAAAATTTGTAAATCAAAGCTGCTCAACCCTGTTCAAAATATCTACCAGGCCAACCTAATACAGTGATGTTTATAGTACTGCCTTCTTTATATTGGTTGGGTAAGGATCATTGGACTCAGCAAGTAACAACCCTGGTTAAACCTGGTATCAAGATAAGATTCCTCAACACACATCAGAATCTACAGATAATGGGGGACATGTATTATTGTATCTGTGCCTAAAAAATGGCGGGATCTTTTTTTGGGTGCAGAATTGTTGTGGATCATTGATAATGAGTTTGCGCCAGAAAGAACAGATGTTTCCGACTATCCAAACTCCTCCATCTTTTTTGGCGCATGTGGGTATGGCCTAACTTTTCCACATTATCCGTCACATTTATGTGTATTTTGTCTGTATTTTTAGGCACAATTTTTGGTGCACAATATACCAGGAGAAACATGGTCAGAGAGCAAAATTAAGGCCCAGTCCATGAAATTATGGTGCACAACTGATTAGTTCCGTCTTCCCATTAATTACTTACAGCCGTGTGCCATTTAAATACATCGGGCTGTGCTTTCAGTAGACTGATCTCCAATGCAGACAGTCGTCCTTGCGCCAGAATTAGTAAATCCCCCCCAATGAGAAAACAAGCTTTTATGTAGCTTTCTCTCAATTTCCTGACTGTGGATTTTTACTGAGCAGAAATACATAGGATAGGGAAGAGGTACAAAATCCTTTAGCAAATATTCTGCAACATTGTTAAGTGTCTTGATGTGCCCTTATCATTATAAAACTTTGCATTTATTTACATATAGTTGATAAAACAAAAAATTGCGTTCAGAGTCATAGTAGAAATAAATTTACAAGGGTAAAATCCAATGGAAAACTCTAAATGCACAATTTTTTTTGGTGAAACCAACATTTTAAATGTATTTATCTTAGCTTTCCTGGGAAGATTTGCTCCATTGTCTCCTTGTATCTGTTTCAAACATTGTAATGAATTCCAGTTGCCTCAGTTTAATTGCTTCCTTAAGTTTGGGAAACAATCACAATGCCCAGTTACAACATCTTATTGCCAACACAATTTAATAAGAATCTGTTTTCCATTGCATGATTTATCAGCTACAGATTTATTACTATTTAGTGTTTGGTAGTATTCTCTAGAAAATGTATCAATGATCGTTTTAACATGTTACCATGATACTGTTGGAATATTACACGATATTGTCTGCATATCTGTTGTCTCAACATTTGAAGTAAAATCCCCCAGCATCAAAATCTTTTTAAATTCCCTCTTTTTATGCTAAAAAGCCTCTAATAACATGACTTTAAGCCACCGTAAAAAAACATAATAATCATGAATAGCAATTTTAGTCTGGAAAGGAAAATAATCGGGAAAAAGAAATTTGGTTGTAATTGAGAAAGCAGCATATGTCACTTAGGACTAAGGCTACATTCACAAGATATATGCCTGCCATACCACAGTACAGCGGGCATACATCGGCACTGGGTAGAGGACCAGGGGATAAGCGCTGCTCACCGCCCCCACCTCCATAGGAATACACAGCGCACGGGGCCATATTCCATAGAAAGATAGGACATGTTTTATCTTTCTACAGGCTACAGAACAGTATGTTCCCGGACGGCGCCATCAGGCCATAGAAGTGTATGGGGGATGTATATACACCGTATATACGTTGGCCGTATAAAGGTCCCCGCTACGTTTGTGTGAATGTAGCCTAACATGACCTCGGGGCTGTATTAAGATTGTGGAACCCGCAGGTGTCTAATATGTTAAACTGATATGATATTGCTCATGTATAGTACCAGAACTAAAATTAGAGGGTATTCCCATTTCAGCAAATTAAAGAGAACCGCTCATGCAAAATAACCCCCCTAAACTAAATATATTTTCATAAACTGCCATTAGAGAGCATTGCCTCTATCCCTTCATTGTCCCTCTACATGTCTGCAAACCTAAGCCATGAGGTCCTAAAGCTGTAAGCAAATGACCTGTGAAATGTCCAATGAGTCATTATCATATTCAAGCTGTCCACCTTATTCATGAGTGGGAGGCACAGCCACACCCCCAGTGCTTGACTGACAGCTGCTCCATGTGATGGCTGTTCCATGTGCTTGCTGGTGGCCATGCCTCCTGCAGCCTGTGTGTGCATGTGTGTGTGTGTGTGTATGTGAAAGATACAACAGCTCCAGGATGCAGCCATGTTATAGCAGAACATGTCAGGTACTTGTGTAGCTGATGTCTGTGTCTCTGTGTATTAGGAGGATGCAGCATGTCAGCAGATGCAGCACACACACTAACAATGCTTTACCATACATTACACACAGACACGAACAGGGGGAGAAGAGGGGAGGGGTAACAGGGATGACATCACTGTCTCTGACCATGTGACCAGCCTCATTTACATAATAAAGAATAGATGATTTTATAATGATTAATGCATGAAATAACTAGATAAAGGCTGGGATGGAATCCATGTGACCTGCTCCAACAGGTAGTATTGACAGGACTAGTGACAGAGACCTGATGACAGGTGTCCTTTAGTGTTAATGTTTTTACGATAAAAAGTTATACAATTTTCCAATAAACTTTCTATATCAATTTCTAATTCTAATAGCTTTCAAGATCTCTGCTTGCTGTTATTCTATAGGAAGCTGTTTATTTACAGAAATCTGACCATGATCACACAGGTGCATGGCTCGTTTTATCACACAGCTCTGATTACTCTCGGTGATACTAATGAGCAGTGAACCTATGTCAATATGGTCAGATTTCTGTCCATTGGAAGTAAACATAGGAGCATCCTATAGAATGACAGCAAGTAGAGATCTAGAAAACTGTGAGGAATTAATACAGAAAGTATATTGGAAAATTGTATAACATTTTATAATACGAAAAATATCATTAGTTTGCTGAAATGGAATAGCCCTTTAATGCCTAGATGTGCTACCAAAATCAAGGCCTTTTCCTAAACACTGGAAACAGAGGGCAAATTGCCTTCATCCTCATGATCATGAAATCAGCTTCAGCTCCATAACAATCTAACTACATAGATTCAGTACTAGAAGCAAGCTTTTTACATATTTAACCCCTTAAAGGACACCTGTCATCAGGTCTCTGCCACTAGTCCTGTCACCTCTTCCTGTTGGAGCAGCTCACAAGGATCCATCACAGCCTTTATCTAGTTATTTCATACATTATTCATTGTAAAATCATCTATTCTTTATTATGTAAATGAGGCAGGTCACATGGTCAGAGGCAGTGATGTCACCCCTGTTCCCCCTCCCCTCTCCTCCCCCTGCTCATGTCTGTAAGCAGGGGGAGGAGAGGGGAGGGGGTGTGTGTAATATATAGTAAAGCATAGTTAGTGCATCTGCTGACATGCTGCATCCTCCTAATACACATGTGTGATACACAGACATCAGCTACACATGAATCTGTGGTAACATGGCTGCCTGGAGCCGATGTATCTCTCCTAAACACACACATATTCACACACAGGCTGCAGACGGTGTGGCCACCAGCACCAGGAAGCACATCATTATACAGCCTCACATCATTATACAGGCTGTCAGTCAAGCACTGGGGGTGTGGCTGTGCCTCCCACTCATGAATAGAGTGGACAGCTTGAATATGCTAATGCTTCATTGGACATTTCACAGGTCATTTGCATACAGCTTTAGGACCTCATTGCTTAGGTTTACAGGCATGTAGGGGGACAATGAAGGGATAGATGTAATGCTCTCTAATGGCAGTTTATCAAAATATATTTAGTTTAGGGGGGTTATTTTGCATGACGGGTTCTCTTTAAGGACGCAGGGTTTTTCGGCTCATTTCTCGCTCTCCAACTTCAAAAATCCATAGCTTTTTCATTTTTATGTGTACAGACCTGTGTGAGGGCTTATTTTGTGCGTAACAAATTTTACTTTCCCGTAATATTATTTATTTTAACATACCATGTACTGCGAAGCTGAAAAAAAATTCCAAATGTGGAAAATTTTTTAAAAAAACGCACTTGTCACGTTCTTGTGGGCTCAGTTTTTACGAATTTCACTCTTCGGTACAAATAACATGCCTACTTTATTCTTTGGTTCGGTGCGATCGTGGTGATACCAAATTTATATAGGTTTTATTGTGTTTTAATACATTTTCAAAAATTAAACGAATGTGTACAAAAAAGAAAAAACATTTTTTGCCATCTTCTGACGCTAATAACTTTTTCATACTTTGGCGCACGGAGATGTGTGAGGGGTCATTTTTTGTGAAATGAGGAGACGTTTTCATTGCTACAATTTTGAGGTCTGTGCAATATTTTGATCATTTTTTATTTCATTTTTTATGTTATGTAAAAAGGTGTAAAAGTCGCATTTCGGACATTTGGGCGCCATTTCCCGCCTCGGAGGTCACCGCCACCCGTAACCGTTTTTATATTTTGATAGATCGGGCATTTTGGGACGCGGCAATACCTAATATGTTTGTGATTTTTACTGTTTATTATGTTTTATATCCGTTCTAGGGAAAGGGGGGTGATTTGAATTTTTTATATTTTATTAATTTTTTTTATTTTTTAAACTTTTTTTTTCTTTTTTTTTCACTATTTTTTAGACCATCTAGGGTACATTAACCCTAGATAGTAAGATCGCTCCTACCATATACTGCAATACTTCTGTATTGCAATATATGGCATTTTTGCAGCACATTCATTACAATGAGCCACTGGCTCATTGTAACGAATCCGCAGATGCCAGATAGTCTCGGGTCAAACGAAGACCCGAGGCTACCATGGCAACCGATCGCCGCCCCCCGCGCGCCGCCGTCTTTTAAACGCCTCCGGCGACTTTGCCGCCGGCGTTGAAAGGGTTAATAGCCGCGGTCGGTGCTTGCACCGACCGCGGTTATTAGCGGTGGGGGTTTGCTACAATATGCAACAACCCCCCCCCTTGTATGAAGAGGACTCAGCCCGTGAGCCCTCTCCATACATCCCTTATACCTCTGCGCCGTAGAGCTACGGCACAGAGCGTTAAGGGGTTAAGGAACCAGAAGGGACCAAAGTTTATAAATAGATTCAGTACCAGAATCAAGCTTACTACATAGATTAGAAACAAAGAATCTTTTTTATTGACTTACTGTTAAGGCATAGCAAATCACAGTTGTTGTACTTGTATTTCTGCAACAAAGAACCAGTTAGGTCATGGGAGGTTTCTTTCTGTTTAATTGAATGATTGAAAGTGAAGGCAGATAAAAATGACAACTTCCATTTTAATTCTACAGACTGGCCATTTAATGAGTTTTCTTTAGGTGGATAAAAACAGAGGGCAAACAATGGAGATTGAAATTACCCCACAAGAAATGTTGCAATGCTTATAATGTATTTACAGGAAAAAATACTAGTTGAGTGCAATGTCCATATATGCAGGATTAGAGTAGTAGATCTTTCTAGTGCCCACATATTCAGGATTAGCATAATAGTACTTTTCAGTGCCTATCTATACAGAATAAGGGTATAAATATTTTGAAGTCTCACATTTGTGGTATTAGCTTAGTGGTATATTGCGGTGCCCACAAATTGCTACATGTCTCTACAAGCGTCTTGTAAAATGTTAAGTGTGCAAAAAACATGCACAATGGGGCTCATTTACTAAAGGTCCGAATCGCCCATTTTCGGTTCCAACGGATTCGCAAAAGCTGTGGAATTAAAAAAAAAAATTGTGTTGCAAGAATAGCACTCACATACACCGGGACGAAGAAGGTGAACTCCGGCGGACCTCGGTGCAGCAGCGACACCTAGTGGATATTGGGCGTACGACCTTAGTGAATCCCGGCAAGCTCCGAATCAACGTTGGACAATGCACCGCGGGATCGCAAATGGATCTGGTATGTAAATGAGCCCCATTGTCTACACACACCTCTTACCTTACTGACTGTCATCCATGGTGGTGGAGGGAAGATGATTTTGTTTGTATTCATCACAACTAAAGCTTGGATGAAGCTGGATTATCCAACAGAAAAATAATCCCAAGAACACCAGCAAATTTTCTGCACTAGCTAAAAAAAAGAATCAACGTGGCCAAGTCCAAACCTCAACTGTATCAAAATGCTCTGTTAAGAAACTTGGAGAGCTAAGCTTAAGCAAAAGATGACAAACCTCCAATAAATTAAAGCTCCATGAAGAGTGGTTAAAAATTCTTACTGAACAATGTAATATTGAGAAAATTATTACTCCAAGCTTTTGATTCATTGTTTTTCCATTTTGACTTAATTTTTGAAAAATTAATGTTGTGGTTGAGCTGAGATTGTATTTTTTTTTTAATGAAAATTTTATGACTGTATGTCAAAAGTAGATTTTTTATTCAAAACTATATTGTTCGCAAATGTTGTGTCATTAAATTATATTCTTTTTATTTGGTCTGTCAGAGGCGGTGTGCTGAACTGGGTGCCATGTGTGGTACTGTCACGGCTCCTCCTGCGACCCATGTCCTGGGTTGCAGGTACCACCGTGCCCCTCTCCATTCCCCAGTGTCCCTCCAGGCTGACTTACCTGTCTGCATTCATCTTGTTGCTCCATTGCTCTTGCAAGTGCATACCCGCCTGCTGGGGCACCGCTGGCTCCTGGAGATTTAAAGGGCAAACGGATCGTTAATTGGGGCTTGTAACCTGTCACCTGCCAGCCCCTTCCTCCATACCTTGCCAAATCTTTGTGCCTCATTCCTAAGAGTAAAGCGGTTTCAAAAACCTTGTGCTCTTATACTTGATCTCCCGTTTTGACCCCAGTTCCGATCCTGACTTTGCTCCTCTGCTGCCAGCCCTGACTATCTGCCTTGCTCTTGACTACGATCACGTGCTGCCTTTCCTCATCTCTAGCCTGTCCACAAGTCCGTCTCTGCCTCAAGACTCTGTTCCTCTCCTTGGCCACCACCACGGACAAATTTGTGCCTGTGGAGCTACCTGGTGGTACCACAACGCAAAGTCAGACCCGCTTTGCGGTGGGCTCTGGTGAAAACCGGGAGCCACTTAGACTCCACTCCCAGGTTTTGGCTTACATCATCATCCGCGGTGGTCCGGTGGGTCCACTATCCCTGATTCTTAACAGGTATTCCACCTACTATTGACTCAAATGCCAAGTGTATAAACAAGTGGGTGCATTCTTGTTCTTTAACATATGCATATTAAAAAATAACAAATCATAAAAGCTTATATGCCATGTATTATGTCCTATATTTGAAAGTTTCTAACCATGACATTATAAATGAACAATGCAGATTTATATGCCTTTGGAATTTTTCACTTTCAATAAGTATATCATTTTCACTAAACTAATGACATTCAAGGACTTGAAAAAAATGCCTTTGAGATCATTCAGTACATCAGCTATTTCGTTCACTGGAGATATTTTTGTCCTCTGCATTAAGGCTCCAAGGTTTGTGCTCAGCAGAATGATTTCTTGGTTATATAATCAGTTCAGCATTTAACATCTTTTTAACCACTTAGACAAACAGTGCGGAAATACAGATAAGAATTTCTAACTCATTTACAACCAAATTTTATTTCAAAAAAGTTTTTCTTTGCTCCAGTTCTTGTAGTTGAATGCAATCACAATTGTGTGCCTTATTTATTTAACTGAAATATGAACTCAAATCTAAAAGAAATGTACATTAACATATTTTTTAATCACAGAAACTAAATTAATTTAGGCTGTTCATGGTGTGTCTTATTTTAAGTATAATCTGAACTAGTGTTCTAGAATTAAGCAAACATTTATACTTCTTTGTCTAAATAATTAATTATATCCATTGAATTTAATTATAACCTAATAATTACAGCAGACCATAAAGTTTCAATTTAAAGGAAATAGTCATTGGAATTAGAAGTTTAACTGCATCAGAAGATAAAGCTTGTAGGAAATCTGCACAGCTATCTCATTTTGAAAGCACCAAACTCTGTCACTATGGTAACTAACTACTATATGTGACATAAGTCTAGGATTTTATCAAATACATACACAACCTGTCCTTATATTTTGTCTAAGCATAACGACATTGGGAACTATTTACAATGTATAAGAAAGTTTAAATTGGTATTTAATAATCTGGCATGTCTAGTTTACCGAATGCAAATATGTATTTATGATATGATATTGCTGTAGCAGTACAGATTCCTCAAAAAAGGGGTTGCTAGTTTCTAAGAGTGATTATAGAGGTGAAGTACAATAGCACAATTATCAGAAAAGTTGTTCCTAAATTATTGTTTAATTATTTCTAAATTGTGTAAAGGGAGTTAGGAACGTAGGAATGATTGCAGAATAGTGAGCCCTAAACTGAGCCCCCCAAACTGTCAACTACCTACTTACTGGGAGCCACTCTAAGCAGTTGTCAGAAGTGAGGACACAAAACAAGACTCACAAACAAGTAACAGAAGAATAATGACCGGTCAGGGTCACAAGAAAGATGGCAGACAAGGCACAAAATTGCATGTACAAACGAAAAACCAGAGAAATCAGTACAGCAAGTTATTAAGGATATGTATATGAGCTACCATATAAGTATAACCAGCAGCCATCTGGATGTGAGATGCTGATGACTACTTTTGGACCAGAACAGACCTGCAGGATGACTGGGTGTGGTGCAATTAGTCATAACACTGGCGAGAGGTGTTTAATATTAAACAAAATCTATCGTGTGCATCAGACTATGTGATTTATCTAATAAATTGCACTTGCGGTTTACAATATGTTGGACGCACAGTTCAAACGCTCCGAGTTCACCTAAATGGCCATAGACATAAAGCGAAAATAGGATATCTAAAACACAGTTTATCAAAATACTTGCTGCTTGAGCATGAAAGAAATTTCGGAGCCATTACTGTGACTCCAATAGAACAGATTCCTATTGATGTGAAGAATAGGGTCAAAACTCTGAATAGGAGAGAATCGTATTGGATTTTTAAGCTGGGCACTCTCCATCCCCTGGGCTTGAATGAAGTAATTGGATCCGTTTGACACATAGGAGTGGACGAAAAGAGGTGCAAGATAGAAAGAAGAGGCGAAATAGGTTTGAAAAACATGAGGAAAAGACAAAACTGATGCTAACCGAGAATGCGTACTATCACCATGACTACAAGACGCAAACTCTGAAAAAATGAGGCCGCTCCCTCTTGAATCGTAGTCTGCCGGTATGAAATTACCACCTTATTCTATATTAGCAGCAACTAAGAAGGTACGATGGTCTAACATCTCTGGTGTATACAATTAGTCTCCGATAGCTTTTTAATCCCCCATCAGTGTTTATACATTTGTTGTTTTTATCCTACATAACCGGAAATGGGTATCCACACCTCCGGGAATACAGAACGGCTCACTTCCAAGATGTATACATGAAAAAGTAATGTTATATGTATGGAAAGCTTTTGGGTAATTTGTTTATTTATATTATGTATTATGTTTTTTATTGTTATTTATTACTCATGTTTTTACCGGCACCGGTAAAACTCTGAACCGGAAGTCATTCATGGTTACCGGTAACGGAGCATTTCCGGTTTTCTTAATATATATATATATATATATATATATATATATATATATATATATATATATATATGTCACATCTAAGGGAATTGTATATGGAAGCCTGACGAAGGTCCGAGTACCGGACCGAAACGCGTTGCAATTTATTCGTCTTTTAATCAATAAAATCCGATATTAATTATATATATTGGGAGTCCGGAGTATCCTTGAGCGCTCGGAGCTACGTGTATGTAGAGAATCAGTTGGATCGTTACGTCATAACACTGGCAGCAACATAAACCTAAGCCACATACTAGGGACAGAGGGAAATATTGGCATGGATATTGCAGATTTAGTTAATCCACATGTACCAGAAAACCAGAGTGTTTTATTTCTCCAAGGTGGCCCAATGTGGCTGCTGTTGTATTGTACTTTTAAACTTGGCTAGTTGCTGTTATCCAAAATGGCAATAGTGTTACTATTTGAAGCCATCTGCATTTTGTTTGCTTTGATGTTGTGAACAGTGCAAGAGTACCATCACTATCACTTTTAACAGTGTTTGATAGGTACATGCAGATTACTTTAACATTTTAAAGATAATCATAAAACGTGGTGAAATGTCTTATACCTACAATTAGTGCAGTAGAGACATTTACTATAATAACATCACATTTCAATACTAGGGCTTTGTACATGATTGAGGATTCAGGGAGGTTTTCAGCTTCTGATTTTAAACTTTGTTTTTAGTAACTCAAATGTTACATTTTATTGAACGGGTGGGGAATTTATAAACATTTTTAGTACAATTTAATATTTAAACATATATTATTTAATTAATTATTGTTCTATACATGAGAACTGGATGCTCAATTTTGGTGCCCACAATAGGGGCAATTTAACATTGGGTTTCTTGGGCAACACTGCAAAGCCAAATTCATGACTTGGGACTTATGCAAAAAGTCCCATAAAAAGTCTTATAGTTACTCCAGTCCCCTGGAGCAGGGGGTGCTGGCTATATACTGAGGGCAGGGACTGGCACGCTATATACTGGGGGGGGGGCAGGGGCTTGCAGGCTGTATAACGGGGGGCAGGTTATATACTGAGGGCAATTGCTGGCAGGCTATATACTGGGGGCAGGGTCTGGATGGCTGTATACAGGAGGCAGGGGCTAACAGGCTATATACTGGGAGTATTGGCTGAATACTGGGGGGTTTGGCTGGCTAGATATATACTGGTGGCTGGCAGGCTATATACTGGGGGGTATGGTCTGGCTGGCTGTATACTGAGGAGGCATGGGCTGGCTTTCTATATACTGGGGCATGGCCGGGCTGACTATATACTGGCTGTAGGCTGTGACCAATGTATTTCCTACCCTAGGTATATACTCCAGTCAATAGTTATTCCCAGTTTTTAGTGTTAAAAGTAGGTACCTTGGCTTATATTCGGGTCCACTTATACTCAAGTATATATACGGTATTTAAGGTCCAAAGCCACTTCTAAATTTTGGACGCCTTATATTTTATCTAGAAACCTATTAGGATATAATATAGAACCATTTGCACAAGGTTTAGGGGGTTACACTGAAATCCTAAGGAACATCTGAAATATTGGTGTGAACATAGCTACCTCCAAAGTTGGGAGTTGAGGTCAGAACACACTTATGGGTTTATACGAATTGGAGTTTGTGTGGACTTTTCTCCTTGTGACGTATTCTCCTCTCATATGCACTCCAGTATGATCTTTTTTTTTTTGTAAGCTCTTGCATTAACCCTTAATTTCTGAGGTCTTTTTTTATTTTGCATTTCCACTTTTTACTCCCCACTGTCAAAAATCTATAACCTTTTAATTTTTCCATGTAAAGAGCTGTATGAGGGCTTGTTTTCTGTGTAAAGAATTTCACTTCATAATGCCTGTATTTAATATTCCATGTCATGTACTGGGAAGCAGGAAAAGAAATCCAAATGCAGTGAAAATGGTAAAAATTTGTATAGGTTTGTAAAACCATTTAAAATTAAAATCTCACGTACAAAAAAACAAATACTTCCTTTAGCCATCTTCTGGTGTTAATCAATTTTTTATACTTCAGTATAGGGAGATGTGGGTGGTGTACTTTTTGGCAACTTTTAATGACATTTTCAATGCTTCCATTTTTAGGACTTTTTGATCACATCTTTGGGCACTTTTTTCCATTAAAGGGTTAAATGCTAATAATAACTGTTATGATATTTTGGTAGATCAGAAATTTTTGGATCTGGTGATACCCAACATGTTTATGATTTAAACTGTTAATTTATACATGTATCAGTTCTAGGGAAAAAGGGGTTATTTGAAGTTTTAGCTTTTTTTTAATATTATTATTTTTTTATATTTATTCTTTTTTTATTTAATTTTAATTTTTACTATTTTCAGACCCCCCTAGGGTACTTTAACCCTAGGTTGTTTGATTGATCCAACTGCATGGCAGTATATGGGGATTTACCACAACATTCATTATAATGTGCAAATCACATATTGTAATGAATAGTTTAAAACCGTAAGACCCAAGGCTGTTATGGCATCCAATTTGAGGTCATCGGACAGTGATCAAATCTAAGATCCAGGACTGAGATGCTTCTAGCATGTGCCCAGTGCCACCGGGTGTTACGGGTGGGTGTTTCCTGCAATTTCCATCAAACTCCCACCTTGTACGGAGAGGGTCAAGGTTACCAAAGAATTTTCTGCAGCACTCAAGGTTCCTAAGAGCATGGTGGGTTCCATGATCTTTAAATGGAATAATGAGCTCCAGAGATGTAGTATGGAGATGGGAGAAAGTTCCACAAAGTCATCTATTACTGCTGCTACTAGTCAGGCCTTTATGGCAGAGAATGCCGACGGAAGCCACTCCTCAGTGCAAGACATATGAAAACTTGCATACAGCTTGCAAAAAATCCATGACTCCCAAACTATGGTGGTGGCAGCATCATGCAATGGGGGTGTTTTTCAACTGCACAAACAGGACGACTGGTTGAAATTTAAGGAGGGAAGAAAGCAGCCAAGTACTCTCTTCCAGAGCGCTCAGGACCACCGACTGGGCTGAAGGTTCACCTTTCAACAAGACAATGGGGCACATTCACAACGATTCCGTCAAGTTTTCCCGAATATTTCCGTTTTGCTCCGTTTTGCGCTGAATTCCCCAGTGTTTTTGGCGCACACGATCGGATTGTGGCTCATCAGCGTCGGCTTGCACGTGACAGAAATCGGGGGGCGTGGTCGTCGGACAACCCGATGGATTCGGAAAAACTGCAGAATTTAAAAAACAAAATGTGACGCAAGTGACGCAAAATGTGACATGCACCAGGAAGAAGAAGGTGTACTCCGGCAGACCTCGGCGCAGCAGCGACACCTGCAGGAAATTGGACGGATGACCTTAGTGAATTGCCAGACCTGAATTATCGGAAAATCGGACAACGCACAGCAGGATCGCAACAGGACCGGGTAAGTAAATGTGCCCCAATGACTCTTAACACACACCTAAAATAACAAAGCCGTGTCTCAGCCAGGGCCCTGACCTAAACCCATTTGAGCATCTCTGAAGAGACTTGAAAATGTCTTACACCAACTTTCACCATCCAACCTGAGGGAACTGGAGAGGATCTGCAAGGAAGAATGGCATAGGATTCCCACATCCTGCTGTGAAAGCTTGTTGCATCATTCCCAAGAAGACTCATAGCTGTACTAGCTCAAAAGGTATTTCTACTTAAGACTAAGCAAAGTAGTCTAATACTAAGCAAAGTGTCTAAATACTTTTGACCACGTGATATTGCAGTTTTTCCTTGTTTATTAAATTATCAAAAATATCTACATTTCTGTCTTTTGTGTCAAGATTGGGTGCAGAGTGTACATTAACCCCTAGGCGCACCAGGACGTTATAGTACGTCCCCGGGGCTAGATGCTTAGCGCACGGGGACGTTCTATAACGTCCTGCTTCTGGCACCGGCTCACGAACGTAGCCGGTACCAGAAGCAGCGGCTGTCAGCTGTCTAGTACAGCTGACAGCCTGCGCTAACACCCGCGATCGGAGCCGGCTCCGATCGCGGGTGTTAACCCCTTACACGCCGCGGTCAAACATGACCGCGGCGTGTAAGGGTGTTTGCGCTGTGGATCGGATCCCCCGTGCCGCTTACCGGGGGATCCGATCCACTTCTGGGCAGCTCCGAGGACTGGCATGTGCCCCGGAGCTGCCCGGTCTCCATGACAGCCAGACCCCTTCCGGGTCTGACTGTAAACTGTCTGAGCATGCGCAAGCTTGCTCAGACAGTTTACACTGCTCTACAATAAAATAGTATTGTAGAGCAGTGTATTGAACTTAAACCAGTGATCAGAGCATCACTGGTTCAAGTTCAAGTATGTATAAGTAAAAATATGCAAAAACACTTAACACTACACATTATAATAAATAAAAAATAAATTCATAAAAATATAAGCCCCTAAAATGTCACTTTCCCATAAAAACACTTAATAAAGTATAAAAAACACAAAAACATAAAAAACCCCGCATATTTGGTATTGCCGCGTCCGTAACAATCTGTATAATAAAACAGAATCGTTACTGGACCCGCACGGTACACGCCGTAGAAAAAAAAACGCCAAAACGTTCCGAAAAAAGATAATTTTTAATTAATACCCTATAAAAAAATGCTCTAAAAAGTCATTTAAAAAATGTTATGCACTCCAAAATAAGCCCACTAAAAAGAACAACTCTTCTCGCAAAAAATAAGCCCCTAAATAGATATGTCAGCCGAAAAATAAAAAAGTTATGCATATGAAAAGATGATGATGCTAAAATGAACAAGATTTTCTCCAAATTGGTTTTTATTCAGTACAATTGAATAAAATACACAAAACCCCCACATATTTGGTATCCCTGCGTCCATAACAATCTGCATAATAAAACAGAATCGTTATTAGATCCGCAAAGTTAACCCCGTAAAAAACAAAACAAAAAAAGCTCCAGAAAAAAGATCATTTTCAATTAATACCCTATAAAAATGCTCTAAAAAGGGATTTAAAAAATGTTATGCACTCTAAAATAAGACCACTAAAAAGAACAATCCTTCTCGCAAAAAATAAGCCCTTAAACAGATTTGTGAGGCGAAAAATAAAAAAGTTATGCATATGAAAGACGGTGATGCTAAAAGTAACAACATTTTTGCCAAATTACTTTTTATGCACTAAAAATGGGAAAAAAATAAAAAATCTATATAAATGAGGTCTTTTTGTAATCGTGGCGACCCATAGAATAAAAATAATATACTATTTTTATGGTATGGTAAACAGCAAAAAAAAAACCCATAAAAATCTTCCTGAAAAGTGATGATTTTCATTTCCTCCACCAACAAAGAGTTAATAAAATCTCACCAATTAGCCTATAGATTCCCCCAAATTACGTACCAGAAAAGTGCATCTAATGTGGCAAAAGAAATAAGCCCCTATAGGTCCACATTAAAAAAAGAAAAAAATTATAGCCTGTACAATGTGACATAGCAAATCTGATCTGGATGGCGCCTCCTTCCCTTCTATGCCCGGCCGTGCGCCCATACAGCAGGTTACCACCACATGTAGGAGTATCCGTGTACTCGGGAGAAATTGGGTAACAAACTTTGTGAAGCCTTTATTCATTTAATCCATTGTAAATGTTTAATTTTCCACCCAAAATGAGTGTATTGTGAAAAAATATTACAATTTGCAGACTGCACCTCCATTTTGTTTTAACCCCTATAAAACACGTAAAGCGTTAACAAACTTCTTAAAAGTGGTTTTTCATACGTTGAGGTGTGTAGTTTCCACAATGGGGTATTTTACGAGTCCCACTATTATTTAGGCCTCTCAGTGTCAATTAGAAGTTGAGCAGGTCCATCTAAATACAGGTTTTAGTGATTTTACAAAAAATTTGAAAAATGATACCTAAATTCTGAGCCTCATAACATTCTAGTAAAATATGTGGAATCTTAAAAAACCATGCCAACATAAAGCAGACATTTGGGAAATGTAAGTTATGAATTTATTTGGGAGCTATGACTATCTGCATCAAAAGTAGAGAATTTAGAACGTTGAAAATAAAGAATTTTTCCAAATTTTTGCCAAATTTATTTTTTTTTCATAACTAAACACAAAAGATATCATCCAAATTTTTAAACTAATTTGAAGTACAATGTGTCACGAGAAAACAATCTCAATATCCCCTGGATATCTCATAGCGTTCCAAAACTATAACCACTTATAGTGACACAGGTCAGATTTGAAGAATGGGGCCGCGTCCTTAAGGCCAAAATAGGCTGTGTCCCCTAGGGGTTAAGGAGCAAAATAACATAATTTTTTTATTGTACCAATTGACTTCGTTGAAACAAAAAGTGAAATATATAAAGGGGTCTGAATACTTTCAATACTCACTGTATGTAAACAGTTCTCATGGTGCACTGACAGACCTCTTTCTTCTCCCACTTATACCAACATTTCTTTTTTGCAAAAGCTGTTTGTAACATTCGGCCCCTGTTTGGCTTTGCCCATGTTTATTTGAAAAGTTGTAGATTTAAAAAAAAGATATGGATAAAGACATTCAGAATAAACAGGCAGAATGTGGATTCCATTTATGTAATTGAAGTAATTTCCAATCCTTTAAATCCAACATTCCATAAGCAAAGTTTACTAGCATCTATGCAATATTTAATAATATGATTTTTGGGTGATTTCTTTCTCATTAGTATTTTTTTCTTTTAGTTTCCACTATAATACACGGCTGTCACAACTTTTTCATTTCACCTACCAATCTATCTCAGTTGTACTTTTCTCCTGTAGGCTCACAGCTCAGAAATGAATTCCACTGGCATACTATTTTTGTAGCTTTGCTATTTCATCTTTCAAAAGAAGGCTGCTTTGCTGAATTTGAAGAGCGCTTTCTCGAAAATAGATCACAGTCTTAAAGTTTTATTTTCAAAGAAACTCTCCAGAGGGATTTTTTACTTAAGCCTCAATGTTATTTTTACCAGTTCTGTTTTTATGAGCCTGTATCTTTATGTGTTTACTCTTTGTGTGTGCAATATTCTTTTAATATATTTCATAGTTTACAGCAGTTTTTCATACTGAAGACTACAGTGTAGGTAAAGTGAGATTTAAACGCTTTCCCAAAGGCTGTAATAAACAATTTTTTTATACGCATTATTTCTTTCTTTTATTTGAGTTCAGTAAATCATTATTATAAGACAATAGTTATCTATGCATCTCCTTTTGCTTTTCCTATGCATGTCTTAGAAAAGCCTCAGGCACAGCCAGTAAAGCTATGTAGTGTATTCCAACCCTTCCTCCACCTGAACTGCATATGAGAGGTTCACATTGTTTTCTCTGCAGCAGAACAGGAAAGAAGCAAAATGATGTGATTTATTAGCATAGGCTTTATATGTTTAATCTAACCTAAGATATCCTAATAGTTCACAAATGTAACTACTCTTAAGTGTTTATTTTACAGTTTTTATGTCCTCATATTGTAGTAATGAAAATTTAAGGAAATCTACCATTACCTGTAAGGCAAATTACACTAAACATACTCACCTACACTCCTCTTCATCTTGATCACCTGAAAAAAAAGACTTTTAAAAAGCAGCCCAAAGTGCAGGGACAAGATGTCCGGCACTCTAGGCTGCTTATTATTCATTCCCTCGCCACTTCCCTCTTCCATGTTGGAGAGAGAGGTGACATAACGGCAAGAGGCGTGAATAATTAGCAGCCCGGAGCGCCAGACATTGCATCCCCGCACACAGAGCTGCTTTTTATAAGTCTTTTTTGGGTTATCCCGGAGTGTCAAGATAAGAGAAGTGCCGGGATTCAGATGAAGAGTGTAGATTAGTATGTTTAGTGTAATTTGCCTTACAGGTACTGTTAGATTTCCTTTACATATAAAACACAATTGAGCATTCTAAAATCACATAAATGAAAATCAAAATACCTTTTAATACATTTTGTTGGTGCCACTAGCAGCTCCATGTGGCCAGGGGCACTCCTGCCCAAGGACAGGCCAGTTCCATAGACTGTCGCTGCCTTGCTGTGCTTGGTGATGCAGGCCTTTTGTGATGGGACTAGATACTGCCGCTGTTGGTGTATGCTGGGTCCAGGCACTAGTTGAGCTGCAGGCTGCTGGAATAGGGAAAGCAGGGCATGCACTGCAACCCGATGTACTTCTGGGTGGCTGTAAGCCGCCAGAGTAGGGCACCACACGGGCTGGGGACACACTGCCAGCCGAGTTGGTCCTGGATGCTGGATTTGCTACAAGTCCGCAGTTTTCAGTGCAGGCACCGGGTCCGACTATCGTTGCGCGTATTGGGCTGAGTGACAGTGAGGGCCAGACGGAGGTATAGGCATCGGAGCTGAGCCACGGTGCAGCCATCTGGTCATGCGATGGTGCAGGCATTAGGGCTGGGTGGCGTTGTGGGCATCAGGGCTGGGTAGTGGTGCAGGCTTCTGTAGCGGGTGGCCTAGGGTGACTGGGGTGGATACTGAGGCCAGGCCTCTTGCTCCTCAATCATCTATGTGTCTACCCTGTTTTACCCAAGCCCAGGTCCCAGCAGGTGAGTACAAATAGGAAGAGGCAATGGAATAAAGGGGTGAAAACAGATGGAAAAACATAGGGGAAAAGGGAAAGAAGAGGAAAAATGCTGGAGCAGTGGTAATTGGTTGTAGTTGCCTAGTTTTGGCACAAAGGGTGGTACACACTGAGATACATGCCAAGTGAATTGGCTCAGTGAAGTCTTGCTTTCATCACTACTGGTAGTAGTCTCTATATCTTACATATCTGTGGCGTTGGATGGTTATCACAAATGTCTGAGAAGTCTGCCAGTTAGTACTATAGCAGTTTTAGCCATACTGCTTTAGAAATCAAAACACTGGGGCACATTTACTAAGAACAGTGCGCCAGGTTTAGGATTTCAGGGGCATGTTCTGCATGAATCTGGCATAGAGTTCACCACTCTTTTTTGGTGCACCTTTAACTTAGGGTGTGCAATACATTTCTATCAGACTTTGCATGTTAAATCCGGAGCACGGTCCGACTGAGCAGCGGAACACCCTCTTCAGTTTAGAAATTTGTGTTGCATGAAGCATAATCCATAATGGGCCTTGTGCGATCCGCATGTGCTGCAGATACTTCTTAACCCCTTCAAGCTCTGTGGCAGATATATCCACCACAGTGCTATGAAGGGTGTATGAAGAGGGCTCACGGGCTGAGCCCTCTTCATACAGAGCATATTGCAGCAAGGACCTATTGCTATCACCCGCGGTCAAAGTCGCCTGCGGCACTTAAAACGTGGCAATGCATTGGCACCGCCCATTTAGTTTCTATAATGGGGTAATTTATGGGGTTTTACTTTTATTTAGGCCTCTCAAAGTGACATGAAACCTGAGCAGGTCCCTCAATAGCAGGATTTTGATTTTATAATTTTTCAACTAACATGAAGTACAAAGTGTCACAAGAAAGAAATGTTAAAGCGTTTTAAAGTTATAACCATTTATAGTGACACAGGCCAGATTTGAAAAAAATGGGCCGTATCAGGAAGGTGAAAAGTGGCTTTAGAGTTAAGGTGTTGACACACTTCAGCTCTGCTACATCTGAGCTATAAAACACACAGTCAGCACTACCAAAACTCCTTCCCCTGCAGGACGCCGAAACACTGTAGTAAGCAGAAAAAAGAAGATTTTTACTTAAGTAGAAGATTCTACCCTAACTTAGGGTTAGATCCTTTGGCAACCAAAATTGTATACACCAGGACTAACAGAGAAAGGTTTGAGTTATATTTTTGAAATGCTTTTTTAGGTTTTATTTAGGTTTTAATTATGGTTTAGTAGATTTAATAAATTTTAAAAGTTTTGCCATATTTTGCCAACAACTTTTTCATACATCATGGTACGGATCTGTATAAGGTATCAAATCCCAGAATAAGCTTTGTATGCTACCAGTTTGGGGACTATACGACCATTTGATCACTTTTTATTCAAATTTAAATGCTTTGCAAAATGGCAGATGACTATTTTATGTAATGGGAGTTCAGCACTGGGAATAACTGTTTTTATATTTTGATAGATCAGGCATTTTGACAGTGCCAATTAAACAGTTGTTACTGGGGGTATTTGGTACCGGTCCCAGGGCCCCACAGGAGATTTAAGAATGGTTCTGCTCAATTGTATTCATCAGCCAAGTGCTGAGGACTGATATAAGAACATTTTTGTGTGTTCATTTGACAGGAATTTGATTTGGTCATAATTGACATCATTTGTCTTTTAACAAAAAAAAAGTGGTGAAACAAATAGCCCACATACAACCTAACAATGTTCTCTAAATTATGCAATGTGCTATTCTCCTTCTTATAGATATCAGATATCATATGTAACTGCCCCTTTTTTTCTTGAAAGTGATTTTCTTTACTTTTCTCTATTTCTTTTTATTTAATACTTGCTAGACGGCTGTAAATGCATAAAGATTTCTAAGATGTGTTTTTGATACACATTTCAATGATTTTTCACTACTAATTAATCAAAGATCTTAATTATGTGAACAATGCAGCAGTCAGTTTTAGAGCCTGAAACAGTAAATGGAAGAAAAGCAGACAGATGATTGATGATTGCTTGATTGGAATGACATTTTTGTGTTGTTAAAAACAGCCGTCAGCCAGAGAAATGTAGATTTAGACACTGACAAGTTAGATCCATCTTTGTAAGTAAATAATATAAGTGCCAAGTGTAATAGGCATCATAATCTTAATATATATGCATAACTCACCCATAAATCATTTTCTAGTCTATGGATATTAGTTATTAGTACACAATATATGGAAAACAAGCACAATAAACTAGATGAGTTCGTTCCTATATATTTATATCAAGACTCTTATTTAAAAAAGAAAACAAAAAAACCTTCAAATAATGCAATTTATTTCCTGTCAAGATTCAGTGGTTTTAGGGAATAAACCAACACAATATTGTTGACTGTTAACAAAAAAGTTGAAGAAATTATAAAAAAAAAAATAAATAAGGCATTTTGGTTTATTTTAAATAAATTTATGTCTAGAAATACACTAATTTATTGAGTTTCAAAGTATATTTACTATTACTGAATGTTAAGCACATTAAATCTTTCACTGAAGGTCAAGACACATGCATAGTGACAAGGCATAAAGAAAATGAGTTGAATAGAAAAAAACAATACAAAAAAAAAAACTTGAAATAAAGGATTAAAAATGCAACATGTAACATCTGACATCTGACAGGCTAAAATCTCCCTATGAAGAGCTTTTCCTCTTGCTCCAGTCTCCCTCACTAATATATAATGGTGCATTTTATCTGTCCACATTCTTTTGTAAATTATTAAAATGTCCTTAACGCCTTGCTGTAAACTGCCATATCAATACGTTGGGGGCGGCAAGGAAAGAAGGCGGAGGACTTCACCTGTGAGCCCAGGTGTTTGCTGCATATTACCATCGGTGAACCCTGTAATGGAAAATAAAGCCAAATTGCCGCTACTTTTGTGCCATTTTGCAACAATTTAATAATAAATGATCAATAGATTATATAGTCCCAAAAGAAATCAATGTAATGAAAACATCACCTCATCCCACCAAAAATGACAACTAACAGCTCCAGATGTCATAGTATGAAAAAGTAATTTGCATCAGAATATTGTGAAATTAATATTTTTTTTCTTACAAAAGGTTTTGCTTTTTTAAAAATCTATTTAAACATAATAATAACTATGCAAAAATTAGGTATCCCTTTGATCGTTTCGACCAAAAGAATAAAGAAGGGTTGTCATTTGAAGTGTACAGTGAAAGCTATAAAAGGAGAACCCACAATAAAAATTGCAAAATTGTGTGCTATGGGCACAATTCCGTGTTTGACGGCAGAGGGCGTTCCTGTGGGAAGTTGGCATTATCATTGTGTGCTGCCATCTATGAAACGACGGCAAAACAAATTGCAGACTGATTGATAGGTTCGTTTGTGTATGGCAGCCATTTGAGTAAGACGTGTTTCATGATTTTTGTTAAGATGGCAAAAGAGCAGTATCATTTGGTAATCTGTAGAGATGAGCGAGTATACTCGTCCGAGCTTGATGCTCGTTCGAGTATTAAGGTACTCGAAACGGCTCGTTGCTCGGACGAGTATTTCCCCTGCTCGAGATCGAGCATTTAATTAAAAAAACACAGTGAAGAACAATGAAGAATAGAATAAAAACAGTGAACACAGGATCATTTAAGTGAAAAACACAGTGAAAAACACAGTGAAGAATAGATTACAGATGTTCGGCACATCTGCTTACTTGTCGGGAGATACGCGCGGAACGGTGCGCCCAAAATAGCATGTGGAGAACACATTGAAGAACACGGTGAGCAGCACGGAGACATCGGGGAGCAGCAGAACGGAGACATCGGGGAGCAGCAGAACGGAGACATCGGGGAGCAGCAGAACGGAGACATAGGGGAGCAGCAGAACGGAGACATAGGGGAGCAGCAGAACGGAGACATCGGGGAGCAGCAGAACGGAGACATGGGGCGGCAGAACGGAGACATGGGGCGGCAGCACGGAGACATGGGGCGGCAGCAGAACGGAGACATAGGGGAGCAGCAGAATGGAGACATGGGGCGGCAGCACGGAGACATGGGGCGGCAGCAGAACGGAGACATAGGGTAGCAGCAGAACGGAGACATGGGGCGGCAGCACAGAGACATCGGGGAGCAGCAGAATGGAGACATAGGGGAGCAGCAGAACAGAGACATGGGGCGGCAGCACAGAGACATCGGGGAGCAGCAGAACGGAGACATGGGGGAGCAGCAGAACGGAGACATGGGGCGGCAGAACGGAGACATGGGGCGGCAGCACGGAGACATGGGGCGGCAGCACGGAGACATGGGGCGGCAGCACGGAGCCATGGGGCAGCACGGAGCCATGGGGCAGCACGGAGCCATGGGGCAGCACGGAGCCATGGGGCAGCACGGAGACATCGGGCAGCAAGGAGACATGGGGCAGCACGGAGACATGGGGCAGCACGGAGACATGGGGCAGCAAGGAGACATGGGGCAGCACGGAGACATGGGGCAGCATGGAGACATGGGGCAGCACGGAGAGATCGGGGAGACTTCAGTGAAAGAAGAGCAGCGGATCCCGGGACATCGTATCTCCCGACAAGTAAGCAGATGTGCCGAACATCTGCAATCTATTCTTCACTGTGTTTTTCACTTAAATGATCCTGTGTTCACTGTTTTTATTCTATTCTTCACTGTTCTTCACATCTGCTAACTTGTCGGGAGATAATATACGCGCGGAACAGTGAAGAATAGATTGCAGATGTTTGTATACATCTGATAACTTATCAGAAGACATTCTTTTTCAATTAATTAACACATTTTATTCCCGAACCATGGTCCCTTTGAAAAATGCTCGAGTCTCCCATTGACTTCAATGGGGCTCGTTATTCGAGACAAGCACTCGAGCATCTGGAAAAGTTCTTCTCGAATAACGAGCACTCGAGCATTTTAGTGCTCGCTCATCTCTAGTAATCTGCTTTTTGTTTTTGGATGAAAAAATACGAGGAGATAAAAGCAAAGTTGGATATTAGTTCAACTAATCTAAACATGGACGAGCATCCGTTTTTGATGAGGAGCGACCAGGACGCCTGGCAGACGTGGTTACCAAGTAACGAAAGTGCGCAAAGTAGCAGAGGCCATAGGTGTGTTGACCGGGACGCCAATTAATATTTTACATGATAAGTTGGCTATGAATAAATTGTCGGCCCGATGGGTGCCTCGATTGCTCACGGTGGACAAAAAGCGGATTTGGCTGTTTTTGAAGCAGTGTTTAGAGCAATTTAAGTAAGATCCGAAGGAGTTTTTGTGTCGCGTTGTCACCATTGATGAAATCTGGATTCATCATTACACACCAGAAACTAAGCAACAATCAAAACAATAGATTTCTCCCGGTGAATTTGCACCAAAGAAGGTGAAGACGGTCCCATCCTCATGGATTTTTTGGAAAAAGGAAGAACGATCACTGGACAATACTACAGTGAGTTATTGACCTGCTTCAACACAGCCCCATTTGGCGAAAAAGAATGTGCTGTTTCAACACGATAACGCACCAGCACACTCATCCGGAGTTGTCGCTGCCAAACTGCATGAATTGCATTATGAATTGCTGCCGCACCCCTGTATTCACCCAATCTGGCTCCCTGCGACTTTTTCTTGTTCCCTAACATGAAGAAATTTTTTTTCGCTCAATTGAGGAAGTAATCGCCGAGACAAAGACGTATTTTGGAGAGTTCGACAAATCCTATTTTTTGGAGGGGTTAAAAAAATGGCAGGAGGGATTAGAGAAGTGTATCTTTCTAAAAGGGGGCTATGCTGAATAATATATATATATATTTTTTTAAATGGTGTCTTCATTTCTAACACGGGTTCTTATTGAACTGCCCTCGTATAATGTAACAAATGCTGGCCAACCATTAAGCAAAAATCCACAAGATCCTGCAACAATCAAGCGTCCCACTCTCTACATACCAATTACTTTTTTAAAACATAGCCAGATCACCAAATTTTGTAGCAGGAATGGTGGTCAGTATTTCTACATTTTAACCTAGTGTTGTTACATTACTAATGACATAGTGTAATCCTTTTTATGAGGTTCAATTTTACAAGTTTTAGGGATCATTAAAATTTTTTAACATAAAATGTTATTTTTTTTTCTTCATGTGACTGTATGTTCTTGTGAATAATTAACATATCTGCGTCCAGATATCTGTCCTGCTAATGCAGGGGACAGTGTATGTGTTAACTAAACTTTAAATTAACTTTTAACAAAACTGCATAAATCAATAGAATGTAAACAGTTTCCACATCCTGGATGCTGGTGTGTACCAGGCTAGGGACCCTACCCCAGATACTTCAAAGATAGAGAGCTGTGAACAACCTCTTGAGTTTTAATGAAAATCAATTTTTATTCAAGACAGACAGTGTTCAAATATTGGACATTTCAGCCTCATGGCCTTTGTCAAACGCACTGAAGTCTGTGTCAAGTGTGTAATGAACACTAAGTGTATGGGTCTGCACATGGGTTTAGCGTTCAACGTCACTATTCTAGCATTTAGCCCAAACCCCTGATGAAGCCAGTTGTACTGGTGAAACATGTCGGGGGCTAATGTTTGGAAAATTTTAATTTGCAGTGTGGCATAGTCATTGGCAGACAGTGGTAATATATATATCACCATCAGTTGAGATGGGGACACATAGTATCATTCCTAGACCTTCCAGTCCACTATTTCTAACTATATTTCTAACTATAGGACTAGGATCTCCATGCAGTATTTATAACAATACAGCCTGCTACCATAGCAGCCCCTGCTGGGGCAGCACAGGCAATACCTCTATCCATGGTCTAGGTCAGTGATGGCGAACCTATGGCATGGAGTGCTGGTATGAATGTACGCTGTGACAGAGAAGGGAGTATAAATAACAAATTAAATTTCTGTGTTGGCACTTTGCGATAAATAAGTGGGTCTTGATTGTAGTTTGGGCACTCGGTCTCTAAAAGGTTCTCCATCGCTAGCCTAGGTCATCATTTTAGGGCTTTAATCCATACAAATAATTTACATTACCTTAGCAGACAACACTGCGTAGGACAGTCCACGCTATCTGGCCAATAGTGGACTCACAGCAATTAATATAGGTGGGCTTAGACCCCTTTTTGTGTCCGCTATCTCGCACTTTGTACCACTGACTATCTGCAACTGCCCATGACTCAGTTCACACTGTGCTTTTAATCCACTGTTTGTCCTGTGCATCTAGTGGTTTATGCCACAACAGTTTGTAATATAGTGCAATCTCTCTTAAGAATTTCTAATAAAAGTGATGTTTTATTTTTCTCATTTGTCCGGATATGGGTCAATTTTGACTGCCCAAAGGCAGTTCTATAAAATAATCCCAACGTCACTATTGGAACACTATTTGCATAAAAACACAAGAGGTTGTGCACTGCTCTAAATTATTTGAACCAAGCAAGATATGAGAGGGGAAAATAATGCAATAGACAAATAACACATCCAAATAATGATACTTTAGAAAAGAGAGGGAAAGCGGATGTGCAAACAAGATAAATTTTATTATTTCATCAATATACAAAGATAAAAACATTTAAAAACCCAAAAAATGGGAAAAAGAACACAATGGTCTCTCCTCAGAGAAATATTTCATGTATGTACAACCAACAATGGATAACAAAGCTGCTAAATATAAAGGTGTAAAAATATGCACAAAATCACATGTAATAATAAGGTGCAAAGTGCCTAGGCTGAATACATACAAAGGTTCTTGGACTGTGTGCTGTGTGGTGTACAAGACAAGTAGAGACAGTGTCTCAATGCAAGGTGTTTACATATTATGAGATCAAAAAACGAAACAAAACATAGATAAAGTGCTGCGTGCAGAAAATAGCAGCTAGTGGTGTTGATACACAATTCAAGTAGATACAATAAAGCAGTACATCACATTATATTACCTAATGTAGAGCATGAAGAGGAGAGACCACAAACGCCCCACGCGTATCGCCCGTCTGGGGGGCTTCCTCAGGGGATAAGGAAAGGGAAATCAACCCAGCTATTTAAATCATCCAGTCCCGCCCCCCAGCGGTGTATGGATGTCCTACCATACCGCCCCTTTTAGTGTTAGAACACATCAAAGTATGATTCATAGTTCATGGTGAGTCTAAAAAGGTACTGTATCAGAGGGTTTCCCCTGCCGATTTGTAAGTTTGTTAAGTTAATCTGATGTGTGAGCCAGGTTCCAAGCCATAGCAGTGCGGCATAAACTACTTCCGGGTCAAGGAGGTCAGAGAACCTGAGTCAAGTATGCATGTGTTGCCAAGCAACGGGGACAGACCCCGTGCTAAGTTTGAAGATCCGATCCGTACAACAGAAAAAAGGAAAAGACGGTAAGGTATATGCAAGCCATCACTGTGGCAGATATAACTCAGATGGAGATGTAACGATCGAACAGAGTGTGTATATAAATGAACTATAGACGCATAGACGCATGATCGTAGCAAAGTCTAACACTTGCGCTGTCTAGAAGATACCAAGGCAGCGTATTGCATATAATGCCAAACTGTATGTATAATCTGGAGTACAAAGATGACGGCGAGAGATCCAGATATGTGTCAATTGCGGCGGCGCACAGAGCTCTGGCAATCAACCGGGCGACACAATGTCCGCAATATCATATTATGAATACATGCAATCTATGGTATAGAGGTAGCAGAAGAAAAAAAAAAAAAAAAAAGTAAACAAAAAGGAAAACAAAAAGGTAAACAAAAAAGGGTAAACAAAAAAGGGTAAACAAAAAAGGGTAAACAAAAAAGGGTAAACAAAAAAAAAATTTGAGCATGTGTCAATTTATAAATGCGAAAGTTAATTGAAGCGGCACATAATACAAACAGAAAATAAGGAAATGTAAAAATGAAACGGCGCACAGTGCATATGCATATGGTACGGCGCAAGATTCATATACATGTAATGCGGCGCAAATACAAATATGAATGATGCAAAGAAGGCAAAAATTGGCATACGTAAGAACACAATTATCGATATCTATCTATTAAGTAGAGTGCAGACTGCAAATGCGGCGTATCGCCTATTGGACTAATCTTTGCAGGTATCTATATATACAATCAAAATGGTGTAAAAAAACCCAGTATTGGATGTCTGTCCATTAATTAAGGTACAGATTGGAATTGCGACATGTCGCCGATTAGACCTGTCGTTGTAGATAACTGCGTATGGAGTCCAAATAGTGCGCGCTTGAAATACATTATCTGAGAATCATCGAAGTAGCATCGTGTATAAAGTGTACCGCTATCCATACAGTCCTTAGATATACATATACATGAATATATGATGCAAGTCACTAAGGACAAACCAAGCAGCGCTACACAATATATAGAAAGTAAGTAATCTAGTACAAGAACTATAGTGTGGGCAGTAGCAGGACCTAAAAGGTAAGTATCACTAGTCTCAGGACGCTATCCTGGTAGGGGGCGGTATGGCAAGGACATCCACCACAAGGTGGGGTGAGGGGGAGAAGGAGAGTGGAAAAATATTCAACAATTATCAGCTAGTAATATAGTACACAATTATCAATTTTTATCCTTATTATATATCAAGGTCACCAAATGGATGAATATTAGGCAGCAAGAGATGGTAGCGGGCAGGAATGATGCATAACAGACTGTTATATGCAGCAGTACATTGATATAAGGGCTAAAGAAGAATAGGAGTCCAACTTGTGGGAGTATACAGACATTGATTAGAGCGAAGGGATCGGATCCAATAGCACCTGTGGGTGCATCGATAGCATATCTTGAAAGAGTATTGGTTATGGTCCCTCTATTAGAGCAGCAGACTGTGAATCTGAGAGTTAGGCAGATAAAAGTGATCTCATCATGCGTGCTGTGAAAGAAGGTTAACACCTATATAAAAAAGAAAAAAAAAAAGCAAAACGCAAATTAGTGATACAATGCAAGTGAGAGTATTAGGGGGCCCAAATACAAACTAGACTTTAAGGGGTCCAGGACAGTGACCAAACCAGTGAGAGACTAGATAAAGAGCTAGAAATAGCTGAGTGAAATACACCAAAAAGGTGAAGAAATAAGGAATGCTGTGTCCAACTGATAGAAGAAGGGATAACCAAACAAGATAGAAATAAAGTGATAAAAAAGGCATATAGAAAATGGATTGGTGTTCCAACTATTTTTTATAATGACCTGTAAACAGTAGTTCTTCGTTCAGGCCTTGTGGAGCAACAGTATCCAAGATATAGATCCATCTCGATTCGCTTCGGAGAAGTTGTGGCACTAGGCTTCCACCTCGAACATTTTGTGAGATTTTTTCAAGACCCAAGACACGCAGATCCTGTGTTCGACATCTATGAAAATGGAGAAAATGGGCCGCTACTGAAGTGAGGGTCTTTCCTTTTTGTAGATCGGAAGCCGCTGTATTGATGGTGGACAGATGTTGTTGGCATCTCCTACGCAATTCTTGTGTGGTTTGACCCACATAGAGTTTTGGACAGGGACAGAGTAGTACATAGACCACTCCCTTGGTTTTACAATGTATGTAATCCCGAATTTTAAAGTTTCCATGATGCGTGGGGTCCTGAAATACAGAGGTTTGTATTATGTGTGGACATATCGAGCAGCCCCCGCATGGAGATGATCCTGTGAAACGGACTCCCCTCCCCAATGTGGTAGTGGGGCGCTGGAAATGACTGTTTGTGAGAGTGTCCCTCAAGTTGCGAGCACGTCGAGCCGTAAGTATCGGTTTGTCCGTGAGGAATGGGGCCAATCTCATGTCACTTTTTAAAATCCCCCAGTTTTTGTTCAGGATGTCATACAGGTCACCCCATTGATTGTTGAATGTAGTGACTAACCTTGGTCTAGAGTCCATTGTCCGAGACTTGGTTTGAAGGAGGTCCTTTCGCTCACTCAATTTAGCTCTGGTAAAGGCTCCGGAGATTATTTTCCGAGGATATCCGCGTTCTTGGAATCTGTGGGTCAACTCCCGTGCGTGCCTCCTAAAATCTGATTGGTCGCTGCAGTTTCGCTTGAGTCTAAGAAACTGTCCCGTGGGGATTCCGTTCTTGAGGTGTCGAGGATGGAAGCTAGAAAAATGCAACAAGTTGTTAGTCGCAGTTTGTTTGCGAAAGAGGGAGGTAGTCAGAGTCGGATGGTTATAGGAAATGGAGATATCTAAGAAGTCGACTGTCGTTGTGGATAGGGTGGACGTTAACTTGATGTTCCAGGGGTTGTTGTTTAATTCTGATATAAATCCAACACAATACTCTGAGGAGCCGGTCCAAAGGAGGAGAATGTCGTCAATGTATCGAAACCAGCCCGACACCTTGGTCTTGTAGGCGTCCAGGCGGTAGACGACATTCTCCTCCCACCATCCTAAAAATAAATTGGCATAGGAAGGGGCACATTTTGCCCCCATGGCCGTGCCTGATGTTTGTTTGAAATACGTCCGGTCAAAGATAAAGTAATTCTGGTGTAACACCAGATACAGAAGATCCAGCAAAAAGGAATCATGCCTTCTGTCCGAAGACCACTGTTTATCAAGAAAGAAAGTTACTGCTTCAAGACCTACCTTGTGGTCTATGATGGTATATAAAGCTTCCACATCCAATGTGACAAGTAGAGTAGGCGTAGAAGATCTGAAGTTTTCCAATTGCTGGATCAGATGTGTTGTGTCACGGACGTAAGATTCCAACCTAAAAACCAAGGGTTGCAGGTAAAAGTCGAGGTAGGAACATAGCTTCTCATTGAGGCCACCTATACCTGAGACAATGGGTCGTCCCGGTGGCTTCTCCAAAGATTTATGGACTTTGGGAAGCATATAAAAGGTGGGGATTATAGGTTTTTCAGTTGTAAGAAATTTAGAGGGTGAGTCAACTGGCCTACAAGTTATCAATTTGTCATCGTACAATCTTTCTGACATTGAACTTTCAGTTCTACGTAAGGGCCTTTCTTTCTCACCCATGAATAAACTTAATAAATTCGAGGTCACCAAAGATGTTTATTTATTTTGCAGGCAACTAGCTTTCAAGCTGTTATATCACCAACCGGACTTGGTCGATTCTCTCCCAGAGGGTGACCGACAAACTTTTAGGGATTTATTGGACCTACTTGAGGAAGCATCTAATGACTCAGGTAAGAGAAAGTTCACCACACGTACCCCGTCACAAAGCACTCCCAGCTTCAGACTGTTCCCTGCACTGAACATTTTCTATGAACTTACTCTGCGTGACATTAAGACATTACAAATTGACAATAACAAAGGAGAAAATCTTTCCCCGACAGAACGCTCTGCACTTGCAAATTTGAAGAAACAAAAAGGGTTTTTGATCAAGGAGGCGGATAAAGGGGGCAATATTGTAATTTGGCCGGTTGAGCTCTACCTGGAGGAAGCACGAAGGCAACTCAGTAACCCGAACTTCTATACCACCTTACCTTCGGACCCCACCCAAATTTTCAAAGATAAAATAGATCGACTCCTAACAGCGGCATTTCGGGTAGGTATCATCAACAAGGGTGAGCGAAAATTTCTTACAACTGAAAAACCTATAATCCCCACCTTTTATATGCTTCCCAAAGTCCATATATCTTTGGAGAAGCCACCGGGACGACCCATTGTCTCAGGTATAGGTGGCCTCAATGAGAAGCTATGTTCCTACCTCGACTTTTACCTGCAACCCTTGGTTTTTAGGTTGGAATCTTACGTCCGTGACACAACACATCTGATCCAGCAATTGGAAAACTTCAGATCTTCTACGCCTACTCTACTTGTCACATTGGATGTGGAAGCTTTATATACCATCATAGACCACAAGGTAGGTCTTGAAGCAGTAACTTTCTTTCTTGATAAACAGTGGTCTTCGGACAGAAGGCATGATTCCTTTTTGCTGGATCTTCTGTATCTGGTGTTACACCAGAATTACTTTATCTTTGACCGGACGTATTTCAAACAAACATCAGGCACGGCCATGGGGGCAAAATGTGCCCCTTCCTATGCCAATTTATTTTTAGGATGGTGGGAGGAGAATGTCGTCTACCGCCTGGACGCCTACAAGACCAAGGTGTCGGGCTGGTTTCGATACATTGACGACATTCTCCTCCTTTGGACCGGCTCCTCAGAGGATTGTGTTGGATTTATATCAGAATTAAACAACAACCCCTGGAACATCAAGTTAACGTCCACCCTATCCACAACGACAGTCGACTTCTTAGATATCTCCATTTCCTATAACCATCCGACTCTGACTACCTCCCTCTTTCGCAAACAAACTGCGACTAACAACTTGTTGCATTTTTCTAGCTTCCATCCTCGACACCTCAAGAACGGAATCCCCACGGGACAGTTTCTTAGACTCAAGCGAAACTGCAGCGACCAATCAGATTTTAGGAGGCACGCACGGGAGTTGACCCACAGATTCCAAGAACGCGGATATCCTCGGAAAATAATTTCCGGAGCCTTTACCAGAGCTAAATTGAGTGAGCGAAAGGACCTCCTTCAAACCAAGTCTCGGACAATGGACTCTAGACCAAGGTTAGTCACTACATTCAACAATCAATGGGGTGACCTGTATGACATCCTGAACAAAAACTGGGGGATTTTAAAAAGTGACGTGAGATTGGCCCCATTCCTCACGGACAAACCGATACTTACGGCTCGACGTGCTCGCAACTTGAGGGACACTCTCACAAACAGTCATTTCCAGCGCCCCACTACCACATTGGGGAGGGGAGTCCGTTTCACAGGATCATCTCCATGCGGGGGCTGCTTGATATGTCCACACATAATACAAACCTCTGTATTTCAGGACCCCACGCATCATGGAAACTTTAAAATTCGGGATTACATACATTGTAAAACCAAGGGAGTGGTCTATGTACTACTCTGTCCCTGTCCAAAACTCTATGTGGGTCAAACCACACAAGAATTGCGTAGGAGATGCCAACAACATCTGTCCACCATCAATACAGCGGCTTCCGATCTACAAAAAGGAAAGACCCTCACTTCAGTAGCGGCCCATTTTCTCCATTTTCATAGATGTCGAACACAGGATCTGCGTGTCTTGGGTCTTGAAAAAATCTCACAAAATGTTCGAGGTGGAAGCCTAGTGCCACAACTTCTCCGAAGCGAATCGAGATGGATCTATATCTTGGATACTGTTGCTCCACAAGGCCTGAACGAAGAACTACTGTTTACAGGTCATTATAAAAAATAGTTGGAACACCAATCCATTTTCTATATGCCTTTTTTATCACTTTATTTCTATCTTGTTTGGTTATCCCTTCTTCTATCAGTTGGACACAGCATTCCTTATTTCTTCACCTTTTTGGTGTATTTCACTCAGCTATTTCTAGCTCTTTATCTAGTCTCTCACTGGTTTGGTCACTGTCCTGGACCCCTTAAAGTCTAGTTTGTATTTGGGCCCCCTAATACTCTCACTTGCATTGTATCACTAATTTGCATTTTTCTTTTTTTTTTCTTTTTTATATAGGTGTTAACCTTCTTTCACAGCACGCATGATGAGATCACTTTTATCTGCCTAACTCTCAGATTCACAGTCTGCTGCTCTAATAGAGGGACCATAACCAATACTCTTTCAAGATATGCTATCGATGCACCCACAGGTGCTATTGGATCCGATCCCTTCGCTCTAATCAATGTCTGTATACTCCCACAAGTTGGACTCCTATTCTTCTTTAGCCCTTATATCAATGTACTGCTGCATATAACAGTCTGTTATGCATCATTCCTGCCCGCTACCATCTCTTGCTGCCTAATATTCATCCATTTGGTGACCTTGATATATAATAAGGATAAAAATTGATAATTGTGTACTATATTACTAGCTGATAATTGTTGAATATTTTTCCACTCTCCTTCTCCCCCTCACCCCACCTTGTGGTGGATGTCCTTGCCATACCGCCCCCTACCAGGATAGCGTCCTGAGACTAGTGATACTTACCTTTTAGGTCCTGCTACTGCCCACACTATAGTTCTTGTACTAGATTACTTACTTTCTATATATTGTGTAGCGCTGCTTGGTTTGTCCTTAGTGACTTGCATCATATATTCATGTATATATATATCTAAGGACTGTATGGATAGCGGTACACTTTATACACGATGCTACTTCGATGATTCTCAGATAATGTATTTCAAGCGCGCACTATTTGGACTCCATACGCAGTTATCTACAACGACAGGTCTAATCGGCGACATGTCACAATTCCAATCTGTACCTTAATTAATGGACAGACATCCAATACTGGGTTTTTTTACACCATTTTGATTGTATATATAGATACCTGCAAAGATTAGTCCAATAGGCGATACGCCGCATTTGCAGTCTGCACTCTACTTAATAGATAGATATCGATAATTGTGTTCTTACGTATGCCAATTTTTGCCTTCTTTGCATCATTCATATTTGTATTTGCGCCGCATTACATGTATATGAATCTTGCGGCGTACCATATGCATATGCACTGTGCGCCGTTTCATTTTTACATTTCCTTATTTTCTGTTTGTATTATGCGCCGCTTCAATTAACTTTCGCATTTATAAATTGACACATGCTCAAATTTTTTTTTTTTGTTTACCCTTTTTTGTTTACCCTTTTTTGTTTACCCTTTTTTGTTTACCTTTTTTGTTTACCTTTTTGTTTACATTTTTTTTTTTTTTTTTTTCTTCTGCTACCTCTATACCATAGATTGCATGTATTCATAATATGATATTGCGGACATTGTGTCGCCCGGTTGATTGCCAGAGCTCTGTGCGCCGCCGCAATTGACACATATCTGGATCTCTCGCCGTCATCTTTGTACTCCAGATTATACATACAGTTTGGCATAATATGCAATACGCTGCCTTGGTATCTTCTAGACAGCGCAAGTGTTAGACTTTGCTACGATCATGCGTCTATGCGTCTATAGTTCATTTATATACACACTCTGTTCGATCGTTACATCTCCATCTGAGTTATATCTGCCACAGTGATGGCTTGCATATACCTTACCGTCTTTTCCTTTTTTCTGTTGTACGGATCGGATCTTCAAACTTAGCACGGGGTCTGTCCCCGTTGCTTGGCAACACATGCATACTTGACTCAGGTTCTCTGACCTCCTTGACCCGGAAGTAGTTTATGCCGCACTGCTATGGCTTGGAACCTGGCTCACACATCAGATTAACTTAACAAACTTACAAATCGGCAGGGGAAACCCTCTGATACAGTACCTTTTTAGACTCACCATGAACTATGAATCATACTTTGATGTGTTCTAACACTAAAAGGGGCGGTATGGTAGGACATCCATACACCGCTGGGGGGCGGGACTGGATGATTTAAATAGCTGGGTTGATTTCCCTTTCCTTATCCCCTGAGGAAGCCCGCCAGACGGGCGATACGCGTGGGGCGTTTGTGGTCTCTCCTCTTCATGCTCTACATTAGGTAATATAATGTGATGTACTGCTTTATTGTATCTACTTGAATTGTGTATCTACACCACTAGCTGCTATTTTCTGCACGCAGCACTTTATCTATGTTTTGTTTCGTTTTTTGATCTCATAATATGTAAACACCTTGCATTGAGACACTGTCTCTACTTGTCTTGTACACCACACAGCACACAGTCCAAGAACCTTTGTATGTATTCAGCCTAGGCACTTTGCACCTTATTATTACATGTGATTTTGTGCATATTTTTACACCTTTATATTTAGCAGCTTTGTTATCCATTGTTGGTTGTACATATATGAAATATTTCTCTGAGGAGAGACCATTGTGTTCTTTTTCCCATTTTTTGGGTTTTTAAATGTTTTTATCTTTGTATATTGATGAAATAATAAAATTTATCTTGTTTGCACATCCGCTTTCCCTCTCTTTTCTAAAGCTCTAAATTATTTAAGTATCTGAGGTAGGATCTCTAGCCTGATGCATACCCACATCTTGGATGTGCAAACCGTTCACATATAATTGATTTATGCAATTTTAAAAGTCTATTTAGCTAACACACTGTCCCCTGTATTAAAAAACAGTAAAAACTGAGTTATGACAAATGTTTAAAGCACAACTCCAATATTTTTTGCCAAAATGGCACGTATTGAAAAACTGTCTTGATAAAAATTGATTTGCATAAAAACACAATCGTTGTGCACAGCTCTCTATCTTGGCATACATCAATATAGTGCAGAACATAATTGTTTACATACTTTTCTAAAGAAAAATGATTTCAATTCACTTATTTTATCCCTGTATTCATCTCTTTTTAAGCAGTTTGTGTAATTCAGCTTTCTGTCCTCTGCTCTATTGGCACGATAGATAGCAGATAAGTAATAAGCTAATATAGTTTATCTCTGCAGATAGCTGGATAATTAAGGAAAATATTCACTAGGTTTAGAATAGACTTGATCTTTAGCCTGCTTTCTTTATCTCTATGCTGTGTTTGGGACATCAGAAGCACTGCTCACTGCAGGAGTAAGAAGAAGCAGAACTGAAGAATATTTCAAAGTTTACTGTTATCGGCTGCACTATTAATTTCCGTATTAAAAATGTAAGTTTTGCTTCAAGTCTTATCCTACAATTATATTTTATCACCTGCAGATGAAGAATAATGGGGTTCCACTCTTTTATATCCCATCACCTATAAAATGCTCACATGAATTTCTTCTAAATATTGTATCTATTGTTTACTTTAATATTTTATATTGATTTGATTAACCTAATTCTCATTTTATGAGTGGTTGCATATGTGTATGTTTGTATATAATGTAGAATTGTCTGTTACTTACTTGTTTTATTTTCAAATTTATCGTAGAACATATTATTTCATTTCAGTTCATAAGTGTTAATAGTTTCCTTTAAAGAGTAAATTGTAGAATAAATTTGAGTTTCCCAGTATGTGTTCCATCAACCCACTAGCTTCTCAGCACAACCAGCAGGATGCATTATAAAGATGTCATTTGCATAACTGGTTGAGCACTTTCAAATGTCAGCACAACTGCTTCTACAATGCTAATAACACTATGTTCAGCTATATATGCTACTTTCAAACTATTAACCAAATGATTTAAACATATATGTACACTGCCTGAATTAACCTTGACATTTAAATGTGTTGTTTTATCCATCTCACTAAAATTCCCAATGGACTTTCTAAGGATTAACAGCTAATCAATGTATTGAACTGCAACTCATAAGGACAATTTTATGAATCTTATTTGCAGTACAGTGAGTAATTATACATTGAAAATAAGCAAAAAACTGAAAATATAAACAATATAATTAGCATGTTTTATTGTTGTTTATTTGATTATACATCTAACTTCATGTCTAAAAATATAAAAAAAAGAACTAAGATTCATGCATCCACAGAAAAATAATCACATGGCTTTATAGAGAGACACATGTTGTTTTTTGAAATGAATCCAAACCAAAGCTAACCTCTGGGACTCAACAGAGGATTCTGTCAGGGTGCCAGGTAAGTTATAACACACAATTATATTGTAATGCAAAGGCTTAGAGAAAGCAGAAAGACATAGTTGCAATTGAGCTATGATGGGCTTTGGTAACCTGTCTTTAGTGAAAATGAGGTCCCTGGTGACAGGTTCCCTTTAAGTGTGAGTCCATGCAGTGCAGGACCAGCATTGGACATTGACCGAATATTTTCAATGGTTTTGTTCAGACATGTCTTTTTATGCATGCATGCTTAGGTGTTTATTTTTTTATGCACATGAAATTTACAGCATCCTCTAATTTTGTGTGATGTGAGGACTGCACTAGGCAGACAAATATGCATTTGTTTAGAAAGAAGTCAAACAGTGAAAGACAGGGACTTACACTCAAACACCGGTGCTTAACAGTTAACAAGTGATAAATATAAAAATATTTAGCCACCAGTACTGAGTATTGCACAGCCCGAATGCTGCAAACCAGAAGTGAACTCAGCATGTCAGTTCAGTTACGGTTTGCAGCATTCAGGCCGTGCGACCCGAGCAGCACACATTGCGAGTGTGATGCGAGTTCAGTAGAAGGGGCCTAAGGAATGGTGTTATTGTAGACAATATAGCAAACATGGGGGTATATTTTTTTTAAAAAGGTAACTAAACGCTATAAAAAGATGTGGTTTTAATTCCTGAAATTTTTTACCTTGTTACAACAATGTGACATTTTGACCCTGTAACAAGAATACAAATATAAACAGTAGCTACAAGAACCATAACAATGAGCATAAAATGTTGAACATTATATGGCTATATAAGGGTTACATATTGCTAGGTATTTCATTTCACTATAATAAAAATGCATTCCCTTTAAATAAGCTTCAAGGTAAAAGTATTGTCCTTAATGGAAACACAATCATATGCATGAAGTCTAAAGATTATATATACCATGCAAGCTCCTTGTTGTGTGAGTAGATGCCTGAAGGCTATCAATTTGTAATCCATATTTTAAGTAAACATGAACAATTCAGTAAACAACATGAACAATAAATGCAGAGGTTGTGAAAAAGAGCCCTAAGTAAAAGATAAGGCTTATGTAGTGCAGATGAAGAGAACAGGCACAGTAGAGAAAGCTGCCAGCCTCAGACCGACATTTTCAGACCGGCATATTGCAGAGTGGGATAAGTTTAAATTATAGATTGCAAGATGGGAACAGTGGATTGGGAAAATGTCACACATTTGTTTTAAATACATCTTTATTTGATATTCACACACATGGACGAAATAATACGTCCTTAAGAGAAGATACTTCCCACACAGGGATGTGCTATTACTGCCAGCTTCTGCCACCAGCTCACGTACTGGCACCAAAGGAAGCTAGTGTCATATCACAGATGACAGCGTGCTTTAACACCCACGATCGTAGAAAAGCATGACAGCAGCGTCTTAGTGTCTTCCACCTAGGGATCGAATCCCCTGTGCCACTTATGAGGGGATCCAATCCTCTTCAGGGCAGTCCTAAGGTCTGCCAAGTGCTGCAGGGCTGCCCAACCTCATCTGCAGTCAGACCACTACTGGGTTTGACTGTAAAATGTCTGCGCATACAACATTAGTATTGTAGTGCAGTGTTTTGGACCAGCAATCAGAGCATCACTGGTTCAAGTCCAAGTTTGTATAAAGTAAAGAAAAGAGAAAAAAATAGTGGCGATATTATACCCCCTCTTTTTCATGGCAAGGACGAATTCACTCAGTTAGAATGGTCTCTCTCCCACAATTTTTACATCTATTTAGAGCTTTACCTTTACCTATCCTTGCACATATATTTCATAACATTCCCTCCCTAATCTCTGGATTTGTCTGGAAGCATAAACAACCAAGGGTGGCCCAAAAAACTTTGTTTTATCGCAGACAATTAGGAGGCACAAATCTTGCAGCTAACCTCTATCAGAGGGCAATTATAAACCAGCTTGGGTCTCATCCCCTCTACTAAACATATTGCATAACCCTATGTTTCCACCAGGCTTGACACCTCAGGCCTTCACAGGGTGGATACAGAATGACCTTGGAGCCTTAAAAACATTCTGGGTGAATGACCGTCTTCTCACTAGGGCCGAAGTCCAGGCCTCACATAACCTCCCACCTGCTGAGTACTGGCCCCTCTATTAGGTATTACAACTCTTAAATGGACTCCGCAACTCAAGAGTTCTACCAAGCCCTACTAGGTTTGAGTGGATATGTATGCGAGACCCATTTGGTAGGGAAACAATCTCCTATGTAAACGCTATTCTTAATGCACCGCCACCACTGATCAAACTGTCTATAATGGAACAATGGGAAATGGATCTAGGGTGTGCTCTTTTGTTACAGAGATGGGGCCACTGTTGTGATGTTCTTTCAAGGGGAAGCCATCAGTTTGCACTAACTGAAACTGCTCTTAAACTATTGCATTGAACATATTTAGTCCCATCATGTTTCGGCTTTAGAGGGTGCCAGGAAACCATTGATATATGGTGGACTTGCCTGGTGGTTGCTAGATTTTGTTCAGAGATCTGCACGCTCCTGACCTCAGTCCTCACATTGAACACAACCCTCTAGCATTAACAATAGAACCCATTGTTTCATACAGTTTGTCACTCTTGCAGCAAAAATCCACATAGGAGCTAGATGGCGTAAACCTACCTAATTCTTGGAAGCAATAGTTAGCTGCTTAAATCTGATTATGTTATATGAAAAGATTGAGGCCACAAGGTCAGATAGATTGGAAAACTTTAATAATATATGGCAACCGTGGATTATGTTCTCGGCCACACCTACACTCCATCATCCCCTCTCTCTTCTTTTCCCTATGTCTGCGCCCATATGTGGTAATGTTTGTTAAGTGTATTCAGTGTATTATTTTCATGCCATGAGGTTAAGGGCTGTTTATTTAAAGCCCAGTAATGAATACTCTATATACCATGTAACACCCCCTGTACCTCATTGACATGTGACCCCCTGCACTGGGATATTGTAGCTGTGAGGATAATATAGCTTTCATTGGAGTTCTTTAATAAAGTTATTTGGAAACTAAAACATTAAAATAAATAATAAATAAATAAATAAAATCTATGCCTTAGATGTTATAACCCTAAAATAACACATTCCCATACAACATTTAATAAAGTAAAAAAACACAACCCCCCCCCCCACACACACACACATATTCCGTACAGCTGCGTCTGTCTGTATAATAATTATTGGAACTGCACAGTCAACACCGTAAAAAAACCCAAAAAAAACATTTTTTATTAACACCCTTAAAAAAATGCTCCAAAAAGTGATGAAAAATTATATGGATTTCAAAATAAGACCACTAAAAATGAAAACTCTTCTTAAGCCCTTAATCAGATTTGTCAGCCAAAAGTTAAAAAGTTATGCCTCTGAAAAGATGGTGATGCTAAAATTAACAATATTTCCTACAAATTAGTTTCTACTCAGTAAAATTGGGACAAAAATAAAAATGTATATAAATTAGGTATGTTTGTAATTGTGGTGACCAATAGTATAAAAATAACATTGTTTCTATGGTACGGTGAGTCGCCAAAAAAACCTCAAAATATTACAAAAAATTGATGATTTTCATTTCCTCCACCACACAAGGAGCTAATAAAATCTCATCATTTTGCATCTCATGTGGCAAAAAATAAGCCCATATAGGTCCACATTCAAAAAAGAAAAAAATTATAGCCTGTACAATTTGCCAATGCAAATCTGGTCTGAATGTTATATTCCAATTCACATTCCAGCTGTGTGCCCACACAGCAGGTTACCACCACATATGGTTTAAACTTCTTAAAAGTTTTTTTCATATGTTAAGGAGTACAGTTTCAATAATGGGCATTCGCTCTCCCCAGCCAGGACCACCTACACGGTAATATCATCACATGTATATAATTTTATCTTGATGTTGTATTCTGGGTTTCACTGTTATATTGCATATCTTTTGAAGCATTATTATATGTTATTCTGTCCCAGTTTCTATGCTTTTTTTCTAGGTGATACATTTTTATATGATATTTATGTAATTTTTTTGGCATTTTGTTGCCATGCATTTGCTTTGGATTTGGGGAGCCTTTTGGTATATACTGTTTTGGGGTTTTTAATAGTTTTTAAAGACTTGTTTCAATAATAAAATTTGTTATTTGTCACTTATACACATCTGCTTTTTTCTTCGTGTTTACATTACCATTTTGGATGTGTGATTAATTATTTATATCTATACCATTACCCCCATCTCTTTGTGATTTGGTATGATTTGGGTAATTTACTAGTCTTTCTATTATTTAGGCCTCTTGCATTCAATGGAAGGTCGCTCTAAATACAGGTTTTGGCAATTTTCCAAAAAATGTGAAACATGGCGCCCAAATTCAAAGTCTCAAAACATTCTAGTAAAAAACAAGGATTCTTAAAAAACCACACAAAGCAAACAACTGTCAAATGTAAGTTAAGAATTAATTTGGTTGGTATCTGCTACAAAAGTAGAGAAAATAAAAACAAAACATATCATCCAAACTTTTAAACTGGATATTTTAAAGTGTTCCAAAGCTACAACCACTTGGAAATGAACATGGCGTGATACAACAGGTGGCCAAGCTGAAACAATTTGTTTTTCATGAATGAGTAGGAGGAGACGTGGAGGAGGTTTACAAACCGATGGGCGTGTTTTACTGTGTTTACTTTTGCACTATGTCACTTTATGATGATGGACACTTCATAATAATATATTGGCACTACTGGTCACTTTATAACATGTATATGAATAATGTTATTACTTGTTTGTCACTTTTCTATATGAGGCACACTGAATTACTGTCACTTACCATTGACCAATCAGCAGGTCTGTTGGTCCTTAAATAGTTGGCTGTTTGTTACTCACACTATGCTTGATAAAGGTGTAACAGTACACCAAAACATCGCTTTTTATGGAATAAAGCTTCACCCCTTTCACTACTACAAGGAGTGCTGCCTCTTCACTGAACCTATAACCACTTATAGTGATACAGGGCAGATATGAGAAAAGGGGCTGTGTCGTTTGAGGCCAAAATATGTCCTTAAGGGGTTAATGGGAGTTTACTTGATAACATAGAAGTAACCATCAATAATTTTTTTGTCTCAATAACCTACCTACCCTCCTTTTTTACTGCCCCCCCCCCCCTTCCCTGCAACACATTCCCTTCCCTTGCCTCTTATACAGTTTCAATATTTCTTAAAGAAAAAAGATCCTGTTGACTTATGGTAACCATTCTGTTCTCCATGTCTCTGGGTTATCTCTTTTAAAAATTCTATTCTTTTCAACCCATTCCACATGACGACTAACCTTCCATTTTCTTCTTATTTGGATTAATGTCAGTGGCATGTAGAAAACCCATTCTTGTATAAAAGCAATTTTCTATGGCTAATATCAATATGTACAAGTTTTTCCCCTTGCTGTCTATTTTCCTCTAAATAATGGAGGGAAAGGCACAACTAAATTCCTTATACCCAAAAGCTTATACATTTTTCCTTTTACCACAAACCATGTAAAAGATCAGATTTTTGTTTCCCACATTTATGTTTTTAGTTTAGAAGTGAGTTTTTACTGTTTATCTAGCAAAAATGTGTCTGTATTATGAAGTGAACACAGCCCAAATGGTAGGAAAATAAGTCAAGTAAAGGAGGTAGTGATCATTTTAAGTTCCTGTGATTTTACCAGTGATGAGTGTTTGTGTTGCTGCTAATAGAAAAGGAAAGTAGACAGCAATCCACCGGTATACAACACTCATGGCTGATAGTCCAGTTGCACAAACCCAATGTAGATCCATTTAGTAGAGGAAGCCACAGCACTCGTTGAGTTGAAAAATAATTTTGCATTCTTTATTCACCCAAGCATGTTACAAGCAACGTTTCGATTCACCAAGAATCTTTATGAAGGATAAAAAACATGGCATAGACAAACATCATCATAACAGATTGTCCATCAAGATCATGTGATCCCAGCAATGTTTTACCAACGTGACCCCATCCACATTCTGATCACATTATCACAGCGATATTCCTGGTTATTCTTAATGCAATGTTTTACTAGAGTATTGATTTGTTGGCACATGATCAAAATGATGACAAAGTAATCACTCAAATTCCATCACATATAGAGATGGCTGTAGGCAAAGCATATACATATACAGGCGGTCCCCTACTTAAGAACACTCGACTTACATACGACCCCTAGTTACAAACGGACCTCTGGATATTGATCATTTATTGTACTTTAGTCCTAGGCTACAATAATCAGCTGAAACACCTATCAAATGTGTCTGTAATGAAGCTTTAGTGTTATTCCTGGTTCTTATGACAACCCAACATTTTTAAAATCCAATTGTCACAGAGACCAAAAAAGTTCTGGCTGGGATTACAATAATAAAATATAGAGTTCCGACTTACATACAAACTCAACTTAAGAACAAACCTACAGACCCTATCTTGTATGTAACCCGGGGACTGCCTGTATATCAAAAGATACCCCAAGCAGAAAAGTACTTTACAGAAAAATATATTTTATAAAAAGTTATCAACAGTGGACCTATTTTGGGGACACATACAAGATTAATGCATAACAAAAAATGCCAAAAGGCCAATTTAACCCTTGTTGTGCTAACTAAAATGTAAATTTTATTTTCTAAGTTTAAAATATTTGTAAGAGGACATTAAATTAATATTTTGGCTCAGTATTTTTGTTTTAAAATATATCAAGGAGGAGGGACCGTGCCACTTGAAATTTTTGCCTCTTTATCTCCTTATGAGACTATTTCCTATACATGGGTGCAGTGTCTGTTCAGCCATTCACTCTGATGCTCACATAGACAAGGGAAGACAACAAGGGAGGGGGAATTTTTAGGATTGGGGTAGGGTGGAGAGGTAGGAGCACACAGGTCTGTGTATCGCTATTAGCCCAGTGTTCAGTAGTTTTCAGTATTCATTCAGACCCTGTTCAAGGCATCTAGATAAATAGCTTTTTCTCTCTTTTCTCTACAAGTGATTATTAACCCCTATTCTCCTCTATCCCATGTATAACACATAGCATCCACTCTATTCGACTATTTGGTTATAGATCACTTACTCGCTACCGTCCTGTAGTCTCTGGTGCTTGTTAACTATTCCTAGTCCTCCCTCTCAGCAGCTCGCTTCTTATTTAACCCCTGTTCTGGTGACTACCTCAGTTGGCTGTATATTGTGACAGTCTCTCATTCCTTGCTTTAAAACCTAAGATCCCCCCCCCCCCAACATGTTTCACCACCTAGCGTGGCGTCATCAAGGTTTTGGGGCAAATGCAGCGATCAGATGCCGTGCACCAGCTTTTAAATGGTTTTACTGTGACATCATTGGCGCAGGCGCACCGAACTATGGCGCATGTGCACCAGATTGTGGCGCATGCGCCAGCTCTTAGAGGATACTTGTAAGCTTCTATTTGTGAATGCGTTCTCCTGTGAGAGAGGGGGGCTATGGATTTACACATATATCTATGTCTCTTATATCTAATAGCCCATATTTTTGGCTGCTAAGGATTTAGTGTTTCTACAGTCTCAAGTAAATCCCCATGTTTTCATATGCCCATACCCCTCTTTTTCTTTATGGGGCTATCTCTGCCCTTATTCATTGTTCTTGATGTCACAATTATATCAAACGATTGTGCATTTTGGCATCCGATTGCTGTATTTAATACTGAGTTTCTGCTTCTATGTTATAGTTCCTCACTTGGACTGCCTTCAGCTGTCCAAGTTTAATGTTTTCCTATACTGGTATTGTAGATAGTGGTAGGTGTGTAGTTATTGGCAGGTTGACAGTCCTGGGTAGAGGATTTGTACTTAAACTACTCTGATGTCCCTTGGGGTCAGTTTTATACATTGAAATTGAATTAACCCAGCTACAAACAGGTTCAATTATTTGTCTGGACATACAAGATTACACACATTCCAGGCCTCCCACGGTCCCTAAAGGAAGTCAGGCAAATAATGACGATGGGTCGTTTCCCTCCGCAGCCTCAAAACGGCTTTCCATAAGGGCCATTATGACTAAACATGGTTTAAACATTCAGTTTTATGCCAGTATTCCATGAAATACATACAGGATAGCAAAACTGGGAAATAATGAATCCATGTATTTGTGAAAGGGAATTTACATATACCCATGGTACTAGGTGATGACACATAGCTCCTAAGCAAAATGGAGTCACAATCCAAACACCTGAGCAGTACTCATGGCGATCGTTTCCACCTCCGACCCACAGAGAATAAGATCTAATAAAAAAAGAGACAAAGGGCATCCAAAAGAATATATACATATGCATATACTTGCCAACCAAAGCCATCCTAGTAAGAGCAATATCGCCCATCTAACAGAGGTAAACTGGAAAAATAAGGCTGGACAGATTGACCGGCTTATTGTGATAAGTGCATAATTTGTGAAACAAAATAAAAACAAATTTTGCTTTCTTTAAAAGTTGGGAATAGAAAAATCACTTAGCCAACACAAAGTTGCTGGGAACAAAATTTAATAAGCCAAAAAGATTAACAATATGGACAAGAAGCAAAGAGACTTGCAGGAAAATAGATGACTCTTAAACTCCCTGTTTATACTCCCTGTTTAAACTCCCTGGTTCAAGAATATTAAGCTCATAAATTCCAATAATTTCCACTCTAAACGTTTTAAAGCCTTTTCCATATAACTATCTCCAATGTTTTTGGTTCCCCATAAATGATACGAAATTGGAGTTGTGAAATATGATGGCCATTTTTTACTAAGTGTTCAGAAAGGGGTAGGTCCTTTTTTTCAGTTATGATTGTAGATATACGTTGATTTATATGTAGGCGTCATTCTTTTGTGGTTTCACCTATCATAGCCAGATTTACATTGGATTAAATAAATTACAAAATTAGATGTACATGTGAAAAATTGTTTAATATAATACCATCTACTTGTTCTGGGGTGCAAAAAGGTTTTACCTTTAAACTGCCCGTTTTCCCTTTTTGTTTTCTGATCTACTTGAAAATCAGAGTGTAATATCCCAGATTTTTAGCCCTTCTATATGCCATTATCGTATATATTGAGAAGTGAATCACGTAAAATGGACCACAAGCCTATCTATCACAAGCCTCAACCATATCCTTAGTATGACTGAGGAAAGGTTTGGGATAGCCCCTTTTCTCAAACTTTAAGCACATATCATTTAATCATGATTCTACCTACCGTCTCCTCATCTGAAACTATTCTCCTCATCTTTAATAACTTAGAGAATGGGAGAGAATCTAACATATTGCTTGGATGGTTACTGGTAAATAGTAGAAGGCTGTTTTTGTCTTTGTTGTTGTTGAATAAAGGTCAGTTTTTAGTTGACAATTCAGGATGCTGACTACTTTGTCAAGAAATTGTAAATATTCTCTGGACTTCAACATAGTGAATTGCAATACATATATCTATGAGATGTAACTTCAGTTACTTATGTAAAATTTTGTGATAGGAGAATCAAAATTAACACAATGGGGGTCATTTACTAAGGACCCGATTTGCGTTTTACCGACGTGTTACCCGAATATTTCCTATTTGCGCCGATTTTCCCTGAATTGCCCCGGGATTTTGGCGCACGCGATCGGATTGTGGCGCATCGGCACCGGCATGCACGCAACGCAAATCGGGGGGTGTGGCTGAACGAAAACCCAACGGATTCGGAAAATCTGCCGCATTTAAAAAAAAAAATTGCACTTACCTTCACTCAGCCCGGCTCGGTGTATTCCAGTGCGTTCCGATGCTCTTCAGCGCAGCAGCGTCACCTTGTTGACGTCGGAGGAACTACCTTAATAAATCCCGGCCGGACCCGAATCCACCGCAGCTAACGCGCCACTGGATTGCGAATGGGCCGGGTAAGTAATTCTGCCCCCTTATGTCTACACCATTCAGAATAAAGAGGAGGTAAAAGCTACCAGCAAAAGTTAAAATGTTTTAAAAAATGTTATTATATATTTTTGATTTATATTTTGAGTTATTTTGCAATTTATTTTATTAACTGCTTGACACCACAACACGATATGGATCGCCCATATCAGCCGTTGCTGCATAAGGACGATCTATATTGTCTTTAGAATTGTGCCGGCACTGTCAGTGTGCCAGCACAATTTGCAGCAAAACACCTTCACCATGCAGCCTAGTCCCTGCTGCCTCTGCCTGTCATGGAGACCTTACAGAGGTAATTATGAAGTTACAGTGGGGGAAGAAAGACAGGGAAACATCTGAGATCTGTAATTTGTTTTGGTACCAAATATAACATTCTGTTTTCTATGGCATCAAATACTTACTGCATGAAATGCAAATTAATTATTTAAAAGTCATAGAAGGGGATTTTCTGGATTTTTTTAGGATTCTGTCTCTCACATTTAAAGTGTACCTACAATACAAATTACAGACCATTCCATTCTTTGTAAGTGGGAAAACATGCAAAATCAGCTTGGGGTCAAATACTTATTTACCCCACTGTAACTTCATAATTAAGCTCTGTAAGGTTTAAGTCATTAGAAATTTTAACAATTTCCCCTTATTTTTAAGTTGCATGAGTTCAGTGGTAAAACTGATTTAAACAAACTGCTAAGTGCAAGAAAAAAGTGAGAAAAAATTTCTTTAAGATGACAAATTAAATATTTTTCTATTAGCAGCTGCATTATCAATTTCTATTGAAAAAAAGGTTTCAAACTTTTACTTACTGTATGCTTTAATCTCCTTACGCTTAACGTCCAATATATCAACACAAAGATGATGCCAACTCTGATTGAGATCGGAGCTGGGCCTCTTCGGTATACACGGGGTGTTAGAAGTAACTAAAAGCTGATTCCCCAGTGTAGCACCCACAGTCAGAGTGATCTCCAATCACGGGTGTTTAACCCGTTAAACTTGTCTGTCAGTGGTCTCTCCCCAAGGATTGGACTGTGACTGTAACATCCTTTGTCTCCCCTGGTCTGTGACGGTATATTAAAGGCATGGTGTCAGCCTATGTACGTGCATAAAAGTATAAATAATGGTTGCTCCAGTGTGGGAAAAATGAAAAAATTTAAAAATTAAGAAAGGGGGAAAGATGCAGGTCTATTTTTTCTTATATATGCATGTGCATAGGCCGACCCATCTGATACCCTGCAATACTTCATTATTGCTGGGTATTATCATAAACAAGCAATCGGTTTATTACTTGTTGATGTCCCAAGGTGGAAGCAATAAAAAAGTTTTTAAATAAAAATAAATTAGGAAGCTAATAAAAATGCCCATAATCCCCATAAATATATAAAGAGACATATAATGCAATAAAAAGTCTTTGATGATTTTTACCTATTTCATACCACAAAAAAAACACTAAATAGTGATAAAAAACATATGTATTCCAGAATGATACTGTTGCAAAGTACTACATGCCCCTCAAAAAAAACAAGCCAACAACCTTCTTAGTAAAAAAATAAAAGTGTTATGCCACTTGGAAGACGGTGATGAAAAAATGATAGATATTTCCCAACATTAGGTTTTATTTAGTAAAACGTAAGTAAAAAACGGTAATTATCTGCAAAAAAAGGGAAATCTCCTTGAAAATACGGAAAACCAATGTTCGATTTGTAAGCCACGTGAAAATGTAAAGCAGACATATGTGAAATGTTATTCAGCAACTCATTTAGGTGGTAAAACTATCTTCCTGAAAACAAGATAAATTCGAAATTTAAAAATGGCAATTTTTTCAAACAATTAATCAGCTTTTATTTTTTTTTATAAATAAATGCAAAACTCAGCCAAAATTTACCAGTAGAATAAAGTACAACATGTGATAAAGAAACTATATCATAATCACTCTGATAAGTAACAGTGTTCAAAAGTTAAGACCATTTAAATCGACAAATGTCACAATACAAAAAGTGGGGTTGAGCCTTAAGCTATAAACTGGCTACAGAATGGTGGATCCCTTTAATAGAATTAAAGTGCCATACCCAGAAAACACTGCATTTTTCAAACATTCACAGCAAAAAAGGCAGAGACAACATATTTTTTTAATATATACCGTATATTCCGGCGTATAAGATGACTTTTGAAGACAGAAAAATCTTCTGTCTAGTCTGAGGTCGTCTTATACGCCGGTAATCGCGCCCGCCCGCCGTGTATTCATGGCGGCGGTCGGGTCGCACTGCATGGAGAGGGCTCACGGGCTGAGCCCTCTCCATAGCCGGTAAGTCTTTGCTGCATATTGCTAGCACCGATCGCGGGTGTTTTTACAGCGATGGCTGCCGGCAAAGCTGCCGGCAGCCTCAAAAAGATAGCGGCGCATGGGCACCGCCATCTTACCTGAGATCGCCGCTCCCCGTGACGTCATCGGGGGCGGCCATCCATCTCCATGGTAGAGACCCGAGGCTATTTCATTTTAACCCCTTCATTACAATGTGCTGATAGCACATTGTAATGAATTAGGAAAATCCCCATATACTGCCATACTGTAGTATGGCAGTATATGGTAGGATCGATCAGACAACCTAGGGTTAAAGTACCCTAGGGAGTCTGAAAAATAGTATAAATAAAAATAAAAAAAAGTTTAAAAAAATTATAATAAAAAAAACAAAAATTTCAAATCACCCCCCTTTCCCTAGAACTGACATAAATATAAATAAACAGTAAAAATCATAAACACATCAGGTATCGACGCGCTTTAACCCCGTAACGGAAAATAGCGCCCAAAGTCAAAAATGGCACTTTTTTGCCATTTTGAAAAATATAAAAAAAATCTATAAAAAGTGATCAAAATGTCGTACAGTCCTAAAAATGATATCATTGAAAATATTAACAAATTTTGCAAAAAATAACACCACCCACAGCTCCGTACACTAAAGTATAAAAAAGTTATTAGCGCCAGAAGTTGGCAAAATCAAAAAAATAATTTTTGTACAGGTGGTTTTCATTTTTGTAAATGTATGAAAACATTATAAAACCTATACAAATTTGGTATCCCCTTAATCGTACCGACCCAAAGAATAAAGTAGACATGTCATTTGGGGCGCTCAGTGAAAGACGTAATATCCAAGCCCACAAGAAAATGGCGCAAAAGCGTTTTTTCACCATTTTCATTGCATTTGGAATTTTTTTCCCGCTTCTGAGTACATGGCATGGAATATTTAATAAAATAAAAATTTAAGGTACAGTATGGTAACATTTACAGTAAAATGGAAGATGGTAATGTTGTTGTTGTATGCCTTATGTTTATGAGCGACAGTTTTCCTGCTATATACCTGCATGTCATAAGAATTTAAATTAAAAAAAGGACCATGTTAAATTCAAATCTGTTTTTTTTTATTTTTACCGGTGTTTTGTATGCGTTGGAAAAGGGGTAGTCTTATACGGCGAATATATCTTAAACTCTATATTTTAACAGGAAAGTAGGGGGGTCGTCTTATACACCAGGTCGTCTTATACGCCGGAATATACGGTATATATATATATATAGACCCCTTATTAAGCTCTATTTATTAAAAATATACAGTTTGGGTGTCAGGATATTGAACTGCAAAGAAAATTTTCCCTTAAATCTTTTAGCCATCTCCATAATGGTAAAAGATTTTTTTAGTGGCACCTATCAATTTTCATCTTTCCAGTCCTATGTACTACCACAGAAAACCTTCACACCAAAAGGGGGAATAGTTTCAACAAAGAAATTATATATAAATGTGGGTACTATGGAGGCTCAGTCTCAGATTTTTTGAACACATATATATAATGCTTTAATCTTGCTAATTATAAAACAAAAATACATAGAAATGACTTGAGGAACAATTCTTCCTATACAAGTAACATTCAATATAAATATGATATATGATGGGAAATTGCTGTTGTGGAAAGCGTGTGTCATTTAATATATGATACAGGGTGCATCGAGATGCTAGCCACGAAAGTCAGACTGTATACCAACACTTATGGCTGTCTTTCGATCCCCCCATCCACTTAAGATATGTACTATATCCATATTTCAAATAAAATGTTTAACACTTGTGAATTCTATATGTACAAACTGTTCATGTTGTGAGTTGTAAGTTGTAAGATTTATAAATGAAAATAAGAACTAATATGCTTACAACTTCACAATTTTTGCATTTACTTTGTGATCATAGGACAATATATATAAAATCTACACTTGTACAATCTAAAAATGTACCCCAACAAATTGTCGATTTGTTCTTCCTACCATAAGATAATTGTAAAATAATTATATTTTGTCTTATGGAAATACATTGTAGAAACTCATGATGTAGACCAACAAAATAAAATATATATGGGCATATTATGAACATATCAAATATAAACTTTTACCAAAAAAAATCTTTTCTCTCCCTGTTAGTAGAAATGTCAATCCCATTCCAGAGATTTTAGGTCACCAGGTGAATTGATCCAGGTCAGGTATTCGTAACTACCAAAATGGATATAAAATAAAAAAGAGAAAAACGGAGGCTTTACAAAGATACTGCATTTGGCTTCAAAACACATTTGGCTAAAGAAACTGAGCAGCAATACCCCATCATTGAACCCAATTCACTGAGAAAACGGGACTGCAAACTCCTCCCGTCCGAAAATGAACCTCCCCAATGAAAGACAACTGTTGGGTGAGAACAATATATATATATATATATATATATATATATATATATATATATATATTTTGCATATAAGATCATAAATAAGGACTTTAGGCTATATGCATGCAATCTAAAATTGTAGAGATTGGAGCCCTCTAGTCCAGACTGTGAGAAAAGGAAACCTTTAGCGGAGCAGTAGCATCCCAGACGGCGTTCCTAAACGCCATACACAACACATGTCAACGCTAGTGTAAAACTATTGGAGAAGATCACAAATGCTGCACACAGTGTTCGCCACACTATGATACAGCAAACAAAGGAACGGACACTAAGCAAAGCTATAGCAGGACAAACCATAGTCCCAACTTTTAACCAGGTAACCGTGAATGCCTGATTCCACATAATCATTTATATAACATTGGTTTCTACATAATCTAAGCTGTTTAAACAAATTATATGCTGCAGATGTATGGCCATATATCCTGACAGCACAAGCCTCCTGGATATCAATTCATTTTGTACACATATTTCATTCATATTTTCAAATTGTATTAATTTTTTATATATTTTTATATTTTTTCATACGTATGAATTTTTCTATCTTTTTTAGGGTAAAATATTGCAATGTTCAACTACTGTTGGAAAGAGGACTAACATTGTAAAATATTAAATGACACAGACTTTCCACAACAACTATTTTCCGTAATATATCATATTTATATTGAATGTTACTTGTATAGGAAGAATTGTTCCTCAAGTCATTTCTATGTATTTTTGTTTTATAATTAGCAACATTAAAGCATTATATGTATGTCTAAAAAGTCTGAGACCGATCCTCTATAGTGCCCACATTTATATATAATTTCTTTGTTGAAACTATCTCCATAACGGTATTACAGAGGACTTTCTGCAGCAATTCCCTAAATTGGGTAGCTGGTCTAAATTAGATTTGAAAAAAATACAGCCTAGCAAGATGCAAAGCAATATGAACAAATATACAGAATTATCTTATCAACAAAACATGCAAAAGAAAAAAAAGGAAAATTGACTGCGAATTAGGCAAGACGCAATCATGAATGTATTTCTAGTTTTATTGTGCCCTTTATAAATGTATAACAATTTACATATAATTAGCACATTTTAGTAAGTAAACAGCATTTTGCATGTCAATATATTGAAAGATATTTAATGAGGTGAAGATACATGTATCTTTTTTAATAAAACATGCAAATATATGGCATTTCCATTACTTAAAAATACCTTTTCTTTTTCTTTTTTAAGCCTAATTTTAAAAGAAAATATAATTAACATTTATAATCAGGTCTAATTACATTAGCATTGAGCAGGTGTGATAGACTATAGGTATCTTTGTCATAAAATGCAGCTAGATGGAAATTTTAAAAATGCATTCATATTTTAGACAATCTTAAAAAGTAAAAAAAAGACAGAACAACAGAATATTAAGCAATACAAAACAACGGGCTACATATTGAAATATTAAATACATATGTCTTATATAACCTCATATTCTTTGTGTTTATTAATACTATAAATGCACAACTATTACAGTTTGATTTCCTGAAAATTATTAATGAGTTGAAAAAAGAAAAAAAAAATAGATTTTCACCCAAACATTTTAAGTAGCAGATAGAGGAATATTAGGACTGTCTCTATAGCATCAAAACATAAAAATTATACACTAGGTCAATGCAGTGGGCCTTAGTTATGAAAACCTTCTAAGGGCAAAACTTTTCTAGCGCTCATACCAACCAATTAGATGTCAACTTTCATTTTAAAAACTGTAGAGAGAAAATAGAAGCTAAGCTCTGATTGGTTGCTATAAGCAACTAAAACAGTTTTGCTCTTAGACACCTTTGAAAAAAATCTCCCCAAAATACATTTAAAAACTAAATAATGTATTAAGTATATAGTAAAACACATAGAAATGTTGTGTCCTTAAATGTCTCACCCCTTTTCTGTTTAACCCCTCAGTGACCAAGCTCATTTGTGCCTTGATGACCAAGCACAATTTTTCCAAACTGCCATGTGTCTGGTAATATTTTTAGCATGCTTTACCTTACCCAGATGGTTTTAAGATGGTTTTATTGTGACATGTTGTACTTCAAGTTAGTGGGGAATATTTCTTAAAAAAGAGTGAATTTGGCAAAAATTTCTAAAAAAAAGTGCCATTTTAAAAATTCTAAATGTTATATGTTTAAAACAGGCTGAATACCCAAATAAGTATCTAACTAAAGTTTACAACATGTCTGTTTTGTATTGTGTATATGTCCTTCTGTTTCATTAGGATGTTAGAAACATCACAAATCAAACAGCATTTTCTGGACTTTTTTCCATTTTAAGTTTGTCATGAGTGTTGCAATTGTGTGAAGCCTGTATATATTGGTGATAATGCCCACATATTTGGCTCACAGGTACATTAAAGTGCATTTTCAGTACAAATATTAAAAACACACATTCTTTCCCATAAATATCAATTTACAATAATTCCATTAACAATACCTTATACAAAATGTATATATGTCCATTAAAGACAGAATAGAGACAATAACCTTCATAGCTCCAGCCATAACATGTCATTAGTGGAGCATCCATGCATACCAAACAGTGTGTTGTTTGCCGGGTGCTTGGGTTCTGCATATTGTGGATCGGATTGATTGATTACTGGGTGGGGCTGGTAAGTATCCAGCAGTCATGGCCCACATTGGCACTAATGACAAAGTAAGAGATATATGGAAGGTCCTTAAAAATAATTTCAGGGACTTAGACTGTAAGAGCAGTGCAAGGACCTCAAAGGTAGTTGTCAATAGCTATCACTCTGCTATTATATAGATGGTTATAGTCATTTTAGAAATGATCCTATAAGTAAAGTGTCAGTATTGGGGCCATTTCTTTTTAATATTTTTTATTAATGACCTTGTAGTGGGTTTACACAGTGAAGTCTTAATAATTGCAGTTGATACTAAGCTAAGGCTTATTGATGAGATTTTATCAACTTTTTCAGGGAGGAGTAAAGAAAATTATCAGTTTTTGTTTGGGATTTTTGTTTTTAGCCTTTTTTGTTGGCTTGTTTTCTGTGTAACAAATTGTACTTCCTAGTGTCAATTTTCTATATTGCATCCCTTGCACTAGGGAGCTGGAATTAATTCTAAATGCAGTAAAATTGAATAAAAAAATACATTTTTACCATTTTCAGGCTGTGCCTTTGTGCTCCAAATGACACCCCTTATTCTTTGGGTTGGTATGATTATAAGAATAACAAATTTATATGAGTTTTATTATGTTTTAACCCCTTTAAACTGTTCATTACATATCAGTTAAGGATATATGGAGCAGGCACATATGCTGAGCCATCTCCATACACAGTGGATGTACTGCTGGCATCATCGCTACCGTCATCCGTGGGCATTGGTCTGTTGCTATGACAGCCAGGACGCTCATGCAGGGGCTGTCATAGAAGGATCTGTAACGGTGCCTGCCTTTATAGATCTATACAGCAGAACAGCAGCTGCAAAACACATTTGGCAGCACTAACCAAACCATATAAGCTTATAATTATCACACTATTAACAGCATAGAGAAAGCATAATAGCAGTCCTATCTACATATATTGATATCCTTTGCTTCCAGACAAAAGGACCTAAAATAGTCCACATTGCAAGCACAGTTATACCATAATACAAGACCTAACATCCATCTCTACCTTTAAACAACAGTAGCTTTCTTACATGATATTGGAACAGATGGTTGTAACTTGTGATAATTCAGGTGCGACAATGCGCCAGAATATAGGTGCAACAACAGCACTTAAGCGCAGAAAAATGATACATCTAGCCCACGATTTTATTTTTTGTCAAATAAATCAAGCACATTGTTAAAATACTTTACCAGGTTGCATTAACATTTTATAGCTAATTATTAAATACATTTTGGGACACATAAAACTAAAAAATGAATTAAGATTGCCAGTGTGTTTTGATTTTATGGTTAAAGATCTAGACATAACAATTAAATTGAGTTTGTTAGGCAGTAATGGGACCTTTCGCTTTGAAACACTGACATTGCTTTACTAAGATGATGCTAAGGCTTGATTGCAAATATAGAAAAAGAACAGCAATTCCGCAGAAAGAAGGTTTCTGTCAAATGTAATATCTGTGTATCTTTGACAGCTTTATATATTGCAAAAGTTGATAAGATTAACTTGAACTATATATTTTTGTTCCCTCTTTGTGAGAAATGAGTAACACTCTTTCCATAAAAGTGTGACCTCATATTAATAAATCACAAGTATTCCAATAATAGTGATAGTGGCTAATTTAACTGTTCAAATGTTAAAAATATAGTTTCTAAAAATTGACAATATTTGGGATTTAAAAGATATCTTGTGTTAAATACATTGGATTGGATTTTTCACCACAGTGTCTTGTTTCTGGCACTACTTTTTGAGACTTTTTGGTCTCAGCTGAGTGATGTTCACTTGAGTCTTTATAAAAATCAAATTCTTTAATGGTAGTTTTTTAAAAATTTTTCTATAATCTTCTATAATCTATTTATGCATTTTATCATATCACTATTCCAGTGTTAAGTAAAAACTGATGTAACTTAATTGACACAGTTTGTTTTCTTACATTGCTATTATTATTTGACTTTGACCTCTGATCCCCATCATTAATATAAGCTTGATATTTATATTGCTTTCTTTCTGTGCAGTCTGCTCTGACATATGTTATGATGATCAACTTTACAAAAAGTATGTGCCCTGACCTTGGTTTATATAACTGTCACATAAACTCAAAAGGTAGCAACCTGTTGGTCTTCCTGTAGCAAAGAACAAATCCTGTTTAGTGGTTACTGGAGAGTTCACAGAGACAATGGCCTAAGAAGTGACCCAGGTCCAGCCAGTGGTGTATGTTTGCAGAAGTATGCTCCTTTCTGCTTGATTAGTGTTTATCATTTGTTTCTTTCATTGTTTACTTATGTTATTTTATGTATTTATTTTACAATCTGCTACATTTATTTGTATATCTTGTACAAGAAAAATATGAGGACCCTTCAATTAATATGATCACTCAGTTTAGTCTATCAGGTTGTGCAGCTGATAAAAAATTAAAAACATCTAGCTTAATAATTATTGCTAAAAGTCATTACAATTATACTATAATTGAATTTTTTTATAGAGAAAAAATGCTAAATATTATTTATAAATAGTTGGCTAGTTAGATGGGAAGATAGATCATTGGTTACTGGGCCTCTTTATTTGTAGAATGCTATTTTTAAACTGTGACTGCCATCTTTTGCAATTATTACCAGGACATAGCCTGCTGCTACTATCCTGAATATTTTATATACTTTGTTTGATGTATCAAGGAAATGAAAAGAAAGGTTTGAAAAGTGTATGGCCTTCTGAAACCAAGGTCTCAGCTTGTGATAAAATCTTTATCTAGATGAAATTTGAGCTGCATTGTAACTGATAAGATATGATAAAATGCTTAAAAGCCTTGGATTGTTTCCTGAAATATATAAAAGAAAGGGTTAGATTGATAATATAATAGTGTGTAAAATGAGTAATTGTTTCTGACAGCTCTAGATAAGTGACAGTATGCTGAAAGTGAGCTCCTCTGAAGCAAATCCTGAAGGAACCCAGCTACTTTCACCAGCTTTGGTGAGAATATAACAAAAACAAAGGGCAATGAACAGTCAGGTTATAAGAACTAGAAATAAGAACATAATCAAGGTGGCATTGTACAGATGGTCATGATTGAAAGTATATTTTATGTTTACAATAAATAAATGCATTGGCAAATGTACTAAATATGATTATATAATCAAATATAAAAGTAAAATAAAATACCATGTACTGTAGATAGATATGAGCCACAATGCCCGCATCTATTGGCTATTCTAAAACAATTCTAAAAATTTAGTACAATTGAATGTATTATATTGTTAGATGTCCTTCTTATATCTAGTACATACAGTACAACCATTCCCTCCCCAGGCATTCCCTCTATTTCTGACAGTTTGTTCCACCCTGTTATTGCCCCCCCCCCCCCATGAAACAGAATCATTGATATACATGTGGAGAACTAACGTCCTGCTCTACACATGGAAGTGTGTCTTAAACCAGAAGTCATATGTGGTATGGTTACTGCGCATGAGCAGAAGATGTAACTTTTGGATACCGGGGTGAGCCAGCTTTTCCCAATTATCTGTACACCCTACAGATTGAGGGATTCTAATATATTAGTTCATGGTGAGCTTGAACATAGCATTGGTAGTGGAACAATATAAAATCCATATGGACCCTGGATGATTCAAAAGGCTTTGGAGCTGAAATACACATCGGGATGGCCTCATTCCAGACTTTCCTAGTGGCAACCTTTGCACTGTGTAAGTTTTCCACAGTGTACTTTCGTATGTGCTATTTTCTGTCGGATTTTTTTTTTAATTCCCCCACAAAGTGTCAAAATGCGTAAAAAGTTTCAGCACATAGACCAGCAGGGGACTAGAGTAAGTTTGAGACTTTTTGCAAAAGTCTCAAGTCATGAATATGTGCATTTGACACTTTGATACTTGCTGGGAGAATTTACTCTATACAGGCTATATGGGCGACAGGAAGTTATCTGTATTATACCTTATATATGATACAGTTATATATAGAGATGAGCGAGTATACTCGTCCAAGCTTGATGCTCGTTCGAGTATTAAGGTACTCGAAACGGCTCGTTGCTCGGACGAGTATTTCCCCTGCTCGAGATCGAGCATTTAATAAAAAAAAACACAGTGAAGAACAATGAAGAATAGAATAAAAACAGTGAACACAGTGAACACAGGATCATTTAAGTGAAAAACACAGTGAAGAATAGATTACAGATGTTCGGCACATCTGCTTACTTGTCGGAAGATACGCGCGGAACAAAATAGTATGTGAAGAACAATATATATGTGTGAAGAACACATTGAAGAACACGGGGAGCAGCACAGAGACACCAGGGAGCAGCACAGAGACACCGGGGGGCAGCACAGAGACATTGGGGGAACAGCAGCACGGAGACATCGGGGCAGGGACACTGGGGCGGCACGGAGACACTGGGGCAGCACGGAGACACTGGGGCAGCACGGAGACATCGGGCAGCATGGAGACACTGGGGCAGCACGGAGACACTGGGGCAGCACGGAGACATCGGGCAGGGGCAGAACGGAGACATTGGGGCAGCACGGAGACATTGGGGCAGCACGGAGACATTGGGCAGCACGGAGACACTGGGGCAGCACGGAGACACTGGGGCAGCACGGAGACATCGGGCAGCACGGAGACATCGGGCAGCATGGAGACATCGGGCAGGGGCAGAACGGAGACACTGGGGCAGCACTGAGACATATAATAATAATAATAATAATAATAATCTTTATTTATATAGCGCCATCAAATTCCGTAGCACTTCATAGGGGACATATACAACTATATTACATTACAAAGAACAAACAGTCATATGGAACAATAGGAGTGAGGGCCCTGCTCACAAGAGCTTACAGACTATGAGGATGAAGGGGTGACACAAGAGGTTGTATAATGGTCCAGCCATTCTTTATAAGGGAACAATATAAAATAATTTAATAAATAATTTACTAAACAACGATGTTGCTGCTTAAACCAGCCATCAGCGCCATCTTATTTACAGGGTCCTAGGTGAAAAAGACTGCAGAGAAGCCTGTAGCTTGGTATATATCAGCTGTTTGCTAGATAACAGATGGGAGATAGGACATAGGATGGATTAGTAAAGGGAGAGTTGACATTTCAAGCAGTTAGCGAGTGTGATAGGCTTGCCTAAAGAGATGGGTTTTAAGAGCACGTTTGAAGCTTTGGAGGGTGGGTATTAGTCTCAGAGTCTGGGGAAGGGCATTCCAGAGAATTGGTGCAACTCGGGAGAAGACATCGGGCAGGGGCAGAACGGAGACACTGGGGCAGCACAGAGACACTGGGGCAGCACGGAGACATCGGGGCAGACACAGAACGGAGACACTGGGGCAGCACGGAGACACTGGGGCAGCACGGAGACACTGGAGCAGCACAGAGACATCGGGCAGGGGCAGAACGGAGACACTGGGCCAGCACGGAGACACTGGGGCAGCACGGATACATCGGGGGAAGGGGCAGAGCGGAGACACTGGGGCAAAACGGAGGCACTGGGGCAGCACGGAGACATCGGGCAGCACGGAGACATCGGGCAGGGGCAGAACAGAGACACTGGGGCAGCACGGAGACATCAGGCAGCACGGAGACATCGGGCAGGGGCAGAACGGAGACACTGGGGCAGCACAGAGACACTGGAGCAGCACGGAGACATCAGGGCAGGGGCAGAACGGAGACACTGGGGCAGCACGGAGACATCGGGCAAGGTAAGAACGGAAACACCGGGGCAGCACGGAGACACCGGGGAGCAGCAGCACAGAGACACCGGGGAGCAGCAGCACGGAGACACCGGGGAGCAGCAGCACGGATCCCGACAAGTAAGCAGATGTGCCGAACATCTGCAATCTATTCTTCACTGTGTTTTTCACTGCGTTTTTCACTTAAATGATCCTGTGTTCACTGTTTTTATTCTATTCTTCACTGTTCTTCACATCTGCTAACTTGTCGGGAGATAATATACGCGCGGAACAGTGAAGAATGGATTGCAGATGTTTGCATACATCTGCTAACTTATCAGAAGACATTCTTTTTCAATTAAATAACACATTTTATTCCCGAACCATGGTCCCTTTGAAAAATGCTCGAGTCTCCCATTGACTTCAATGGGGTTCGTTATTCGAGACGAGCACTCGAGCATCAGGAAAAGTTTGTCTTGAATAATGAGCACTCAAGCATTTAAGTGCTCGCTCATCTCTAGTTATATACACTGGCAGTTTCTTTATGATTTACGGTATGGGTATTTTTTGTATGACACATAGGTAAATATTACCTGGTCAGTACTTTATATAGTCCTTATTGGGATGGATAGTTATTAAGAATTTAGCGTAGTCACAAGTTTTTCTTGTTTTTCTTGGTATTTCTTTGTCATGGGTTGTGGTTGTTTTTGCACGATTAGCACTTCATAAATTACTCCCGGCTTTTATCTTGTGGGAATGCATTATATTGAGGATATGTACAAGTATGTATGAGGGTATGTTATACAATTATTTATGTAGGGGTATGTCACCAATCTATGTATGGGTATTTAGGTGGGAATGTTATTTAAATATTTAATTTGATGGTATTTTGATTTAGCTATGGTCCATTTGTATAAATGTGCCTTTTTTATGCTTGGTATGCTGATTATATTACATATAGTAGCTATATTATATTATATGTACATGAACTTTGAGATTTTGTGGGTATGCATAAGTATGGATAACAGGATTCATGTATGTTACGGATATGGATATGGGTGGGTTGCATGAGTAAAGTGTAAAACAAAGAGGCTCTGTGTATTACACTAATGATATAGATAAAGAGGTCAGGCACAACTGTACACTCACCGGCCACTTTATTAGGTACACCTGTCCAACTGCTCGTTAACACTTAATTTATAATCAGCCAATCACATGGCGGCAACTCAGTGCATTTAGGCATGTAGACATAGTCAAGACAATCTCCAGCAGTTCAAACCAAGCATCAGTATGGGGAAGAAAGGTGATTTGAGTGCCTTTGAACGTGGCATGGTTGTTGGTGCCAGAAGGGCTGGTCTGAGTATTTCAGAAACTGCTGATCTACTGGGATTTTCACGCACAACCATCTCTAGGGTTTACGGAGAATGGTCCGAAAAAGAAAAAACATCCAGTGAGCGGCAGTTCTGTGGGCGGAAATGCCTTGTTGATGCCAGAGGTCAGAGGAAAATGGGCAGACTGGTTTGAGCTGATAGAAAGGCAACAGTGACTCAAATCGCCACCCGTTACAACCAAGGTAGGCAGAAGAGCTTCTCTGAACGCACAGTACGTCGAACTTTGAGGCAGATGGGCTACAGCAGCAGAAGACCACACCGGGTGCCACTCCTTTCAGCTAAGAACAGGAAACTGAGGCTACAATTTGCACAAGCTCATCGAAATTGGACAGTAGAAGATTGGAAAAACATTGCCTGGTCTGATGAGTCTCGATTTCTGCTGCGACATTCGGATGGTATGGTCAGAATTTGGCATCAACAACATGAAAGCATGGATCCATCCTGCCTTGTATCAACGGTTCAGGCTGGTGGTGTCATGGTGTGGGGAATATTTTCTTGGCACTCTTGGTACCAATTGAGCATCATTGCAACGCCACAGCCTACCTGAGTATTGTTGCTGACCATGTCCATCCCTTTATGACCACAATGTACCCAACATCTGATGGCTACTTTCAGCAGGATAATGCGCCATGTCATAAAGCTGGAATCATCTCAGGCTGGTTTCTTGAACATGACAATGAGTTCACTGTACACAAATGGCCTCCACAGTCTGAAGGCAAAAGGGGGTCCAACACGTTACTAGCATGGTGTACCTAATAAAGTGGCCGGTGAGTGTATTTGCTTGTATTGTTATATTTGTTTTTTTAATCTTTATGCTACATGTATCTGGCTCCACTGTGTCAACTTGTAGACACACCTTTGCGCGTGCGCCGTGCTTGCACATGGGGAAGTGCATGGCAGTGGGACCTTTTGCATTTTCATTTTTCCCTCCCCACGTTCAAAAATTTATAACTTTTTTATTGTTCCATTTACAGAGCTGTTTGATGGCTTGTTATATGCGTAACAAATTGCACTTCAAAATGGTGGTATTTAATATTCCATGTTGTGTACTGGGAAGCAGGAAAAAAATTCCAAATGCAGGTAAATTTGTGAAAGAACACATTTGCATTGTTTTCTTGTGGGCTTGGATTTTATGGATTTCACTCTATGCCTCAAATGACATGTTTACTTTATTCTTTGGGTTGGTAAGATTATGGATAAACCAAATTTCTATAGGTTTTGTAATGTTTTCATACATTTACAAAAATTAAAAACGCCTGTACAAAAAAAAATATATATTTTGCCATTTCTGGCGCTAATAACTTTTTATTCTTTGGTGTATGGAGCTGTGGGTGGTGTAATTTTTCGTGACTTTTGATGGCTTTTTCAATGTTTCCATTTTTAGGACTCTACAACCTTTTTATCACTTTTTATAGAATTTTTAGATATTTTTTAAAATGGGAAAAAGTGCCATTGTTGACACTTTTTTCCGGTACAGATTTAAACACAGTGAAAAAACGTTATTATAATTTGATAAATCGGGCATTTTCAGATGCAGCAATAACTAATGTGTTTCTGATTTTGCTGTTATTATAATTTTTTTAGCATTTTTTATTTTCACTATTTTTCAGACTCCCTAGTGTACTTAAACCCTAGGTTGTCTGATCGATCCTATCATATACTGCTATAATACAGTATGGAAGTATATGGTGATTTTCCTCCTCATTCATAACAACGTGCTGATTGCGCATTGTAATGAAAGGTATGCACCGATCGTGGGTGTTACTGGTAAACCTTTGCTGCAGTATGAAGCCTGTGAGCCCTCTCTATGTACCCACACCCGGCGTCACATGTTGGTATAGTCCTGTGAGACTTTAATGGTAGGTCTCAAAAATCCTCAATGTGACTAATTTGACTTTTTACGACAAAATTCTACTTTCTCTTTTAAAGTTATAGAGGACCTGTCACCTCTCCTTAAGATCCAAGACCAGAGAACAAACCATGTAGCTATAGGCTACTATTTTCAAACTTACTATTTGGACAAGGCAGCAAATGAGCAAATCAGAGGTGGAATTCAATCCAAACTTTTTTTTAAAAATTTAAACTGTCACAAACCGAATAGTGAATGAGGTGGTCATTTTATCATAGAAAAACTGCCCAAAAAGACAACAAAGAGGGAGCTACCAGTTAAAACAGGTCCATTAACTAGTTAATGGAAAGCTATTAGCCTCTCTGGGCAAATCTAGAATATCATAAAGTCCTCCCTTTACAAAATGGTGCTGGGGAAAATAACTTCGATAGTTTGTCAGACAAACACTATTTGTTGTGAATATACCATGTTCTTTGCTGCTGATAGACTGCCAAAAATTCTTTTGAAGGTAAACTGTCATGTTTAGAGATGAGGGAATCGAAGTAGATGAATCTGTTTTAAATTGGGGGTTCATAATCAGCTTGATTTATCGAAAAGTATAAATTTACTTAAAATCCCTTATATAATAGTTCAGCATGTCCACAGACCACAATATTGATTTTCACCAGAATAAGTGTTTTTTAATGTTGACTGTGCTTTATAAAAAAAGCATACAAATCATAAATCTTAGGAGAATAATTGTTCATTAAGAATATTCTTAGAAGGAATAATAAATTGATAAAGAAATTATTGGGTTGTATGTAAGAATAAATAAAATAATTAGTGATGAGCAGACCTGGACTGCATGGTCCAGAATACCAGACAAGCAGTGCTGTTTGAGGTTGTGTTCAGAAAAAAAGCACCAACCTGCTTGACTAACTCACTAACCAATCAAGAAGCTTGCAGTCCCTTAGCAACCAAAGGCATATTTTATATAAGCATGCCTTTGGTTGGTCGAGCTGGAAATGTGACTCTGCAATACAAGAGTAGGGATACCATTCCACAGAAATTACAGAGGATTATATAGCAATACTTGGAAAAACCAGACTGCAATATTAGTTTTTACACCATCATCTGGCAAGATCTTGAAGGTCCTGTCTCTGTATAGTTTTTAGCTCCAGAACAATCATAAAGGTTCTGCCGGTTCTGAATAGTGTGTACTAATACCTAAATTGTAAAGGTCTTCCTGTCAGTGAAAAGCATGTACAAATAACTAGATCATGAAGGTCCTCGTGCAGTGCATAACATGCACTAATACCAGGATTGTAAGGGTGCTTCTCTCTATAAATAGTGTGCATTAACAACAAGATTGTAAAGGTGTTCCTGTCAGTGAATAGCATGCACCAATACCTAGATTATAAAGGTGCTCATATCAGTGAATAGCATGCAATAATAGATTGTTAGGGTGCTGCTGTCAGTAAATAACCTTCAGTAATACCTAGATCATAAAGGTGCTGTTGCTTGTGAATAACGTGTTGCAATATGTAGATCATAAAGGGGTTGCAGACAGTGAATATCTTGCAGTAATAACTAGATCATAAATGTGCTGCTGTCAGCATCAATTTACTGTACATAAATTAATTAAAAAAACGGCTAGGGAGAAAGGGGCTGGGGTGAGGATTATGGGGGCCACATTTGGTCTGTGGGTTTTCCGAGCTGACAGGTCCTCTTTAAGGGATTTAAGTTTGAGGGACTTTAGCAGGTAACTGCTGTACTTTGTATTACCTTTTCTATGAACTCTTCTTCTCTTCTGTATTTCTATTCCCCATTAGTACAATGGACTCTATAAGTGGGAACACAATGCTACACAGTGTACATCCTGTGCCATGTATGCTTTCCTTGAACAACTGTTCGAGGGGAAATACTGCTGTGTGGGATGTGTGAAAATTGCTCAACTGGAAGTCCAGATTCTGGATCTAAATGAGCAAATTTCAAGGCTACAAGCAATTGACAATATGGAGTGGAGTTTGCTGCTCCTGGAGCACAAACTCTCTGGGGAAGATGGATGTGGGGATGGAAGTATAAAGGTGCAGAGTGAGGGGGCAGCTATTTGGGTAACATGTAGAAGGCGGGGTAGAGGGAAGAGTTGCAGGGAGTCTAGTCCTGATATGGCGCACCCCAATAAGTTTGTCAAGCTGGCAGATGAGGGGGATGTCAGCTCAAGGGTATCAATATTGCAGCAAGACATGGCCTCTAGCAAGCAGGGGACTGTCTGCTCCAGTAAAAAGGGTAATGGGAGCACAGGCAAGGTCAGACAGGTGCTTTTAGTGGGAAATTCTATTATTAGGGGAACAGACAGGGCAATCTGTCACAAAAACAGTGCATACCAAACAGTGTGTTGTTTGCTGGGTGCACAGGTTCAACATGTTGCGGATCGGGTTGATAGGTACCTGGGAGGGTCATCGTCCACAATGGCACCAATGACAAAGTAAGAGGTAGATGGAAGGTCCTTAAAATTATTTCAGGGATTTAGGCCATAAGCTCAGGGCAAGGACGACAAAGGTAGTTTTGCTCCAAAATACTACCTGTACCATGTGCCACACCAGAAAGGCAGCGGGAGATCAGGGAGGTAAATAAGTGGCTCAAAAGTTGGTGTAGGAAGGAGGGGTTTGGGTTCATGGAGAACTGGACTGACTTTGCTGATGCAAATGAAAATGTGGAGTCCTATGGATGGAGATAAAGGGAGGGAAAAAGAATAATAAAATATTCCTAGGGGTTTGTAGGCTCAAAATATAATGGATGCAGAAGAGGACATTCTGATAAGTCAAATGGATGCAGCTTCAAAACATGGTGAAGTACTTCAATTACCCAGATATTGACTGGGGGACAGATACCTGCAGGTCCTTTAAAGGTTGTAGGTTTTTGTTGATTACAAAAAATAGCTGTCTTAACTACACCTGGAGCCCACAAGAGGGGGGGGGGCACTGCTGGACCTTATCCTAACCAACAGACCTGACAGGGTATCAGAATTACAGATTGGGGGAACCTTGGTAATAGTGATCATTATATCATTGACTTTGTATTACACTTTACTAAGAGCATTAGTGGAGGGGCACGAAACACTCTAAACTTCATGAAGTCAAATTTGCAGCAACTAAGGGAAAAACTATGACCTGAGTGAAGTTGGCCCCCACATCTTGTTCAAATAAAAAAAAATTGGTCTCAAACGTTTGTGCAACATTTGTGCTGGTTTGTGCAGCAAATTTTTTTGTTTATGCTGCTATCATTTTTAAGATTTTAATGAAAGCTTCCAGAGGTCATCAGAGGTCAACCAGTCCCCCGACATTGCCCAAACCAAACAAAACTGGTGCTGATCAATTCTGCTACATTTGTGTTGGTTTGTGCTGCTCAAATTTTTGTTTGTGCTGCTTTTGTTTTGAATATATGAACAAAAAATTAAAGGTCAAAAGTTCAAGCAGCCCCCTATATTAACCAAATCGAACAAAACTGGTTTCAAACATTAGTGCTACGTTTGTGCTGGTTTGTGCAGCAAAAATTTTCGCTTGTGCCGCTATTATTTTTAATATATTCATACTTTTTTCCAGAGGTCATCAGAGTTCATTTCTTCCAAAGTACAATGTGTTTGCTAGCTCCCCCTGGTGATCAAACCAGGGACGTGTCACTAGGTTTGTTTTTTACCAGTTCATCCTAAACACATTTAACCTATGTAAACACCTGAACGTACCTTAAAGGACACCAGTCATCAGTTCTCTGCCACTAGTCCTGTCACTGCTACCTGTTGGAGCAGCTCACAAGGATCCCATCCCAGCCTTTATCTAGTTATTTCATACATTAATCATTGTAAAATCATCTATTCTTTATCATGTAAATGTGGCAGGTCACATGGTGAGAGGCATTGATGTCACCCCTGTTACCCCTCCCCTCTCCTCCCCCTGCTCATGTCTGTGTGTAATGTATAGTAAAGCATGGCTAGTGTGAGTGCTGCATCTGCTGACATGCTGCATCCTCCTAATATACAGGTGGGAGACACAGACATCAGCTACACATGAATCTGACATGTTCTGCTGTAACATGGCTGCCTGGAGCTGCTGTATCTCTCCTAAACACACACACAGGCTGCAGGGGGCGTGGCCACCAGCACCAGGAAGCACATCATTATACAGCCTCACATCATTATACAGGCTGTCAGTCATACACTGGGGGTGTGGCTGTGCCTCCCACTCATGAATAGAGTGGACAGCTTGAATATGCTAATGCTTCATTAGACATTTCACAGGTCATTTGCATACAGCTTTAGGACCTCATTGCTTAGGTTTACAGGCATGTAGAGGGACAATAAAGGGATAGAGGCAATGCTCTCTAATGGCAGTTTATGAAAATATATTTAGTTTAGGGGGGTTATTTTGCCTGACGGGTTCTCTTTAAAAATGATGGTGGCACAAATGAAAATTTTTGCTGCACAAAACAGCACAAACGTAGCACTAACGTTTGACACCAGTTTTGTTTGATTCGGTTAATGTGGGGGGCTAGTTGAACTTTTTACCTTTAACTTTTTGTTCATTTGTTCAAAACAAAAGCAGCAAATACAAAAATTTGAGCAGCATAAACCAGCACAAACGTAGCAGAATTGTTCTGCACCAGTTTGGTTTGGGCAATGTGGGGGGACTGGTTGACCTCTGGAAACCTTTATTTTCATCTCAAAAACAGTAGCAGCACAAACGAAAATTTCCGCTGCACAAACCAGTACAAACGTAGTACAAACATTTGATACCAATTTTGTTTGATTTGAACAAGGTGGGGGGGCCAACTCACTCAGGTAAAATTATGTACCGTGATAGATAGACCAGATTAAAAACATTCACCAAGCTATGGCAGAAAGAGGTAGAAACATCTGACGCGTTTCGAATCCTAGCATAGATTCTTAGTCATAGATTCTTTTTGGAAACCTACACTGCTGGACAACTTTTTATCTCTCTATAATGTACGACCTTTAAGTTTATTTTCTTCATGCCTGTACATAGTAATTCAATAAAACAGATTTATTTCTTTTCCTGTACATAATGCTTTTACAGTTTAGTTCTTTTTATATTGCAGTTATTAAATACTTAACATTGTGCATTTTCATTAAACACTTATAATGATTCATTAAACACTTGCAGTAAGCATTAACAATAATTATCTCTTTATTTAAAACCATTTCAAGAATTGGTAACATACAGAATAATAACCTAGTCTGGAACGCTATTACCATCTGAAGCAAAATGACTAATTGATTGTCCATATTCAATGATGCTCTTGGGTAAATTAAAATAAGACTTTACAAAATGCAATGTAAAAATAAAAATTGGCTGCAGAAACCAGCTCAGATTGATTTGCAATTGATTGGGTTAATCATACTTTGCAAAGTAAACTCAACTTGTAGGTCAGAAGTTCACAATGAAGATATCCCTGGATATTTATCCAACTAAAATTAAATTACATTCTTAATTGTTTTGCAAATGCATTGGTCTAACTAATTAAATAGAAATTACTTTCAGACTTGATAGTATAAAGAATTATGAAGCCTTTAGACCTTACTCAAAATTAGAAAGGAAGTCAAATATATTTACTTGATGATAGCATAAACCATCTAACCAATTGCTGATTAAGGTAATTCTTCTTTGTGAAACTACATATTTAAAAAGATGTTAAAAACTATTGAATTATATCAGTATAATTACCAGTTCAATTTATGCAGTCACACTTCGAGAATAAGTGGGTGCTGAGTAAGACTAGGGTTCCCACCCCCAGTGTAGAAAGTAAGCCGAGCACTCCTTGAAATATGATGCGAAGTGATAATTTTATTCATGTGAAAAATCAAAAATATGTGACATTTAGGCCAATCATAAGCCTTTGTCAAACACTACAAAATATGAATTGGTACATAAATAAGGTAACATATATGACATATATGACATGGAAATAATGCATCCAAAGCAAAGAGTTCATATTCCCAGGATAGCCAAAGCAACAGTACTACATCATATAAATCAGTGTTATACTGTATATTGTATAGAAACTATAAGCAAAATCCAGCTCACCAATCTGACGAGATGCTCCCAGCGCACGGACACGAAGAGATCCCCCATAGACTCAGGGCAATGGCAAATTTGTAGAAAAGACCAGCTCTTCAGGAAACAATTGCAGTGTAAAAATATATATGTTTTCTTTATTCTTTCCTCTTAAAAGCATATGTCACGGCAGAGTGCACAAAACAAGGGATACACGGGGTAAATCCAACGCGTTCGCTCAAGTGAGCTTAGTCATGGATACATCCACAAGAAATTCTTACCTCTATTTGAACACCGCGTTTCTCCAAGGCGTGTGACGTCACGACCATGTGTCCGAGTCACATGATCAGGACATGACGTAGCGATCACGTGTCCGAACCACATGATTGGGACAGCCACATCCCCTACACAGAAAAAACGCAATGGACTAAAAGCATATTCACACTATTAAAAACATCCTAAAAAAGATTACATTGGAAAAGACGGTAAGGTGCAAGCATATTAGAGTATCATATATAACCAAATGTAGCCTGTCTCTTTAACCCAATAGCTTACTTCCAAACCGGAAATAATGTATACAGGAATTACCCAAAAAATAGCACATTAACGCTTTAAACCATGTATCAAACATACAATCTTGAGGCATCCAGACAAAATGCTGGATGAAAACATGTACTTATTTATGACATAAATGTGGGCGCCAGGTATAGACACTGTGTGTCAAAGGAAAGTGTTCTAGATCCAGAAATGGCTGTGGCAAATATATCTGAAAGGTACCGACTATGGGCGTTCCCCTTCTGTGATGCATCATGTGATGGAGCAAGGGAACTGCGTATGATGATGTGTCAGCAAAGGGGGAGGAGGAAGCTAGCTGGGCCATTCTTCAGGAGGCATGTGTGGATGGTATACAATGAAGCTGGTGATACATGAGCAAGGGGAGGGAGAAGAGCTGACTGGGTCATCCCCTCACTCTGCGCATGCATGTATCGTGGATTCTGGTGCTATAGTGATGGAATGATAGAGAGAAATAGCTCATATGTATGAATTGAACGGAATTTGTAAGAAGGGTAGATTAGTAAGAAACAGGGAAAGTCAAAGTGGGATAAAGTATGTGGAAGAATATATGGGAAGACTATGTATAAGTAATCTTACCATCCGGAGGGTGAAGAGTTCTACGATCTCTAAAGAATGAAATGTGAATAAATATTAAAATATGCAGAACATACAAATAAATAGAAATCATATAAAACTCAATATCTCGTAATCACGGTTCATTCCTCTGGGTTCTAAACTTTGAAGGGTGTGGATCCAGTAGGATTCCTGTTTTTTAAGAATTGAATACGGTTGCCTCCTCTTCTTGGTCTCGGTATGTGTTCCTACACTTGGAAGTGTAGCTGAGACAGATTTTGATGTTCAGTGTGTAAATGAAATGGGACTGGTGATATCATGTAGTACTGTTGCCTTGGCTATCCTAGGAATATGAACTCATTGCTTTAAATTGCATTATTTCCACATATATTTTACCTTATTTATGTACCAATTTATATTTTGTAGTGTTTGACAAAGGCCTATGATTGGCAGAAATGTCACTGAATTTTGATCATTTTCACATGAATAAAGCTATCACTTAGCATCATATTTCAAGGATTGCTCGGATTAGTTTCCATTTCAGTATAATTACCATACACTATTGTTGAAGAAATGATACTTACAATCTAAGTTTACCTTAACTGCAATAGTAGTTTTCTGCAGAATTTACTAAATTTGGACCTGGAAGTATATGTTATGCAGGGTCTGGGAACAGACTGGTGACACAAACAAATACTGTGGGCCCTGAGAATACACACTCATCCTAGCTATCGCCTCCTTATATTCCTATTAATTGCCTGGCCTACTCTAAGCAGTACGTAGACCCAGTAGTAAACCTGTGCCTAATTACAAACACAGAGATGAAGACAAGACAAGCAGAGAGTCATAGTCACCAAATACAAGTCACAACCAAAAAGATAATGGAGTAAAAAATTGCTAGACAAATGGATAGTAAAATATTTAGACTAATGGGTCAAACATACCGAAATATAGAAAACAAGAGCAGGGTCCAGAAGGGACGGACAGGTATGGTTGAAATCGATCAAGGCTGCCAGCAATTTATAAAATATTGTTTAGACAAGCAAAAAGACATGGAACAAACTGAATCTTATCAGCCCCTCCAATTGCTGTTATACATATATTTATTTCTATAGCTTCCTTCCATTTATCTATCTTTATGTGTATGATAACATCAATTACCAAAGAGAAACAATTTTAGTAAGAAAAATTATAAAAATAAAAAGATACACTGCTATTTTAGTTCACTCATTTCACTGTGTAGTTATTTATGGGATGAAAATTAAGTAAAAAAAGATAAATTATGAAGGAAAAATATGTACACTCCACAAAACTGAAGAACTACCTTTTAGCCACAACAGTAATTGGGGGGGGGGGGGGGAGGGAGCTAAAACACAGTTTTAGGCACTTTTCAGACTAGTATGAAAAAGGATGGTGCCTTGGGGGTATGGAGTGTGGTTTGGTGGCAAAAAGACAATGCACCAAAAATTATATTGATTACCAAAAAACTTTAAGTAAACTAGACCTACTAATATAAGGTTCAAAGTATGGCACTAAGGAAATGCATTGAGTGCAGCAGAAGATCGATCACATGCAACTCTTACTGGTCTAAAGTATGATACATTGCTAAATCTTTCCCATTGCATTCGTTTATTAGTGTCTTTCATTGTTCATTAAACATTTTGGTCGACTTTTTTTGCATCATTGCAACAGTTTATTAACCCCTTGCCTCTGCAAGCAGTTTTGACCTTGGAGATCAGGCCTCATTTTTGTCTCTTTTTGTGACAATCACAAAAAGCTTTAGAAACATTGTACTTTTATTTAATTGAAAAATGTGGATATCTTTTGCATTTACTTATGAAAAAAAATGAATTTGGAAAAAATACTAAAAAGTTCTACATTTTAAAAATTCTAAATGCAGATAGCCATAACACCCCAAAAGCCTCATAGTTAAGGTTTCCCAAATGTCTGCTTTCTGTAGTCATGGAATTATATATCCTCTAATATTACCAGAATATTATTATTCGGCCATGTCATTTTGGTTACGATATGTAATTTTATGAAAATTGTCAAAACCTATATATTAATAGGGACCTGCTCTGCTTTCAAGTGATTTTAAATGGCCATAATAATTGTGAAGCCCCATAAATTACAGGATATAAAAGTGTATTTTTTTGGTCTATGCAATAATTATAGGTCAAAAATTAAACATTTAAATGGATTAAATGACAAAAATCTCCACAATTCAGAGGGACCTGGGAAATCCTGGGGGAACGTCTTCAATACGATCTCGAGACGAATCCAGGCGATATGGAAAAAAGCAGAGGACAAGCGCTCCGGACTCAAGGAGTAACTAACATATAGTTAGGTAAAAAGCTAATATATGTATTCTGCTGACCTTGTTGTAAGATGGTATAGGCTTTGAGTATAAATGGTATGCTTCTGGCCGTCGGCTCCGTCTTCACAGCAGATAGGCAGATCCCGCTGCCATTGCTCAGGGAGATCTTCAGGTAATTCTTAAAATGATGTATTTTTTATTTGTATCATGCTACGCTTTTGACCTCGAACCGAGATCTTCATCAGGCATAAAAACATACATAACTATATGATAAAACATGGACACTTATATATACAAACAAAAGGAAATTACCTCAAATGATTGACTGGAGGAAGTGGAATTATATCGATTGATTGACAGGTCAATTCACCAATCAATTGTCTGCGTACTGTTTTGTGCAAAAAAGCATATGAGGGTATATTTAAAAATGGAAAAAATGTATAAAAGGTATTTCTATGTTTAAAAGGACTGTATATTATTTGAACTAAAATAGGAGAAACAACCTAGTGAAGCATTGCTGTAAACCTGTCTTTGCAAATGTGTTCCATGTGTGATCCCTAGGTAGATTCTATGATTTCGTTAAGACCGTCTGGGTATAGGCTTCTCAAACGGTATATCCAAAATGATTCATGTTTGTTCAGAACCTCATTTCTATTGTGTGTCTCTCCTGGGATCTGTTCTATTATTTTCAGTTTGATATGATTAAATAATTTGTTGTTTTTCATTGTCAGGTGTCTGGAAAGACTTTGGTTTAAAAAAACATTTTTGGTTTTAAACCTGTGACTGTTGAATCTTAATCTCAATTATTGCACTGTCCTGCCTACGTATTGTAACCCGCAACTGCAGGTAACCAGATAGACAATGAAAGATGAACTGCATGATGTATTCTGTTTGCACTTAAATTTTTTCCCCTGTGCTGTTTGATACAAAATGTATCTGGTTCATGTTTATCAATTAGTTGGCAGCACAGGCAAGTTTTTAAATTACACATAAAAGTGCCTGTTTTTTCTGAGTGTATTTTCTGAGGTTTTGTTTTCTCCTTTTTCTCTCGAAGTCTACTCGGTGCCACGATATTTCTAATTGATCTGGCTTTTCTAAACGTAATTTGTGGACACTTCGGTATATTGTTTTTGAGAATGGGATCCTCTTGTAATAAGTACCAATATCGTGGCACCGAGTAGACTTCGAGAGAAAAAGGAGAAAACAAAACCGCAGGGATCACGCAGTAGAAAACTTTATATCTCTGGTCAATAGGGATTTTATGAACTTCAAGAGGGAGACTGAGAAAGGCACACTACACTATCCCAACAATCTATCAAGTATAGACCACCAAGCACTTGACTCTCTCATTGACAACAAAAAATTAATAGTCAAACCTGCTGATAAGGGGGGCGCTATTGTAATGGACAGACAAGACTATGTCAACGAGATACTGTCACAACTAGCGGACGAACAGGTTTATCGCCAACTCACTCATGACCCCACCAAAACATTATCTCTCAAGATAAAACGCCTACTTGACGACTACCTGCAGACTAAAGTGATAGACCAGAAAACACATAGTTTCCTATACAATCAACATCCCATCATTCCCGTCATTTATGTACTCCCCAAAATTCACAAGAGACTTGACATACCACCGGGCAGACCCATAGTCGCCTCAACAGACTCATTACTCTCTCCCCTAGCCATTTTTCTCGAAAAAACCTTAACCCCACTGGCCAAACTGTCCCCATCGTTTCTTTTGGACACCAATGATTTCCTTACACATATCCGCAATCTTAAACAAGTTCCTCCGAATACATATCTAGTAACATGGGATGTGTCCAGCCTATACACCAGTATTCAACATGATAAAGGCATTACTGCCAGTGCAAAATTACTGGAAAAATCACCACATCCCCCACAGGTTAACCCCTTAAGGACAGAGGGTTTTTCGGCTCATTTCTCGCTGTCCAACTTCAAAAATCCATAACTTTTTCATTTTTACGTGTACAGACCTGTGTGAGGGCTTATTTTGTGCGTAACAAATTTTACTTTCCCGTAATGTTATTTATTTTAACATGCCGTGTACTGCGAAGCTGAAAAAAAATTCCAAATGTGGAAAAAATTTTTAAAAACGCCACGTTCTTGTGGGCTCAGTTTTTACGACTTTCACTCTTCGCTCCAAATAACACGCCTACTTTATTCTTTGGTTCCGTGCGATCGCGGTGATACCAAATTTATACAGGTTTTATTGTGTTTTAATACATTTTCAAAAATTAAACAAATGTGTACAAAAAAGAAAAAAAATTTTTGCCATCTTCTGACGCTAATAACTTTTTCATACTTTGGTGCACGGAAATGTGTGAGGGGTCATTTTTTTGCGAAATGAGGCAACGTTTTCATTGCTACCATTTTGAGGTCTGTGCAACATTTTTTATTTCATATTTTATGTTATGTAAAAAGGTGTAAAAGTTGCATTTCGGACATTTGGGCGCCATTTCCCACCTCATTTCCCGCGTTTTTATATTTTGATAGATCGGGCATTTTGGGACGAGGTGATACCTAATATGTTTGTGATTCTTACTGTTTATTATGTTTTATATCAGTTCTTGGGAAAGGGGGGTGATTTGAATTTTTAATATTTTATAAATTTTTTTTATTTTTTAAACTTTTTTTTTCTTTTTTTTTCACTATTTTTTAGACCATCTAAGGTACATTAACCCTAGATGGTCAGATCGTTGCTACCATATACTGCAATACTTCTGTATTGCAATATATGGCATTTTTGCAGCACATTCGTTACAATGAGCCACTGGCTCATTGTAATGAATCTGCAGATGCCAGATAGTCTTGGGTCAAACGAAGACCCGAGGCTACCATGGCAACCGATCGCCGCCCCCCGATGACATTCGGGGGCGCGGCGATCGAAAAAAAGATGGCGGCGCCCGCACGCCGCCGTCTTTTATATGCCACCGGCGACTTTGCCGGCGGCAACGAGGGGGTTAATAGCCGCGATCGGTGCAAGCACCGACCGCGGTTATTAGCGGTGGGGGTTTTGTGCAATATGCAAAAAGCCCCACCTTTGTATGAAGAGGACTCAGCCCGTGAGCCCTCTTCATACATCCCGTTAAGGGGTTAAACAATTTTGCCTAGACCTCCTCACCCTAGTCTTACACGAGAACTATTTTATGTTCCAAGATACATTTTATCTTTAAATACGTGGCACAGCCATGGGCTCCAACGTGGCCCCCCCCATATGCAAACAGTTACATGTCTGAATTCGAAGAAGTTTTCATCTACCCCAATGCACTCTACCAGACCCATGCTACCTTATGGAAAAGGTATATTGATGACATCGTTTGCATATGGGGAGGGCCCCTTGACACCCTTCTGACATTCCACACATATCTTAACCAGATTTGGCCAGAACTACAGCTCAACATTAATTACAACCAAGAACGTATCGACTTTTTGGATACCACAGTCATCAAAAACAACATGGGCCTCCTCATGACTGATCTGTACACGAAACCCACTGACCGCAATAGTCTTCTGCACTTTTCCAGTTGTCACCCAACCCCCTGTAAGCAGTCCCTACCTAACTCTCAACTACAACGTGTCCACAGAATCGTCACAGATCCGTTACAGAAAGACATACGCCTCAAAGAAATGTGCCAGAAATTCAGAACCCGGGGCTACCCAAAGCACACACTCAGAACACCACAATCCACTGACAAACAAACCACGCATCAACTTCATACATCAATATCACCCCACCATTTTTAGGCTACACAAAGCCATACGTAATCACTGGTCTATCCTTAGTTATCCGGATATTCATGGCAAATTATACCCCATCTTGGATTACTACACATGCAAATCATCTTTCGTAGTCTATGTCATCAAATGCCCCTGTGGTCTTGTCTATGTTGGCGAAACAGTACAGCACATACGCGACCGCATATCAAAACACAAATCCGCTGCAACAAATCCGACTACCTTTGCCCCACCACTTTCATCAGGCTAAACACAGAATCTCTCAACTCAAATTTCAAGTAGTTGAACATGTCCCCATCCCACGACGAGGCGGTAACAGAGTTAAACAGTTACTGCTCCGTGAAGCCTTTTGGATCCATAGATTGGACGCCATGACCCCACATGGTCTCAACAGAGAATATGAAATCCAAAGTTTGACTTAATTTTTCTAACTCTTCTTCATTTTACACCACAGATACGCTGAATTCACCCACCCGCATTGCTAAGGTATACTCCTCTCTTTCTTTGCTTTCGACTCCACCTTTTCTTATTCTTCTCTCTACCTCTCACTCTCCGTCCCCACACATATCGGACACATCATTTACTCCACAGACCCCCCTTTTACACAATTCCCACCACCTCCCCTTACACCATACACTATACATACATTCTTTACATCATTCCCATCCACATCATATTACATTCTCAATATTTGATCAGTCAATTAGCCATCTCCAATATTCTATTATATCGCTAGTCATGGACTCCCTGCATCACTCACATGGCCGAGACTTGACATCTACACTTTGGACATATGACACACTATATCCTCGTTTTCCCCTATACTCCATACTACCCCCATTCCCATGCAATGTATCGCCCTTCCCACACTTTCTACTACCTGTCTTTTGCCTTTATTCTTCCACTCTGTTCTCTTTTCGGCTCCGTTCTGGGAGCGATTACCCAGGCCTTGCTAGTAATCACGCTAGCGTTCCACGCGTTCCACGCTGGAGCGCACAGGGCGGATCCAGAGCCGGCACATCACTTCCGGCCTCCGACTTCCGGTCCGCGCTGTGCATTTGTACTGGGAGATCACACAGAATGCCAGCACATTCCTCTCTAGCGGGAGACCCCGCTCTACACCTTGCTCCAAGCGCTGAAGCAGTCATAGTACTGCACTTCCTCTTTACACTCCTTATACCTAGCAATCCGGTAAGTATCTGCTTTCTATCATACATACACTACTTATTGTGCATATTCTGTTTGTGCCTTGAGTTAGACTGTCTATGCTCTACCATACCTCTCCATTTTTTCCTTTTCATCTGCCTACCATGGTTGTACTTTCGAGTACCAGTGATGCACTATATTACTGTCTCAACTTACCTGACATACCTTGGTCTCTAATCACGATGCCTTTATTTCCAGTAATACTCTCTCGTGTCATCATATACGCCTTCTTACGCCATTCAGCTTGGAACCCAGTACACCACTCCACGTACCGGCCTCCGGCTATATTTAAACCCCATGCTGGACTGTATTTTTTCGCTATTTTTTCGCTCTTTGTATATTATTAATTATAAATATTCAATGCTGTTATATTGATATTATGTACTCATGTTTATTTTGCATTCATTGTTTTACCCTAGTGCCTGATGAAGGTCTGAATTAAGACTGAAACGTTGCATAAATTGTTATTTGGATTGCTCTTCTCGATCAAATTTGAACAAAAAATAAAATAAGATTTTCTGATTTCACACAAAGGAGTGCCAAGTTTTTCTTCATTTATTTCTATGCCAGGCACTAAATGCAGCCTATCCCTTTACTCTTATAGGACTTTTCCCATATAGACAGGAAGGCCCTGCGCCAACCCCTGACTGGCTGCTCCCCCCCTGGAGTGGTGGTGGTGAAAGGGGAGCTTTCCATTATTTGCCATTATTTCAGAGCTTCTACGCCACTGGTGTGGTGCAGAAGCCATGATAAATACCTAAAAAAATTAAAATATTATATTAGAAAAACTGTAAAAAATATTTTGAACACAGAAATGTTGGTCAAATTAAAAGTATGTACGATAATGCCCAGAATACTTAGTTGGGATCCTTTTGCATGAATGACTGCATCAATGTGGTGTGGCAAAATTTGAACACAAATCCAAAAATCACAGTGTCTTATTTTTTTCCCCTTATTTTTTTAGTAGTGAGTAAAATGTATGTGGTTGTCACTAAAGAGGCAAGGTATAAATTGGAAAAAAGAATCACGTTTTACAGATACAGTATCTCTGTATCACAAATGTTTGTAATATTGCATATAAATATTGTTATCACAAGTTAGATACATAGTTAACAAACATATTGCATATAAAAACAATTGCAAACTGAAGGTTTAGAAAATATAATGGAATCTGTAAGATATTAGAACTTGGATTACAAAATACAATATATGAAGAAAATATATATTTCATCCCTAAGGCAACATCTGTTGAAAATAAGAATTTTGAGTGTCCTATTGTGGAAGATACTGACCTAGATACATGGGATTGCTCTAAATATAGTTTAAGGTGAATACATAGTTCAATCTCACTTTCCTCCTTGATATTTTTTCCCAAAACACAGTAAGTTCACAACTCATAAAGAGAATTGGAGAATTATTTTGTAAAGTTGGATAAATAGGTCTGTTCATAGTTATTGTGGTACCATCAAATTCCTTCCCTTAATTGATCGTTTCTAATATATATATACATATATACACATATATATACATATATATATATATATATATATATATATATATATATATATATATATATATATATATATATTAGCAACAAATATGTGATATAGCTTCAGAAGTTATGAATAAAATATAATTACCGAAACGCGTAAGCTTTGATGCTATTTTTTTCCATATGTTGTGTCTTGTACAATTTTTGTCATTTTTAATGGAATTAAAATAAAACAATATTTTACCTACAAACCCACTCCTGATGTCCGGCTGGAAACAGTTTTTCTTCACATTAAAATTTAAAGATGCTGCTGTCAGTGAAAAGAGTGCAGTATTACCCAGATTGTAAGTGTGATGCTGTCAGTGAAGATGTGCAGTAATTAGAGATGGGCGAATTTGTTAAAATTCGTTTAGTCCCAATTCGCCGATTTTTCAAAAAAATCCGATTCGACTTGAATCCTGGCTGCAGAGAGCCTGTAGGGTGTTGTAGAACGTTGTGCCATGCTTAAATATGCATAGGGAGCGTGGTTTGGTCTTCAAACAATGCTGTGTTTTAGTATGACACGCACATGACAGCCGCAGCTCTTAGAATCGCTTCACTCTTCACTTCCATGTGCACTTACATAGGCCAACTTCCCCAAATAAGTGAAGCGGGAACATAGCCTGACAAGATAACGTCTGTGCCAGCTCGAAAGGACCGAGCTGAGGGCCAAGATCCCACTATAACATCAAAGAGTGCACTCTTTTTACACTGACATCAGATGATTCCATAGATTATGACAGAACCTGTTCTGTTAAACGCGGATACATGTGGAAAGCCCCCCAAAAGAGTGCAGAGGATGTCGGCAGTAATTTTGCATTGACGTCACTGTTCATTTTGCCCTTCTTTTCACGCGTCAGTGTCCTCTTTCAATCGGTCAATAATCCATCAGTATTGCTAAAGCCAAAAACAAACAAGAGTTGATCCAGAATAGTGATGAGCAGCAAATGGGATACTTGCATGTCCTCTGTGTTGTGTATCCACTCCTGCTTTTGGCTATCAATCCTGAAGCTTTTCATCCTTCAGATGAAGTGAAGGGGAAAACCAAACATAGTGGCAACGTCATAGAGTGATGGAGGGTGAGAACAGCATTATGGAAATCACAGGGTGTTCCAGGGAGACAGCGGTCAGTTGGCAGCAGCATGAGTAGGCTGCAGAGTTTCACAATGACAAATTATGGAGGTGGCGGAAACATGGTAGGCTACAAAGTGGCACAATGATAAGAGTGTGAAGGTGGCATCAGCAGCAGGATCCCACAGGTGGCAGCAACATGGTGGCAGTAACAGGGAAAGCCACAGAGTGGCACACTTATATAGTGTGGAGGTGGCATCAGCAGCAGCAGCAACAGGAGGCCACAAAGTGGCACAATGATAAGAGTGTGGAGGTGGCGACAGAAGAAGCAGCAGCAGGAGTCCACAGGTGTCAGCAACAGGGAAAGCCACAGAGTGGCACAATGATATAGTGTAAAGGTGGCATCAAAAGCAGCAGGAGCCTGCAGAGTGGCACAATGATATAGTGTGAAGGTGGCATCAGTAGCAGCAGAAGGAGTAGCACAATGAAAAAGTGTGAAGGTGGCATCAGAAGCAGCAGCAGGAGCCCACAGAGTGGCACAATGATATAGTGTGAAGGTGGCATCAGAAGCAGCAGGAGCTTGCAGAGTGGCACAAGGATATAGTGTGAAGGTGGCATCAGAAACAGCAGTGGCAGGAACCTGCAGAGTGGCACAATGATATAGTGTGAAGGTGGCATCAGAAGCAGCAGGGGCCTGAAGAGTGGCACAATGATATTGTGTGAAGATGGCATCAGAAGCAGCAGGTGCCTGCAGAGTGGTACAATGATATAGTGTGAAGGTGGCATCAGTAGCAGCAGCAGGAGCCCACAGAGTGGCACAATGATATAGTGTGAAGGTGGCATTAGAAGCAGCAAGAGCAACAGAGTGGCACAATCATATAGTGTGTTGGTGGCATCAGAAGCAGCTGCAGTAGGAGCCCACAGAGTGGCACAATGATATAGTGTGAAGGCAACATCAGAAGCAGCAGCAGCAGGAGCCCGTGGAGTGGCACAATCATATAGTGTGAAGGTGGAATCAGAAGCAGCAGCAGGAGCCCGCAGAGTGTCACATTGATATAGTGTGAAGGTGGCATCAGTAGCAGCAGCAGGAGCCCGCAGAGTGGCACAATTATATAGTGTGAAGGTGGCATCAGTAGCAGCAGCAGGAGCCCACAGAGTGGCACAATGATATAGTGTGTTGGTGGCATCAGAAGCAGCAGGAGCCCGCAGAGTGGCACAATGATATAGTGTGAAGGTGGCATTAGAAGCAGCAAGAGCGGCACAATGATATAGTGTGTTGGTGGCATCAGAAGCAGCAGCAGTAGGAGCCCACAGAGTGGCACAATGATACAGTGTGAAGGTGACATCAGAAGCAGCAGCAGCAGGAGCCCGCAGAGTGTCACAATCATATAGTGTGAAGGTGGAATTAGAAGCAGCAGCAGGAGCCCGCAGAGTGGCACAATGATATAGTGTGAAGGTGGCATCAGTAGCTGCAGCAGCAGGAGGAGCCCATAGAGTGGCACAGTGGTATAGTGTGTTGGTGGCATCAGAAGCAGCAGGAGCCCGCAGAGTGGCACAATGATAAAGTGTGAAGGTGGCATCAGAAGCAGCAAGAGCGGCAGAGTGGCACAATGATATAGTGTGTTGGTGGAATCAGAAGCAGCAGCAGCAGGAGCCCGCAGAGTGGCACAATGATATAGTGTGAAGGCAGCATCAGAAACAGCAGGAGCCCAAAGAGTGGCACAATCATATAGTGTAAAGGTGGCATCAGAAGCAGCATGTGGATTTCACAGGTAAATATAGCAGTAAACTAGAGCCACAATAAGGTTTGGCAATGTGCGTTATACAGATACCCCACAACTGACAGCTCACTACTGCAGATGCATGAATGTCAAACAGATTTCTTCCTATTCGATTTTGTCACTAAATAGAACTGCTATTTGGGGTATACAGATCCCCCTTAAAGAACAACCAGGGATTGGTCCACCAATCGCTACTGCAGATGAATGAGAGTCAAAGATTTCTTCATATTCGATTTTGTCACTAAATAGAACTGCTATTTGGTGTATACAGATCCCCCTTAAAGAACAACCAGGGATTGGTCCACCAATCGCTACTGCAGATGCATGAAAGTCAAACAGATTTCTTCCTATTCGATTTTGTCACTAAATAGAACTGCTATTTGGGGTATACAGATCCCCCTTAACCCCTTCCCGACATTTGACGTACTATTACTGCATGGTGGGAGGTACGTTCCCGCAATATGCAGTAATAGTACGTCAAACTTCAGGAGCCGGGGCCAGAAGCTGCGGGTGTCGGCTATATATTATAACTGGCACCTGCCTCTAACACCCGCTTACCGCGGCGTGCTAGGTGCATTTAACTGGATTTGGATCACCCCATCCCCCCCCCCCCGTGGTGCCTACCGGGGGAGTCCGTTGCTCCGATCGCAGCCCCGGGACTGCCAGTGCCCGGGATTGCCAGTGCCCGGTGCTGCGCGATCTCCTTCTGGGTACCGGGTCCTTGCCTTCTGGCAATACATTATGTATGCAATACATTTGTAGTATACTGTATTTGGTGAAGAATAGCTTGAACAAGCGATCAGTGGATCGATTGTTCAAGCTAACCTGTAAAAGTAAAGAGAAAAAGTTAAAAACACAAAATAAACACAGAATTAATTAAATAAAGTTAAAGTCCCCTAAACACAAACATTCCCTATACACATCTAATAAAGTAAAAAAAATTTAAAATCACCAAAACCCCCCACATATTTGGTATCGCCGCGTCCGTAACAATCTTTACATTAAGACAGAAACATTATGGGATCCGTACGGTGAACGCCGTAAAAACAAAACCTGAAAAACTCGCTAAAAATGTAAATTTTCATAAAATCCCTTCACAAAAATGTTCCAAAAAGTGATCAAAAAAAAGTTATGTGCACCAAAAAAGTACTAATTGAAAGGACAACTCAACACGTAAAAAATAAGCCCTAAACTAGCTCTGTCAACCAAAAAGTATTAAAGTTACATCTCCAAAAAGATGGCGATGCAAAAACTAATGAGATTTCCTCTATATAAGTTTTTTTCTAATAAAATTGTAAAAATAAATGAAAAACTATATAAATGAGGTATCACTGTAATCGTAGTGATCTATAGAATAAAAATATTATAGTATTTCTAGTGTATGGTGTACGACCCCCAAAATATACAAAATAAGAAACCCCAAATTGACAATTTTCTTTTCCTCCACACATTAAAGTTAATAAAATCTCATCAAAAAGCTACAGACCCACTTAAATGAAGTATTTGTAAAGTGCATCTCATGTCGCAAAAAATAAGCCCTTATATGTCCAAATTGCCAAAAAAATAAAGATTGTATAGCCATTATAAAGTGACAATGCATAATCTGCTCTGAATGGCACAGCTCCCCCTGCACATACAGCAGGTTACCACCACATATGGGGGATTGTTATACACGGGAGATATTGGGTATCACATTTTGAGGAGTGTTTTGGTATTTTATCCACTGAGAATTTGTACATTTTATGAAAAACATTCATTTAGCCAAATAAAATGTAATTTCGAAATTGCATCCGATTTTGTTTTAACCCCTGTAAACCAATTAAAGGGTTAACAAACTTCAAAAAAGTTGTTTTACGTACGTTGAGGGGTGTAGTTTCTATAATGGGGTAATTTATGGGGTTTTACTATTATTTACGATTTTCAAAGTGACTTCAAACCTGAGCAGGTTCCTCAATAGCAGGATTTTGCATTTTTTATGAAAATGTGAAAAATTGCACCTGACGTTCAAAGCCCCATAACATCCTACAAAGATTAGACTATGTATAAAAAATCATGTCCACATAAAGTAGACATTCGGTGAATGTTAGTTATTAAATTTTTTGGTGTTATGAATCATGTGTGGAAAAAGGAGATCATTTTGAATTTCGAAAATTGCTAATTTTTCCAAATTTTCACCAAATATCTGATTTTGTCATAAATAAATGCAAAACATACCACCAAAATGTTTTAACTAACATGAAGTACAATGTGTCACGAGAAAGTAATTTCAAAATCACTTGGATATGTTAAAGCATTCCAAAGTTATAACTACTGTGGGAGATTTGGCCCAGTAGAGACCGTGGTAGCGGGGTGCTGAGATGCAGTTCAAGACAGTGACACCAAAGTACAGTCCAAAACAGGTCTCGCCTGCGTTTATTGTAGCAGCAAAATAAAACAGCCTTTACATTCAGGCATTAAATAAACAAAAATCCTACCCGTCAGGGTGCTAACTATACAGGTGTTCACTAACTCACCACTATACAAAATCACTTGGCTGCTCTAGGCACAGAGGTCAGGGCTGTGTGCTCTCCAGCCTCCTTCCAGAGAGAGACAACACTTCCAGCTCTGCTGAGCGGTTTAAAAAAAAGACTGATTGGGCTGCTCCCATCACCTGTGTCCAAGGTGCTGGACACCCAACCTCAGCACTAAGGCCTTGCATAATAGCAAAACCTAGGGGAAACATACCGCCCATCCACAGTTAACCCCTTCAGTGTCTCACATACCCTCCCCCTCTGTTTGACCCTGTGGGGGCGAACACTTTTGGCCATCAGGCAGTGGGTACGAGACAGGGCATCGGCATTCCCATGCAGCTTTCCTGCTCGATGTTCTACCGTGAACTTGAAATTTTGTAACATTAGGAACCACCTTGTGACCCTGGCGTTCCTCTCTTTGGCCTGACTCATCCAGGTGAGGGGAGAGTGATCGGTCACTAGTGTAAACTGTCGCCCTATCAAGTAATACCTCAGGGATTCCAGAGCCCATTTTATCGCCAAGCACTCCCTCTCAACTATGCTATAGTTCTTCTCAGGAGGTGTGAGCTTGCGGCTCAGGAATGTCACAGGATGTTCCTCACCGTCCACTACTTGGGACAGGACAGCCCCTAAGCCCACGTCCGAAGCGTCAGTCTGCACAATAAAGGTCTTGGTGAAGTCAGGGGTGATCAGTACCGGTCCCTCGCACAAAACCGTCTTAAGTCGCTGAAACGCCCCCTCAGCCTCTTCACTCCACTTTACCATCACCGCCCTGCTACCCTTGGTCAGGTCAAAGAGAGGAACGCCAGGGTCACAAGGTGGTTCCCAATGTTACAAAATTTCAAGTTCACGGTAGAACATCTAGCAGGAAAGCTGCATGGGAATGCCGATGCCCTGTCTCGTACCCACTGCCTGATGGCCAAAAGTGTTCGCCCCCACAGGGTCAAACAGAGGGGGAGGGTATGTGAGACACTGAAGGGGTTAACTGTGGATGGGCGGTATGTTTCCCCTAGGTTTTGCTATTATGCAAGGCCGTAGTGCTGAGGTTGGGTGTCCAGCACCTTGGACACAGTTGATGGGAGCAGCCCAATCAGTCTTTTTTTTTAAACCGCTCAGCAGAGCTGGAAGTGTTGTCTCTCTCTGGAAGGAGGCTGGAGAGCACACAGCCCTGACCTCTGTGCCTAGAGCAGCCAAGTGATTTTGTATAGTGGTGAGTTAGTGAACACCTGTATAGTTAGCACCCTGACGGGTAGGATTTTTGGAGGAGGTGTTCCTTAATGGAATCGCCTCGGGATACCGCGTAGCGTAGTCCAGGATAACCAGGATGTATTGGTGCCCCCTTGAGGATTTGACTATGGGGCCAACCAGATCCATTGCAATCCGTTCAAATGGCATCTCTATGATTGGTAGCGGGACCAAAGGACTCCTGAAGTGGGACACCGGGGCAGTAAGTTGACACTCAGGGCAAGAGCTACAATACCGGTTTACCTCCTCCCACACCCCGGGCCAGAAAAATCTCTGCAGGATCCTCTCCCGGGTCTTCTCAGCACCTAAGTGCCCTCCCAGCACATGTTTGTGTGCCAACTCTAGCACCAGCCTACGGTGAGATTGGGGTACTACAAGTTGCTCAACCTCCTCACCCCGTATCTGGTCGACCCTGTACAACAGCTCCCCAACAATCACCATTCGGGGGTATATTTTGTCAGCCCCTGGTATTTGGAGTACCCCATTTATCACCTTAACATTCTCCCGTGCTTTAAACAAGGTAGGGTCCTGTAGCTGTGCAGCCCCAAAATTCTCACGGGAAAACTCAAGGTCCGGCATGTCGCCCACCTCCTCGTGGCCCTCGACCTCACCAGCTAGGACCTCTAGGGGAGAGAATTCATCACATGGGGTCACCCCTACTGCTGGTGTGGGTACATCGGCCTCAAAGGGTTCAGGGGCCAAGGCCGGACATACCTGACGTCCATTATCTGCAACAGCACCTGAGGTGGGTCTTCGTCTCCAGAGGTCCCAAAACACCGGTAAGTCTCTGCCGATAATAGCCTTATGAAACAGGGTCCCCACCACCCCCATTTCATGGGTAATAGTACCACAAGGTGTATGTAGGTTGATGACAGCAGTGGGATATTCGCGAGTGTGCCCATGTATACACAACACTCCCACTTTACGCCCACTGTACAGTCCAGGATCAACCAAAGTTCCCCGCACCAGGGTAACCAGACTCCCTGAGTCTAGCAAGGCTTCCACCGTTTGACCACTGATTGTGACCATGCACACTTGGGGTTCTGCATCCGTGACTGACTCGGCAGCCAGAACCGGCCGGGCAAACAGTGACATTCGCCGGGTCTGGTTGCAGTCCATTGGCTCCACTGACAGGGGACAGTTGGCAGCAATATGGCCCATTTCATGGCATCGCCAGCACTGGATACGGCTATGACCTCTGTCACGAGCCTCACTGGGTTTCTGTGTATCCAAGCCCCCCAGTGTACCCCCTCCCAACCTGACCTGTTTCCCTTTTTCTGCAGTAGCAGTCCTACCAGATGGTTTAATGGCCTTGTCACTGGCACTGCTTCGTGTGGGAGGGATAAGTAGAAGATCCTCCGTAGCCCGATATCTCTCTACTAGGGACACGAGTTCCTCAGCATTTGTGGGACCAGCCTGTCCAACCCACCGCTGGAGCCGAGAGGGCAGAGAACGGGTGAACTTGTCAAGAACCACTCTCTCGACCATCTGTGCTGGGGTGCAGTCATCGGGTTGTAGCCACTTCCGGACAAGATGGATCAGGTCATGCATTTGGGAGCGCGGGGGTAGTTTTTCAGAGTATGCCCACTGGTGGACCCGGCTGGAACGAACTTGAACGGTGACCCCAAGACGAGCCAGAATCTCCGCCTTTAGCTGGGGGTACTCACGGGCCTCCGTTTCACTCAGGTCGTAGTAGGCCTTCTGCGATTCTCCTGTCAGGAACGGCGCCAGGACATCTGCCCACTGCTCAGCTGGTAACTCCTCTCGCTCAGCTACTCGCTCGAACACAGTGAGAAAAGCCTCCACGTCGTCGGTCGCCGTCATCTTTTGTAAAGCCTTCTGCACTGCAGCCCGTGCGGAATGCTGGACAACCGGGTACCCTTGCAAACCAGTATGGGACCCCTCAGTAGTCGTCGCTGGCGGTGCTGCCATAACGCCAGAAAACTTTTCCATCATCAGCTGGAACATGGCTCGGGACTCTTCCTGCTGTTGCTGTAGCATGGCTCGGGACTCTGCCTGCTGTTGCTGGAGCATGGCTTGCTGCTGTCGGGACCTCTCCTCCTGCTGCTGGAGCATGGCTTGCTGCTGGCGGGACCTCTCCTCCTGCTGCTGGAGCATGGCTTGCTGCAGCTGTCGATTAGCCTGGGATTCTTCCTGCTGCTGGCGGGACCTCTCCTCCTGCTTCTGGAGCATGGCCTGCTGCTGCTGCCGATTAGCTCTGGCCTCCTCTTGCAGGTATTTAATAAAGTCCTCCATCTTGGCTTTATCCTGCAATTTGCCTGCTGCTTTCACCCAGGCCATGCAATGTTGCAGGATGTAGCGAGCCTTTCAGGTGTGTGTCTTTTGAACTGTCCGCAATTCAAAGCACCATATGTGGGAGATTTGGCCCAGTAGAGACCGTGGTAGCGGGGTGCTGTGATGCAGTTCAAGACAGTGACACCAAAGTACAGTCCAAAACAGGTCTCGCCTGCGTTTATTGTAGCAGCAAAATAAAACAGCCTTTACATTCAGGCATTAAATAAACAAAAATCCTACCCGTCAGGGTGCTAACTATACAGGTGTTCACTAACTCACCACTATACAAAATCACTTGGCTGCTCCAGGCACATAGGTCAGGGCTGTGTGCTCTCCAGCCTCCTTCCAGAGAGAGACAACACTTCCAGCTCTGCTGAGCGGTTTAAAAAAAAAGACTGATTGGGCTGCTCCCATCACCTGTGTCCAAGGTGCTGGACACCCAACCTCAGCACTAAGGCCTTGCATAATAGCAAAACCTAGGGGAAACATACCGCCCATCCACAGTTAACCCCTTCAGTGTCTCACACTACTTATAGTGACACTTGGCAGATTTGAAAAAATGGGCCGTGTCAGGAAGGTGAAAAGTGGCTTCGGCGTTAAGGGGTTAAATAACAACAAGGGATTGGTCCACCAATCGCTACTGCAGATGCATGAGAGTCAAAGATTTCTTCCTATTCCATTTTGTCACTAAATAAAACTGCTCTTTGTGGTATACAGATCCCCCTTAAAGAACAACCAGGGATTGGTCCACCAATCGCTACTGCAGATGCATGAAAGTCAAACAGATTTCTTCCTATTCAATTTTGTCACTAAATAGAACTGCTATTTGGGGTATATAGAACCCCCTTAGAGAACAGCGAGGGATTGCAGCAAGAATCGCACAGTACAATAGCAGCAGCTGGACACTACAACATGAAGTGTGAAGTGCTGAGATAGAAAATGGCTGGGTTTTATAGGGCTGTGTGACATCACATAAGCCTGCCGGTCGCTGATTGGCTTACAGGTCTTCAGATGTCATCGGGGGTGTTCCTTTCTCCTTTGTTCTCTGCCCCATGTAACACGTTTTTCTCGCGCCCATTTAGCAGAAACATGAGGGGGGAAAAAAACAACTTCGTTCCCGCGAATCAGCATAAACTTCGGCTTCGTGCTGAATTGAATTTTTCCTGAAATTCTAACCGAAGTTAGAATAATTAGAATCGATTCGCCCATCTCTAGCAGTAATACCTTCATTGTAAAGGTGCTCTAGTCAGTGAATAGCATGCGGCAATACCTAGATTATAAATATGCTGGAGTCAAAGGTGCGACTGGTAGTCATTAATATGCACTAATACCTGTATCATAAAGGTGCTGCTTTTATATGCTTTTTGCTGATAGCTACTGTACATCATAAAGTTTTCAGTGAATAGTGTGCACAAATACCTAAGTTGTAAAGGTTCTGCTGTCATTGAATATCATGCAGTAATAACTAAATTAAAAAAAGGATGCTGATATCATTACAAAGCATACAATAGTACCAACATTTTAATGTTTAAATGTTGCCCTCATGGTATAGTTTTAAACTGCAGGTCTTTTAAAATGAGTAAAGCAGGAATTAAGGGACAGGGACATGGTCATTGTGCTGCTGCTGTAGCTGTAGAAAGAATATGTAAAATGGAAAGGGTTTTTTTTTTTAGAAAAACAAGGGGCACTATTAGCAGTCCTTAGGCCGAGACTTTTCTATAAAATTTCATTGTTAAGACACAGTTTAGCAAAGTGAAAGAGGGATCATCTTGGTGGTGCTCTAACTTTTAATTAGCCATAGATGTAATATTCATAAACAAAGCTGTAGAGTAAGAAAGAAGTTGGCACTCACCATCAGAAGATTAAAACGTCTTATTCTTTATTTCACATCATTAAAATGCAGGCATGTTAGCAGGGAGAGATAAGACCACAGGAGACCAAAAATGTGAGAAGGACTAGTCGTTTCGCACTGTCTTAGCTCTTTATCTTGCCTGTTTTTGTCTGGCGTTCCCACCTGTTTTAAACGGGCCACCATGCAAAACTCACTACGTCACAATGGACACACCTACAACTACAAAAGCAATACTATTGGTTAAAAACAACTAAGCAGGAGGGCGGAGTTTAGGAAACAAAACTAGAGCGGACCTTAAAGAGAACTTGGATGTCACAAGTATCAAGTACCCGGGGCTTATCCAATCAACAAGCCAGTGGGAGGGGCTATATGTAACATGCTGAAGTGGACCCTAGTGAGAACCTAAATGCAAAGTCAGTCAGGCAGATAGCAAGTACTTCTAGCCAATCAGCACATAAATTGGGCGGACACATAGATTGTGACAGATACACAAGAAATAATACACCCTTACATTACAAATTAATAGTAACTGTCCTATTAGGACCAATTCGGCATAATTGCTGTTTCATAACCCAACCTTTGTGTATATTAAAAGAGTGTGGACCAGGGTTTTTTTTAAAGAAATAGCCCCATGGTATTCTTATCATTAAGCCCTAATGCTCCAAGGACTTCCGTTTTTAGTATCCACCAAGCCTCTCTTCTTAACAATTTCTTCTGTCTATTCCCTTCATGTTCTGGAACCGATACTTGTTCTAGCCCTGCGAAAGACAACACTTCTGAATTGCCTTCATGAAACGCATTAATGTGTTCAATCAATCTCAGGGCCCCTTTTCCATTTACAATGGAGTTTTTATGTTCTCTAAAACAAGTGAATAGGGATCTTATGGTTTTACCTACATAAAAGTGTCCGCAAAAAATAGCATAAACCACGAAACAAACCACGCCACACCAAAAGATTCTTTATTGTCCTACTTCTCCTGAATGTCACAACAGGTCCGTTGTCCATTTTAAACTTAAAAATCCCTCTACTTTTAACCCTCCAGTCACACCTGGTAGCGTACTTGACATTAAAAGCCTTTATCTATGATAGTGACAAGGATAATATGTCACAAATTGAAAAGGAGGCCTTAAAAAGGTTGAAGGAAAATAAAGAAATAATATTAAAAGAGGCGGATAAAGGAGTGGAATACAGTTATCTTGTCTTACGTTATGTAAACGGAGCAGAGCGACATCTGCTTAGCACACAAGTTTATGAACTAAAAAGCAATCTAACCTTTAAAATAAAAACTAAATTATGTACTCTGTCAAAGGAGAGTGTCCAAAAAGGGCTGATCTCCCAGGCCATTGCTGAAAAGTTAATACCTGTATATCCCCAAAAACCAGGATGGTATTACTTACCAGAAATCCATAAATTGCTCATGAACCCCAGTGACTGAATTATTGTACAAATACATGGCCTGGCTACTTAGACCCTTGTTACCTAAAATAGCGTTTTATTTAGAAGATACAAATGACTTCTTAAGAGTCGTCAGAAATTGTGCATGGCAGGAAAATGTTCAACTGGCCATCATCGATATTGAAAGTTTGTATCCCACATAAAATAGGGGTCGAGGCCATAGAAAAAGTACTGATGAGAGCAGGAAAGGATCCCAGTGTTATCTCCTTTATCTGTGAGGCCATGTATTTCATTCTATCTAATAACTCCTTTAAATTTCAGGATAAGTGGTTTAAACTGTAAGGCCCCTTCCACACTAGCGTTGTATTTCACGTCAGGGTGCAATGCGTGAAAAACTGACGTTTTTGGCTGCGTTTTTGTTCCATTTTTCCTTGGAGTCATTAGCGTTTTTGCGTTTTTCACGCGCGTGTTGTTCGCGGTTTTTTGCGTTTTCGGTGCGTTTTTCACGCGCGTTTTTTTAAGTCAATTGGACTTTTTCAAAGGGACCATGGTTCGGGAATAAAAATTTTTATTTAATTGAAAAAGAATGTCTTCAGATAAGTTAGCAGATGTATGCAAACATCTTTTCTTCACTGTTCCGCGCGTATATTATCTCCCGACAAGTTAGCAGATGTGAAGAACAGTGAAGAATAGAATAAAAACAGTGAACACAGTGAACACAGGATCATTTAAGTGAAAAACACAGTAAAGAACACAGTGAAGAATAGATTACAGATGTTCGGCACATCTGCTTACTTGTCGGGAGATACGCGCGGAACGGTGCGTGCAAAATAGTATGTGAAGAACAATATATATATGTGTGAAGAAGACATTGCAGATGTATGGAAACATCTGCAATGTGTTCTTTACACACATATATATTGTTCTTCACATGCTATTTTGTACGCACCGTTCCGCGCGTATCTCCCGACAAGTAAGCAGATGTGCCGAACATCTGTAATCTATTCTTCACTGTGTTCTTTACTGTGTTTTTCACTTAAATGATCCTGTGTTCACTGTGTTCACTGTTTTTATTCTATTCTTCACTGTTCTTCACTGTGTTTTTTAAATTAAATGCGCGATCGCGAGCAGGGGAATTATTTATGTCACCTAGCAACCCATACATTTAAAACGCATTGCACTTGCAATGCTTGCGAGTGCAATGCATTTTTGATGCGTCTCCATAGACTTGAATGGGGCGGGAAAAACGCGCGTGAAACGCAAAAGTAGAGCATGCTGCGATTTTGACGCGCGTCAAAACAAACGCAAGCACGCGCGTGCAAAACAACGCAAATGAGGAAAGACCCATTGGAAACAATGGGACAGAGTGCAATGCAAGTTCTGCGCGTCAAAAGCACGCGCAGAACTCGCGCGTGAAAAACGCTAGTGTGGAAGGGGCCTTAGATGGGATGGTGAATAGAGTTCTTAGATGTCACAATTTTGATTAAGGATGTCCAATTGATTACTACTATGAACAGAAAACCGATAGCAATTAATTCATACCTGCATACGAGCATACCTGGTAACTATACGAGCTACCATCCCCTACATGTAAAGAAAGCCGTACCCTATGGACAGTATTATCCCTTATGTCAAATAAATAATGACGAGCAGCTCTTTTTAAAACAGGCAGATAAGCTAACCAATCAACTACTTAGACGAGGCTATCCACCCTATCTGCTCAATAAAGCAAGAGCAAAGGCCCTACAGAAGCTCCCTGAACAGCTGGTAGGCCCTAAAAATAGAGGAAATTATAAAATTTAATTTTGCCTGTGATTTTAGTGCTATGGCACCAAAAATAAAATAATGCCATCTAGAAAAATTGGTATATTATTAAATTGGACCCACAGCTTAGAGAAATGGCAGACAATGGACCCATAGTGACTTTCAGGAGAAGTAGGACAATAAAGGACCTTTTGGTGCGGAGCAGACTACTTGGTACAAATTCTGAAAATAATTGGTTAAAACAATTTATTCCTGTAGGAAACTACAGATGATTCAAGAAAAATATTACAAATAGGACGGTTACAACACAAAGTAAATTGCTTCATTACATGTAGGTCTTGTTTCGTTGTTTATGCTATTTTTTTTTGCATTGCATTTTTTTTGCATTCTTTGCATTGCAGTTTTCTGTCAGGTCCCGCGTGTTATCCTGCGTAACGGGGTGGAACGAAGTGAGGCTCCACCCATGTTAGTTGTTTTTAACCAATAGTATTGCTTTTGTAGTTGTAGGTGTGTCCATTGTGACACAGTGAGTTTACGTGACAGCCCATTTAAAACAGGTGGGAAAGTCAGGCAAAGACAGGCAAGATGAAGTGCTAAGGCAGCACAAAACGACTCGTCCCTCTCACTTTTTTTGTATCCTGTGGCCTTATCTGTCCTTGCTAACATGCCTGCATTTTAATGATGTGAAATAAAGAATAAGACATTTTAAGCCTCCGATGGTAAGTGCCAACTTCGTTCTTAGTCTACAACTTTGTTTAGAAAAAGTGTTCCATCTCTGACATTTCCTTTGGTGGAAGTAGGGGCAAGGTTTTTCTGTGTCTACTTGTTGAGGCATTTGTAAATTTTGTGGAAGACAATAGAGGTTATTTACTAAGGGTTCGCGTATTGCATTTCTGTCATGACAGTGTGTGCCATGTGTTAACACCCTGCTGCTGCTCGGCTAACTGCACTGCAGAGGTACTTTGGCCTGTTAACTCACCTACCACCTCATTTTGATGTACCAACTAGTTGTAATTTCACTTTACATATTTGCTGGAAAGAGTGTGCGAGTAGCAGACAATTGTGGAATTCCAGCTCCTCAACACATGGGTTAGTCAAAGTAGTGACCAGCAGTACTTTACCTCTGACCAAGAAGTACATTTGTTGAGTGCTGCACTGCATCAAATACAATATGCCATTAATATGGTCAGCTCCAAAATCCACCATCATCAGCTCTACCATGCAGGCTGGAAAAATCTCTTTAGCCATGACGGAGGAAGTAAGGCAGGTGATTAAAAAGAGGAAGGACAGGTGCCAGAGCAATTCACACAAGGCTCACAGGGTGGGATTCTGGAACAGTGGTCTGCTACTGTATTGTCCTACTAGGGAACAATTTTGAAGCAGAAAGACCCGAAAGAGTAGCATTTGTTGGAAACAAAAAGCAGCTCATAGGTTTAAGGAGAGATACAGAAGAGGAGACAGCTCCCACCAAATATAGATTGTACATGCCCCTGGGCAGCCTGGCCCACATAAGTTGCCCAGATACTGGAATACTGGTTGGCCACTACGCTGAATCCATGCTACAAGGAAAGTGTAGCATCCTCCATTCCACTACTGGAATGGTTCCTCCCTGTTCAATTTCTTTGTGCAAAAATTGGACAGGTGGCTAGAGCTTGCCATTGACCTTGCAGGTGCTGTCCTTCCCTGTGGCTAGTTGACTGACAGTGTCATTATCAACAAGAGGTCTGCCTTTCTACGGCCAACACAGACTTCCTATTATTCATTAACATGATCAAGGCATGGATCCTCGCAATTGGATTTTGTCATTGTATAAATAGGTTCCATATTCCCGGGAACTTCCACATTCCTGGAACTTCATCATGAAAATTTTCAATTCCGCATTTCGAGAACTACAACTTGAAATTTATAAATTCTTCATTCCCTAAACTTCAGTTTAAAATTTTGTATTGGAGGAACTTTGACAGTATGCATTACCTGGATTTTAAAAACAGTGAGAGGATGGGTTTCTGGTATTCCCATTGCTTCTCTCACTACAAAGACAATAACTGGATCTGAACACCTAGAGTACATTTAACCACAGTGAGATGAAGGATTTTTTGTTTTCCTATTTCTTCTTTTCCTGCAAAGATGACTGGGTCTCTACCCGCAGTGAGAAGAACCCTTAATACAGAGGGAATAAATGGTACTGAACAACTGAACTGAATAACTGGGACTGAACATTCAAATCGTCTTTAATCAATGTGACATCATTTTTTTAAATAATTTTGTATTACTTTCTCTTTATTTTTTATGTTATTTTATTATTTTAAGTCTGTTTCCTAACTGACTATTGGCAGGGTAACGGCCCTGTTATTCCCACCATTTTTTAGCCCTCACTACCCCAGTATTACAGACATTTTTTGCTAAAATCCAGGTTCACATTCACTTTAATTGGGTTTGTGCTCAGTGACCCTAAGTCAGGGTTTCAGTCTGAATTTTGCCATGAAATTCGGACAAATCCGTTAAACCCAACTAGAACTTGACAGAGCATTATAACTTAAGACTTATCTGCAGTTTTTTTTTACTATTCCCAACTTAAAGCTTTCACGTTCTGTATAGTATGAAATTTACAGGAGATAAATGCTGGCTTGAAACACACTACAAAATTATTAAAGTTCATAGGGTGAGTTATAAAAAAGTTACATTTTTAATTCATAACTCACATTTTTGAGCATACAGAGTTTAAAAAGTCACTAACCAGAGGTTTCTTCCTTATTTTTATACTAGAATCTGGCATTAGATAAAGATAATCCATAAAGATAATTGTGTACATAATAAAGTGTGAAGAAGTTGGATTTTTCTCCATGTAGCCATACATTTCTCTGCTTTGGGTTTTCTGCTTTGTTCAGTGAAATATTGTAAGAAGCTCCAGAGAATTCAGCTTTTCAGGTGTTAAGACGGATTTGCTATAAAGACAGTGATTACACAGGACTTAGCACAATTGAAAGTCTCGGCATAGTAGTCATATGATGATGAATCACTGAGAATTCTTGAAGCAGAAAGTATTTTTCCAACTAATTTGGATGTAAAACTGTTGTACCTCATACAAGCATAATCCTGAATGATCAAATACTCAATTTCTGTTAGCATGCTAAAACATATAACATTGCAGCACATGAGACTCATATTTATGGTTTCATCTACTCTATCCAAATAAGTTGCAATTAATGTGTTGTAATGCAGTGTAAACTGTCTGAGTGTGCATATGCATGTGTAGGCAGTTTACAGTCAGATTTAAGAGTGACTGCTACATGCATCGGGCCCCCCTTCAGCACTTTGCAGAGCTCTGGGCTGCTCTAAAGAGGATCGGATCCCAAGTAAGCCTCTTACAGGTTGTGGTAATGTTTGACCATGGCCTGTAAGGGGTAAACACAGACGATCAGAGACAGATATGAACACGGTTGTTACAGCGAGGTGTCGGCTGTGATATACAACCAATATGCACCGGCTCTGCTTATGAGTTGGTACCGGAAGCAGAACATAGCACATCTGGGTACGGGAAAGACTTTACTGCATGTACATACTATTAAGTCCACATTCGGGTTAATGACATTGTAATATATTGACATCATACATTATGTCAAATGTCTATGTGGTAGGTTCTAGTGTTTTGTTTTACAAATTGTCCTTGCCAAGAGAGACATCTTTAGTAAAAAACAAATTCCATTGTATAGCATATAGATGCACCATTGTATAAATGTATGGATTTGTATCTCTGTGTTTATATATATGCTATATGTGCTTATATGGTGTGCTTACTCTGTATGTATGTTTGCATATTCTATATGAATGAATGTATGGTGTGCATATGCTGTATGTGTTTGATATTGTATGTATATACAGTATGTGTGTATATGCTATATGTATGTATAGGATCTTTTATATTGTACGCATGTACGTATGTATGCTTGTGATTGTCCATATATATATACTGTATATATATATATTTTTTATGGTGAATGAGGGGGCCCAGCCTCTTCTAGTTACACCACTGCATCGCACCACATCTCTTATCCTACACATACTTGTATATGTCCAATATCAAGTTCCAGAAATTCAGTTCATATAAACAGCCCACTGTAATACTTTGAAATATCCAGTACGTTTAAGTCAAGTTATTTTTCTAGATATGAAGCTTGCCAATAATATCCTATCTTAAAGGAAACCTACCACTTAAAAATGGTAGTTATAACCCACAAATGCATCACACTAGCTCAGGGTGAGCGGGTGCCGAAGAATATTTTCATTAATTCAAGAAACCCCTGATTGCTTTAATAAAGTGTTTTGTAGTTTATTACAGCAACCCTTCGGAAGTGCCGGAGACGTCACCGAGCTCTCGGGCACACTCGCGCCTGCGCAAATTTGCGTGCACAGCCGGGCGTGTGAAGTTGCACAGGCGCAAGTGTGCCCAAGAGCTTGGTGACATCACTGGCTCTCCTGCACTTCCGGATCAGCTGCACGCATGGTGCGCCATGCAATAATATGGTGCGCCAAAGGGGGGGTTGTAATATAAAGTACAAAACTCTTTATTAAAGCAATCAGGGGTTTCTTGAATTAATGAAAATATACTCTGGCACCAGCTCACCCTGCGCTGGTGCAATGCATTTGTAGGTTAGAACTATATTTTAAGTGGTAGGTTTCCTTTAAATGGTAAGATGGATTTGCATAGAATTTAAATAGTTTGGTGCCAACATTTTACCTATATAGAAATATAGTAGTCTTGCTACTATTGTTGTGCCTGGTACTATATGTATTTATTACTCTAGGTCCTGGTATTTCTGCTATGTAGAAAGCATGATTCTGTTAAAACATATATGTAGTAGGCTTGCTTTTTATACTTTATCAATCTAGTACACTGTAGTGTATCAATACAGGCAGTCCCCCTACTTAAGAACACCCGACTTACAGATGACCCCTAGTTACAAATGGACCATTGGATTTTGGGAATTTACTGTACTTCAGCCTTAGGCTACAATAAACAGTTATCACAGCTATCACAGGTGTCTGTAATGAAGCTTTATTGTAAATCCTGGTTATTATGACAATCCAACATTTTTTAAATCCGATTGTCACAGAGACCAGAAAAATTTTGTCTGGGGTTACAATTATGAAATATATAGTTCCGACTTACATACAAATTCAACTTAAGAACAAACCTACAGAACCTATCTTGTTAAGTACCTCAGGGACTGTCTGTATAGTCTATATATTCTTTAGACCATGCCTATTTAGCAAATTTAGCTTTGGCACGGTATTTATAAAAAAAATTGGTTCCACATCTATCGAGTGAGCTATGTTATAATATATCAGTTTTGAAAGCTTGGTTCTTATACCATATTTATGTATTTTCTGGTACTATATCTATTTTATAAACTGCATCTATGTAGTTAAGTTAAGTTTTGGTACTAAATTTATGTAATTAACCTGGTTCTGATATTGATTCTGGTTGATTCTGGGCTTCTATTCTAGGATATCATCCTCCTGCTGCTGTGTTCGATTGTCTTGAGCAGTATGTTGGTGATTGTGCATGACAGATTACTAGAGATACATTTGCAGAACGTTTTCATCAAACCTCAAAAGGTGATAACTAGTGCTATGGATCACCTTTACACTACAGTTGCTGCTGGTAACAGTTCAACAGTATTAAAGTTCCCTCCATAAACTGTTCAGAGCTAAAATGAATGAATTCTGGCAGGAACTAAAGGACACTGACTTGGTCAGGTGATCCACAGCTTGATCACTAGTTGATTAAGTTTTATAGATAGTCCTAGAAGCTAAATAAGCAAACAACCAGCAAAATTAGAAAACTTAGGGCCACATTTATCACTTTTGTGCGCCTAAGTGTAGTAGTTGCACCTAAATTCTGGCTCACTGTTTTGCCAGAATTATCACAAGCTACAACCATCTGTGATAAGTATATCTCCTGCCTCTTATTAATCACTTTACTTTAAAACAGTTTAGGCACAATTTTGGCGCAGTTAAGGCGCAATGTTAGATTCAGGCACTTACATGTGATCCTGCTACAAGCTCCTCTCTGCTTCTCCCACAGCCCAGAATGAAGATAACACTCACAGCAGCACCCAGGTGTGTGACACCCTGCACCCAGTGACCTCCTCAGCAGGGGCTTCTCCTGGAGGGGATCCCCCAGTGCTGGTCTCCTGCTGCACCCCTGTAATTCTGCACAGTATCCCCCTCAGATACACTGGTGATACTGTGCAGAATTACATGGGGGACACTTGTCTGTAGTTTCTGCAAAATTCTGCAAACTTCTGCAAACATTCTGCAAACTTCTGAGCTCTTTTGCTCTGAGCTCAGGAGTTTGCAGAATATTTTGTAAATAGAAGGTGATGAACTGTAAATATAGTCTGCAGCTCCTGTCTGCAGTGTATGTAATGTATCTATTATCTGTGCTAGTGTCTGGCTGAGCTTTGCTGCTAGAAATGAGCTGTTCTGCAAAGGGGCTCAGTGCTTTCTTCTCAGATAACGCCACCTTGGGGCTGGAGTGTTTTTGCGCCCGTTTTTGCGCCTAAATGAAAACGTTGCAAGTGATGAATATCATTAGGCGCAGCAAAACATCTGGATTGGTAAGATAGATGAGGGAAAGCTGGTTATTTTTGCTGCGCGGCTAGTTTGGCGTTTAATTGCAAAAATGGCGCAAAAACGGTGCACCTGAATGAAAAGGCGCAAAAACAACAGAAAAAACGAGTGATACATGTGGCCCTTACTGTTTTCAGAAAAAGCTTGTTATCTATACACCCCAGCTTTTTATTGAAGCTAACCCCATCTTTACTTACTGATTTAACAGCTTTTCAAGTGTGAGTAGTTTAATAAGCATTGTGGTTTCTATATAGAATAATATTGTTAGGTTACGATTAAAATTATCTTCTTCAGACACATTTGTACATAAAAATTAAATTTATGTATACATGTGAATTATTTTATGAAATCAGATTTGAGTTTTCACATCAATTTTATGTTCATGAAAATAATGTTGAAAGAGGAACACGTATAAGTAATAACATTACAGCTTGCTAATATTTCTGTTAATAGGCTCATATTATAAAAGAGTGAAACACTTTGTCTGAAAGCTTTTAAAATAATCTAAAGGAAGCAAGAGAATGGGAATATTTTCAACCCACACTTACTATGATTTGTTAAATTTTTTCTTAATAGGTACTAAAATTCTGAAATAATTTCAAAGATGCAGTTCTGTTCTATCAACATTAAGTCACCCATTGTATAAAGCCCAGGAATGAATTGCTTATGAGTACAATAGTGGCACAGAACTGATGTGGCTATTAACACCATGGAAAATTTCAAGCAGACGGTAAAGAGGCCATCTCTTTTGCCATTTGCCTTTCTCTGACATTTCTAATACAAAGATTATTGTAAAAAATACTTTTGTTCTGTGCTAAATCTATTGTAAAATAGCAGTTAATAATTCAATAAGATCATCTCTTAAATGAAAGGCAAGGTGCTGGAGGAAATTAAACGAAAACATGACAGTAGTGGATGTGTGTACTGTAAGCATCATATGAAAAGAAACATTATGCCTTTGAAATCTTAACTCAGGATCTGTACAGATAATGTGGAGTAGGAATGAATCAATTGTTGATGATGTCTTCTAAGAGCTCAGATAATAGATCATAACAGTGATGGTCTCATTGTGTAGAAACCTATTGTTTGTACTGTTGTTAGCTGACATTTAATCTCCACTACTGAGAAAAAGTACAATGCCCGGGGCTAATGAGATCATTATTTTCCTCAAAGCATGCAATGTGCTTTTGACTTTTTCTACATAAAGTCAGCATTTTTTTTTACCTTTTATACAGCTGAAAAGAAAGCAATTTCAGTCAAAAGAGTCTCATTTATAGAATTATTGCTGGATGTCCACTAAATAACTGGTAACAAATATTAAAATATATCATGTACATTCAATAACTTAATATTTTAGAGCTAAAACCTGTCAAGTTTATGTAGTAGATAATTTGATCAATAGTGAAAAAATGATATTATTCCCTTCTTAATAGCTTACCATTTCACTAGTGAAATATAATAGTAATTGGTGTGATTCTACATTTCACTTTAAGTAGTGAAATCTCCCTTTGGTTTAATAAAGAAGCGTTGTGATGAAAAAAGGCAATTTGATCAAGAAGGTATGGCCTTAAATAATAAATGTTTTATTAAAAAACATTAAATGATAAGCAGATGAAAATAATACATGAATGTCAAATTGGTTTCTGTCATAGAAGGTAACCCCCACCATCCTGTCCATGTACCCTTAAGGAAAGATAAATGAAGGTTATTTTTAAAGTTTATATACACTAGTTCATATATAGTTTACAATTTGTATTATGGTCAATATATCTTACAGTAATTACTTTGTGTCTCATTTAGCTATGTAAATTCAAGTAGGTTTTAATTAGGAGCCAAAGTTGAAGACCCTAAGGTGTGATTTACTTCTTACTGTAGGAACAAATTCAGTCTATGTGCAATAAGAATTCTAAACTATACAACGAATGAATCTATGAGTCTCCATTTACTAACATAGTGTCTTCTTGACCTAGGTGAAGTCTGTACAGTTCACTACATCACAAAAGTGTTTACTTTGCAGTAACATTGGACCATAGAATACAATGTATCTCTACATGGCTATACAGTTACCTCAATTGTTAGATTTCAGGCATGTCAAAGATTTATAATGCTTCTAACAGATTACTCTGATGGGCAATTCTGATCTGACACCCTAACAAACTATATTTAAAAACATGAATAAGAATGAGCCTGGCAATCACTAGCAACCCCTCATGGTAGACACTGTTGTTAGGGTTGCCAGTTAAGGTAATTTGATTTCTGGTTGACTTATCTGAGTTTTACTGTACCATGACTATGTTTTTGTATCTCACTGTCCTGTCCTGTTGTTTTCTCCTAATGAACCTAGCTAGCCCTGACTATAAATATGTGCTCCCAGCAGTGACCTATCACCTGTTATTTGACTCAACTAAAGTGGATTAAAATGTGGGGAGAAAACATTGGGGTCACTTAGATAACATCCTTGGTAGTACCCCTAAGCAAAACAGGGTAAATGACACAGTGGTTCTACCGCCTGCGGCCCATGCCACAGCAAGATTTTAAAAAAGGCATCTTGGGGTCAATAAAGCAAACTACACTTTTTAATATTGGCCAACTGTATATCCATTTTCTATCGGAAAAAAAGGACAAAATAGATAACAGAATAATAATCCTTATCACTTTGTATGAAAAACTGAATATCCAAAGCTCCTAGGTCTTTATTACAGGTTACCAACATGAAGTAATTACCAAAGCTAATCTTCAACAAAAATGATCACACTTTATGCAATCACAATTCTCCAAAGTGCTATCTGTTAGCCACATCCTTAAAGAGTTTAATTTAGTTGAAATATACATTTCGAACATTGCCATTTTTTCATTTTAATCCCTCCAAAAAATATTAAAAGGTTAGGGGTTAAACACAAAATCTCCCTGTATATGAATATGTATTCCCTAATTAATCACTTTCAAGTGTCTTGAGAAACAGCCACTTAAAAACAGCTGGGGTATTAGAATTTTATAGTAGGTATTGAGTAAGATTTCAAAATTGTCAAATCATATAACATTTTGAACATTTAAAAATATTAAAATCATTGATAATCCTTATCTTCAGTATGAGAAATTTTATAGACCATACAGAAATGTAATCAGAAATTAAACTATCCTCCATAAAATGAGTAATCAGCATCTAAATGTTGCTAATCTGTTAACCAAATTTCATAAACCAAAAAGTGCAAATAAAAATGGTAACCTGTAATATACCATCTCCACCTCCTTCTTTCTGCTGATAGATAAGGAGAGATTGATAAACTTTTTAATGACTTACTTTTACATGCATTTACTAGATAGACATATCTCCTTACAGAGCTGAATTATCAAGTAAAATATTCTTTAGGCATGGAAAGTGTTAAGCTTTAGCCTTATGTCCTTATCTATCTGCTGTGTACAAACTTGAGAAGGTTACCAGTAACACTGCTCACTGAAGGAGACAACAAAGTATTGAAAAGATACACCTTTTTCATTAAATTTTCTTTAACAGTTTAACAATGCTTTAAATTGATGTATTTAATTATTTACTGGGACATCCTCAAATCAGAATGTTACTTCACAATCCAGAGAAAGAAGAACAGATTTATACAAAGTTACCAAGGAATCTGTTACCTGGTTTTACCCCACTGGACTAGTACCACCCTCAGGTTGGGTATAAAATATCCTTACTAGAATTTGCACCAGGCCTGTAGTTCTTCGATAAAAATCCAATTCCCACCTTTTTAACTGCCTACACCTCATGTTCTTCCACTTTCTTGATGCAATTTGATACATGGTTCTAAGCACTTTAATATATACAGTGTGGAAATCTGTATCACCCACATTAACTTACAGTAGCCAGATCAATTTGACATCAACATCCTTCTAAGCATAAAACATACAAGGATGTGCTTTTTAATGAATGAGAGTTGCTTTAAAAACTGCAATATTTCTGATTATCTTGGTAAGATATTAGGAGAGGCAGGTTGTTTCCAATGTAGAAATGTTGTTATTATTTATAGAGTGCCATTAATTCCATGATGTTGTACATTGTATAACGGGTTATCATACATTAAGACATGAACTTAAAAAATGCACTTAAAAAATGCACGTAAAGAAAATACAAAAAAGTACAAAACCACATTGATCAGGAAAAAGTGGAGGGAGGATATTACCCATAAGGGCTCACAATCTCCATCAGAGGGAAGATGGAGACACTATGTTAGAGATCATAGCGGTGAGATTATTGTTTGTTGTTTGTTCAACCTCTCCAGTCTCTATTTACTTCTAAAGTTAAAAGAAGGCCCAATTTTGCTCAGTAGAAGATGAGAAGATGACTTGTTGGAAGGGGGTAAGGCATTGCAGATGAGAACAAATTGAAAAAGAGATATTGCATTAGACATTGAATTAGATATTACATCAAACCCATCTTATCGCTAGCACTTGCATTTATTTTCCCATTTCCACCAACTCCATCGCAGGGGACCTGGAGGTGCATGAAGGGAGGCGAGACTGGCAAGGAAGTGGGGAGTGGGTTGGTGTGGAGCGTTCCTGTCTTTGCGCCGGCGCAGTTGCTGCAGCCATCGTGAGAAGAGTGAAGAAAAAGGTCAGGGATGTGAGTGGGATGTGTGGGACCAAATTGGCTGATACAATTTAACGCTTAACAGGTTAAATCTGCTTATGGCTTAACAATCCAGGATGTTCATGTTTGCTCTTAAAGAGTACAGATCACTAGGGCCCAAAATCTAATAGTTTAACCCTATATTAGATTAAAAAAAACTAATATTCTAGTTGTCAGCTATATGAAATCAATAATAAACTTCAAAACCATAAAATTGCTGTATATCATAGGTGTGATCAAACTAAATTACATTCTAGTTCCCTCCTTGGACAAAATATAACCGTAAAAAAATTGTAAAAACTGTTTAAAAAATAGAGAGATGTCCTCTCATCTCCAAAAAAGCTTAATAAAAAGTGATCAAAAAGTCAAACATACCCCTAAACAAAAAAGGATACTGTTTACATTGTAAAACTAGGTACTATAGAAATGATACTTTCTCACAGAATAAAGGCAACATATTAATCATCCAATATAGTAAATAGCTCAACATGGAAAATTAAACATAAAATACTATAGTTACATATATTGTGTGACTTTGTGTTTATTTTATCATCTCCAGAAAGAGTAAATAAATTTCAATCAAAAAGTTATTGGAACTTCAAATGAACACCACTAAATAGAACAAGCAATAATATCCCTGAACCATGGACATTGAAAAAAGTATAACAAGTTGTTGAATTCGGAAGGCCAAATAAGGTTATATCCTCTAGGGAGTAAAGAGTTAGAGGAAGAGGGAGCAATACTGCTGTGCAGAAAACTAACATAGGTAAATTAGATGCTGCTAAAGTACACTGGCGAAGTTGGGGATCATGTATGATGAAATAGAGTTAAGTGTTCAAGCTGTGAGTTTGACATTTTTAAGGGCTCCTTCTGATCAGTAAGACTAGAGAATTTGGTTATATGAGAAAGACAATGTGTAGTAGGTTAATTTTGTCTCTTAAAAGTATAACATTTGGCGGGGTTAAGATAAAGAAGATATAATGGAATAATCCTGTTTTGCATTTGTGGGGCAGATTTATAGGTGAAGACTGTTTGCTTGTATGGTCTTGCTTGGAAAGGGATTTCTTACAGCTATGTTTGCCTCAGTTTGTTTGTTGGGTTAGTGTGCAAAGATTGCTGGTTGGTTCATCTTCATCAGAGGTGCACAGCGCATGGTTTCCACTCAACAATGGGTTGCAGACTGCACTCAACTGCCCACAAACACCAATGAGCGCTTCCATCGGGTTTCCCGATTTTTACAGTTTTGCTCTGCACCGTGATTTTGGCACACGCGATCGGATTTTGCCGCAATCACGCCGGCTTTCACGCGACAGCAATCGGGCGAGTGGCCATCGGAGAATCCGACGGATTCAGAAAAAACACGAAATATAAAAAATTATATGTGTCGCAAAATCAAGCACTTACATGCACCAAAAAATATGCCAGAGACCTAAGAGATTTTCAACAAAAACAGGTATACCGCTGGCGTCGACCACGTATATCCCGCTCACGTAGAAGATCAATGAGTCGAACATCCTCCATCTCATCTAATGCATCACAAAATGACAATATGGAGAGCACCAACTACAGGGGATACACACAACAAGAGAGAGTTGGAAAAAGAAAACTCAACCAGAACTCATCTGAAAATAAGAGGAAACCCGAAACTAGGAGTACCACTTCAGGATCACAACTTAAGGTAATTAACCTAAGTGATTATAAACTAACTGAAGATGAAACCTATGTATTGGAGAAAGGGTTAACTTTCTCACCATCTGCCCGTTTTAACATCTTTTCAGCGGTAAAGGATCTGAATATATTTGCTCGCTCCCTCATCCATAAAAAATGGTTCCACATTGAAGACCCGAAAGACATCTTCCCAACAATAGCAGAACAAGAGGCGGTACAAATTCTTGAGGAATTGGAAAATGAATCAAGAGGAACCGATCCAACAGATGGTAAGATTCCACCTTGCATACGCCCCAGATCCCGCAGATTCCCCCCCTTATCCGCCTGCCCCAATATTGAACTATTCGTGAGAATGGTATCCAAGGAATTTGAGAAAATCCCACGAGAGATACATTGTGACAACCTTACCCCACAGAGGCGAAAAGCCCTGAAACATCTGAGAGAATTGGATAGTGTCATAATAAAGCAGGCGGATAAGGGAGGAAACATCGTACTGTGGCCTAGACACATGTACGAAGCAGAGGCCCAAAGACAGTTAAAAGACAAGACTTGCTACAAAAAGTTGACCTACAATCCAACTAGCAAGTTTGTGGGAGAATTAAATCACTTACTCCAAGAAGCAATCAAAAATAAAGTGATTTCCAAGGAATGTGCTGATGCACTATTTGTGAAGATACCAAAGACACCTACTCTATATCTGCTTCCAAAGGTGCATAAAAACTCTAGCTGTCCCCCGGGCCGCCCGATAATTTCGGGCAATGGTGGCTTAACCGAGAATATCGGTAAATTTATCGATCACCACTTAAAAGGTAAAGTGGAATGCTTGCCCTCATATGTGAGAGACACATCAGACCTCTTACAAAAAATCGAGGGTATACATCTTGAGCAAGACATGATTCTTGCTACCCTCGATGTAGAATCGCTGTATACCAGCATTAGACACTCGGATGCTCTTAGGGCAACACAATTCTTCTTAAACACAACAACTTTGGAGGAAGGTCTGAAGGGTCTGATTGTACAGCTGCTGGAATTCGTCCTCTGCCACAACGTGTTTGTGTTTGGGGGATCCTTCTACCTACAGCTCCAGGGAACGGCGATGGGGGCGGCTTGTGCCCCCTCATACGCCAACTTGTTCCTGGGGCTGTGGGAGAGGGACCTCCTCACGGGCGACCGGGATGTCGAGATGGACCGTGTCATCTTTTGGGCACGGTACATCGACGACATCCTGGTCGTCTGGAGGGGGACGACCCAGCAGCTAGATGCATTTGTTCAGAGAATAAATGTGAATAACATCAATATTAAACTTACACACAAATGTGATACCAACAAAGTTGAATTTTTGGATGTCTTTCTAGAAAAAGATGAATTTGGATACCTCCGATCGGACCTATACAGAAAAGAAACTGCAGTCAACTCCCTGCTACATGCCTCATCTTCTCACCCACCACAAACCATAAAAGCTGTACCCACCGGACAGTATCTCCGAATCAGAAGGGTCTGCTCGACAGACGAAACCTTCGAACACCGCGCACAAGAACTCCGACAAAGATTTACAAATCGGGGCTACAGCCAAAGATGTCTAAGAAAGGCCTACCATAGAGCCAAATCAACACCTAGAATACAGTTACTTTATCCTGAAAAGAAACAAAAAGAAGATCAAAAGGTGAGATTTATAACAGATTTCCACTCACAATGGCAGCCCATGAAAAAAGTTTTAGAGCGTTTTTGGCCACTGTTAAGATCAGATCCAGTATTACAAAAGTATATCCCAATACATCCGGGTGTAGCAGCCCGCAGATCCAAAAACCTGCGGGATCTGCTAGTGACTAGTCACTATACAAAAAAAGAAAGCCATACCTTTCTAGACAATAGAGGCCCAAAATGGGGATGCAAACCCTGCGGTCGATGTGTAGCCTGCCCCAATATCATCAAAACCACAACTTTTACTGACTCAGGTGGTAGGAATGAATACAAAATTACACATACCATCACCTGCAACACCAGAGCAGTGGTATATCATGCCACATGCCCTTGTGGTATGATATACATCGGTTTAACCACTAGAGAACTCAAAATCCGAGTACGGGAACATGTACGGGATATCAAGGCAGGAAGCAACCCAGATTTTTGCACTAGTGGCGAGACATTTCAAGGAACGCCACAAATGTAATCCTAAACATCTCCGCATTTGTGGCATAGATCACATTAAAAACAACATCAGGGGAGGTCCTGTAGCGCAAAAATTGGCACAATGCGAGACTAAGTGGATCTGGACCCTCAAAACATTGAGCCCAGAAGGCCTTAATGAGACCCTGACTTACGCACCATTCCTTTGACTTCCGACCCGGGTTGTGCTGGGTTTTTAATTTTTTAATTTTTGACTTTTTTATCATAAGTTTGTTCATTTTCTTGTATAACTAATTTTATTTTAGTTATTTAGCAGGATTTGCATTTGATTAAGTATGCGAAAATGTAGGTGCCTTGGAGAACTGATAGTCCTCTATAAAATTGGGAAATGGATACATCCTTTTTAAAGGCAGCATCTTGATTCGAATATGAATATCCTCGACACTTCGGAATCAACGCTAAGGGCAGTACAGTTGGACACCTTCCTTGGACTTAACTGTAACACCATTATTTTCACTTTTTATTCTTCGTCATTCTTTTCTTATTTGTATTTTTTATGTTTAATTTTTATTTAATTCTTATTATTTTTTATGTACACATATACTATGAAGTATTCACATGAGAACAACAATTACGTCACATTTCGTATTTAACCACTGTGCCGTCCCTTTATGGGAATATTCCATTCATACATTCACATGGTCTATTAATCGCACCCACATATAGATAAGGCTTTATCTGGTTTACTTCAATATTGTTTAATTGAAAAGTTGTCATATAAGATAATGAGCCATATACTGAAATTTTTATGGACCTCCTCTATTTTCACCCCTCCTCCCCACTTTTCACCTTATTCATCTCCTCACCCCATCACCTATCACACTCACCAATCACCATTTGCACTTCCCTTCACTACCCATGCCCAAAATAGAGGTGATCCATAACATATATACTTTTAAACAAATATACAATTTGATCCATATATCTTCAATAGATAAATGCATAATCTGCCCAAGAACTTATTTATAATTAGTTTATCATATATATATACTTTTTTGCTGTTCTTCCCCCTTTCTTTTGTTTTTATGGACTATCGATATAGAAGATGTATAATTAACTCTGTTCTGGAATAATTGATGTCTAATAGAAACTTTAGTAATCTTAGAATCATCCCACTGACTTTTTCTCCTTCTTCTCCCATTGACTCCTACATTGGCACATTTCTCACCTATTAATACACCGGGGGTGTGCGCGCACACACGGTGGGATCCGCCCCTTGTTCCCATGACTCTCCCTCCGATCACGTGTCCGGGTGTGACGTCACCGTCACATGACTGGTCACGTGCACGGAGACGAACGTGGGCTGGGGGCGGACACCTACCGGCGTGTGTGCGCCCAGTAGCTCCGCCGGTTTGAATTGATAATTTAAATCAGGTGAGTGCACGATTTTCTCCATTGGCCGATCCCTAAATAAAATCCAGCTGCAGTCATAGGAACAACACCCCCAGACGAAGGCTTGCGCCGAAACGCGCGTCGGGGAATCTATCCACAGCAGACGGGAGACATAATTAAAACATGGGTATGTTTACAATGTACTATTTGCACATGCACTGAGCACTTTATGTATTTAAAAAGCTGTATCATCAGTTCAAATATTTATCAGTATCTCGTGCATGGCTGTTGTCATATATTTGTATATAAACTATACGATCATTTTTTAACCCATGTGACATAATATTTATTACTCTCCCAGATGCCCATGTTTTTAAGTGTCCCTGTGTGACATCCTCACCATCCGCTTGTATCCCCCACCCCCCCCTTTTTCCCTTTGTGGAATATGTAATTTTTTAATGAAATGCAATAAAGATTTTTGTATATTTTTGGCTAAAAATGGCTTAGTTTTGTGGTTTTGTAGGTGTATGCACCGGGAAGAAGCAGATGAACTCCGGCGGACCTCGGCGCAGCAGCGACACCTGGTGGATATAGGGCGCACGAACCTTAGTAAATCCCGGCAGAACCTGAATCCACGTCGGAGAACCCGGTGCTGGATTTCGTCAGGAAGTGGTAAGTAAATGAGCCTCTGTCACTCTTCTCCTGCTCCATGCAGCATACTGGTGATTCTTTCTGTATGCTTCTCTTCTATGTGTTCTGACACTGGTTGTATGAGCCGGTGTAATGCTCCAGAGCATAGCGGCACCCAAAGCAGCAGAGGAGAGTATCTGTGATCATTGAGTTCACCAGTCCTCACTGCTCCCAGTTGCCTTTCCCACATCTGCATACTGATGCCAGTTCATAGAACCAGAACCAGGACCCTGAGAAGAGAAGTACACAGAAAGAAGGACCAGAATACCACAGGGAGCAAAAGAGGAGACAGCAAAGGTGACTATTTGTTTTGTTTATTTTGGGTCTCTGCTGCTCTGAGGTCCTCAGCATTGTACTCCCTATGGGGTGACAAGTATTATATTGTGCCTTTATATCTCTTGTTTTAGATTCTGCTCCAGGGGTCTACAGTATAGTTATAACTTCCTCTGAGTGGGGGTCTCTTTTATTATTTGCTTTGGCAATCTACTTTATAATTTTCTGGTAAGAGCACTGTATTTACTGTCTGCTATGTTGTCTGTATTATTCTATATTGCTTGGTCTGGGGTTTTTATAATATTTAGCTTGGTCTGGTGTCTGCATTAACTATCAAAGAAATTTAGCTTTTGGTTGCTGGGATTATTTATTGCTGAACTGTCGTTTTTATCATCTTTTGGCTGGCATTTTTTTCTGTAATGTGGCTGTTGGTGTATCAAGAGTGCTGTTACAGGTACATCCCCCTGAAGTCAAATGGTAGGACGAGAAGGATCTTGGGCCCACAAAGGTTGTACACCCCTGGTCTCAATGTAGTTAAGGGGGGGTGTTGCAGAGTCAAGGGCTGAGGTAATGGTGGAGTTAGATTATGCAGAAGATGAAGTAGCTCATTGAATGAAAATATGGTACAGTGGAAGATTTTGACATGTTATATAGAGAAATGGGGCAGGTGAAAAATAAGTCAATTGATTGATTTTTTCCTACATAAGTGATATATACACATTTAAACCATTTTTTTCTGAACTTTCGACATAATTCAACATTGACAGCAGAAATGGCATTTGGAAAGTGACAAATAGTTTTTCACAGTCACAATTGCTCAGTTCTTACAGAGTGCCTGATGTTTATACAGTATGTCCAATATTCACTTGGCAGTGACTTAGCAGCCACAAGTGTGTTATATTATTGCAGGATCATCTGTTAAAATACGTGTGTCAATTATTGTGATTTACAAGCTGTCAGTATCAAGAGTTCACATACAGATTACTGAAAATGTCCTGTATTTATATTTAAAGATAAGGCTAAAATGATGGTTATATATTTCATCTATTTATATACATTGCTTCAATAATGTCACCGTATGGCATTGTACACTAAACCACATTTTGTAAATAAGTATATTATATTAGTTTTATTTTTGTCCCTGCCTGTTGTATACTTTGACAGCTAAGCTTGAAACACAATAACATATTGCCAAATCCCCCTTTAGAATTGCTGCTGTTTTTTCCCTTCCCTAAGGATGCTTTGACTTTGAAGATACAACATAGAAAATATATTCTACAAAATAAGCCTATTTCTCTTCTCATTTTCCATGTCAGTTTTCCAATACAAAACACATCTGTGCTTTTCAGCTGTGTAAATGAAAATTATTATTTTCATGTGCTATAGCTAAGAAATGACATTTCTCAATATGGCATGTAAAAATATGCCTGTATTTAACAACAGTTACATACGGTAACTTGCATTCTTTATTCCAAAGGTCATTTCTTCTGAGCTGAAAAATCTGTTTGAGTTAATCTCCCACATGGTTTTTACAACATAGCAAAAGCATTCAAACTCTTAAAGTTCACAAGCTTGTAATTATAATGTACTATTCATTTTATCTAAGTGTACACAACATCTTACCATTCAACTGTAAATAGTGTACAATTAATATTGGTGAAAAATATATACTGCACATGTATAGTATGCACAAATATAGTATGCACTCTAGTGCTTGGAAATGAAAGCCCTTTTAGGGGTAAAATGTGGCACTAGTGAGACAATTTTTTTCTTCCTGGAGAAGTATGTAATGCCATCCTGTTTTCCCTGTAGAACTGGCTGTAAAAGGGTACCTGTCATCAGGAATTCACATTTTGACCTAATGAAAGGTTCCCATAGGTTTTATAAACCTAATTACCAATCTTCTTTTATAATTAATATTCTTAGTTTCATTCAGTTTTAAAAGTAAATTAAAATTAAATTATGTCTGGCACCGTACCAGCAAAGAGGACTGAGTCATGGAGGAGTCTGTTATAACCTTGCGTTGTCACAGTGCTGCCAGCTCTCCCTCACCCCTACCTCTTGGTGGTGTCTGTTTGGGATGCCTATAATTTATTGACCAACTTTTATTAAAAACTCTTTACGAGAGTCTAAAAAACACCTATTCTGCCATTTTATTTTTTACTTTTGCACTTAAAATTTTTTGTTTTGCTGATATACAATGAAAACAATTTTTTTAAAATTAGTTTTTGCATGGACATCTTCCAAAAGTCGTACCTTTTTTTATTGCTTAATAGTTATTAATTAAATAATTGAGCTTCTCCTTTTATTATGTCCTTCATAATATTTTCAAATTCAGTTTTGTAGTTTTATTAACAAAAAGACTAAAATATAATAAACTATCCTAATGCAGTACAAAAAGAAATCAATTTAAGTGTATGTGGAATTTTTCAGCTTTATTGTCATATAAAAGTTCTGGAGTGTTTGTTTTCTTCTAGACATTCTTATTGCAGGTGGCACAGTTTTAGATCAATGAAGCTATTTTCTTCAAATGCATATTCATGAAGGCATTTACATATAATTAGTCTAATCGAAATTAGAGCAGGGCTAATTTTAAAGTGTGTAACTTAGTTTGAAAACATATCCTACTTGGCTCCCTGGAGTAATGACGTTATGTGCTAGTTAGAGAAAAATATAAATGTATATTTGCAGCTACCAAGAAAATTTAGAAATAGCACTATATAATCCAAAATGCTAAGTCTGATCTCATACATAATAATGTGTGTTATAAATACAAGTAGATTTAGTGTATAAAAATGTACAAATTCAACTGACTTGTTTATTTTGTTCATCAAATATTCTGTTGGCCATAATCATTGATTAAGAAAAAAATTGAAGAATAACTAATAAATAGATACAGAATTTATTTTGCTGTTCTGTCATTGCAATGCATAAAACAACAATGCTTTTTTATAGAAGCAATTGTCTCTGTTTACTTAAATTGGAGAGGTATAAATAGTAACAGAGCAGTAAGCTGAATAGTATAACTTTTTAACTGCCTTAAAAAGTAAGCATTGGTGCCTCGGGGGATGCTTTTAAAATACAAAGACCAACTTTAATTGCTATCCACCTAATTATGTACTTCCCTAGCTTCAATAATCAGCACATCTCTTCCCTATCAACCAGTGGGGACCAACCTAGGGCATGCTATTAAACTTTCCTTAGCTTACACAAAATAATTTGTTGGAAATGACTAAGAGCACTTAAAAAGAAACCAACCATTTTACTTAGCTATTTACCATTTTTTAAATTTTCTTTTACAATGGTATAGAGTTTTAAAGGATATGTATTTCTTTATTATTTTGTTTATTGATAACACATGGTACTAATCTCAATTTTAGAGAACTTTTAAAGCTATATGTCTAAGGATACTATGTATAATAAATATGGTGTAAAAGTGTATTTTCATTTTAATGTAATTAAATTGACTTTTACTATGACCCATATAGTAGTAAGAATTCCCAACATTACATTTTTTAGTTTATAAAAAAGAACAAATGACTTGCTAATTTATAGCAAAAACTGAATGATGGCAAAAAGGGATAGCAATGGTCATTAATAGGTGATTGTGGAAGTGCCTCATTTGCACCCCTGCCAATCAGCTGATTTACCGTATTTTTCGGAATATAAGGCTCACAAAAAATCATTTGATTTTCTCAGAAATCAAAGGTGCGCCTTATAGTTTAATGCGCCTTATATATGAACCGTACTTACAGACAACAGCTGCCTTAAACTGTGCACCGTTCTGCCACCTGCTGGTCATTCATCCTTATAATCAGGTGCACCCTATAATCTGGTGCGCCTTATATATAAACCTAGACGTTTTAGCAGGCATTTATTGATCATGCGCCTTATAATCCGGTGTGCCTTATAGTCCTAAAAATAGTACTCTGTAGTTGAATCTGCAATGTAATGGTCATCAAGCTCTTTACTTGCTCTGTTTTCATGAAAGTGAACAAGAGTTGTATCTGCAGGGATTAACGGAAGGGGGGTTGAAAAATCTTTCTGGATTTGAACTTTCTTGACAATGGTATATAGATTTGAATAATACTCTTCCTTAAATTATCTAGACTGAACATGGGAAACAATATTATTAATATTTGTGAGTATACAAAAGTATCAATACAGTTTTTATAGTTTACAAGCTATTCTAGAGTCTTGTGCATACTCCTTGTGCTGCCATTTTCAATGTCTTAAGGAGGGAAAAAAGAAGGGTATCAAAATGGCATTTTAACCCTTTCGTGACAAAGGGTTATTGGTGGGGTTGGATTAAAATTTTTTACAATAGGTTGTCTACTTTTGGAGCAAGAAGTCCATTGTGAGGCACAATAAAAATGTTTACTTACTCTAATAAACAATATTAAAATAAACTTTATACTTAAATATAGCACCAGAACCAAGTCTAGTACATAAAAAAGCAACCAAAACCAAGAATATAAGAAAATAAATTCCAGGACCAAGCTCAGTAAATAAATAAGACATAATAACCCAACTTAGTACAAAAAACAGTGCCCACACAATAGCCAATATAGTAACTAAGGCCACCTACTGTAGCAAATATAATAATAGTGACCTTGATAGTAGCTAATATAGTCACAGTGCCCCTACATAGTTGCCAAAAGGCATAAGGCCCACACGGTATCCAATAGTGACAGTGCCTGCTCCCAGTAGCCTATACTCACAGTCCCTGCTTCCAGTACCCAGTACCCAGTAGTCAAAGTGCTTGCCCAACAGTAGACAATGGTCATTTTGCCTGTTCTCACTGTAGCGAATAGTCACTGCCCATGTCCAAAGTAGCCAATAGTCACAGTGCCAACCTCCCTAGCCAATTGTTACAGAACCTGCCCTCAGTAGCCAACAGTCCCATTGCCTGCTTCCAGTAGACAAGAGTAACAGAATCTGTGCCCAGTAACCTATACTCAGAGAACCTAACCCCAGTTGCCTATAGTCACAGTGCATGCTTGCAATAGTCAATAGTCATGTTGCCTTCTTTATCAGTAGCCAAAAGTCATAATTAGAGATGGTCTAATTTATCAAAATTCAAATTGACCCGGTTCACCGAATTTTCAGAGAAAACCGAATCAAATCACAGCATGTGACGTAACAGTATGTCACAAGCCGGGTGCGGGTGCATGGAGAGGGCTCACGGGCTGAGCCCTCTCCATAGCTGGTAAGTCTTTGCTGCATTTTGCAACAAAGGCATACCAATAACAACCTAGCACCGATCGCGGGTGTTAAACCGCACATCGCCGCCCGCAAAGCTGCACATTGGAATGAATGAGGGAAATCCCCATATACTGCCATACTGTAGTAAAATTATAATAAAAAAAACTAAAAACTCAAATCACCCCCCTTTCCCTAGTACTGATATAAAAATAAATAAACAGTAAAAATCATAAATACATTAGCTATTGCCGCATCCAAAAATGCCCGATCTATCAAAATATAATAACCTTTTTTTACTGTGTTTAGCCCCTAACGTAAAATAGCGCCCAAAGTAAAAAATGGCACTTTTTTGTCATTTTGAAAAACATAAAAAATTCTATAAAAAGTGATCAAAAGGTTGTACAGTCTTTAAAATTATAGCAATAAAAATGTCATCAAAAGTAGCAAAAAATTACACCACTCACAGCGCCGTGCACCAAAGTATAAAAAAGTTATAAGTGCCTATACATTTTTTGTAAATGTATGAAAACATTATAAAACCTATACAAATTTGGTATTCCTACCGCCATACAGTGAGGAACACTACCACCACACAGTGAGGGACACTACCGCCACACAGTGAGGGATACTACCGCCACACAGTGAGGGACACTACCGCCACACAGTGAGGAATACAGCCATACAGTGAATAACATTACCACCATACAGTGAGGAACACTACCACCATATGTTGAGGAATACAGCTATACAGTGAGGAACACTACCTCCATACAGTGAGGAATACAGCCATACAGTGAGGAATACAGCCATACAATGAGGAACACTACCTCCATACAGTGAGGAATACAGCCATACAATGAGGAACACTACCGCCATACAATGAGGAACACTACCACCATACAGTGAGGAACAGTACCACCATGTTCCTTTCTTCTTCCCAGAGTTCTTTGCCCCATGTAACACATTGTGCTTGCGGCCATTTTGCTAATAAAGAAAAAAATAAAAATATAAATAAATAAATAAAAAAATTTGAAATTCGATCCCACGAAACACTGTAAACTTTGTATTCCTGACGGATCAAATTTTTCCTGAAATTCTAAACTAATTTAGAATCGTTACAATCGATACGCCCATCTCAGGTCATAATGCCCACCCCTCTAACAATACTATCACCCAAACTGGAATCTGACACTAACAGGGAGGGCCCTAGTTTGAGCCCTACTTAGTAGTAAGGTCCCTTACAATGAAACACCAACAGCAGTAGTCAACAAAAAAATTGGACCTCCAATTGGATGCCCCCTTGTCCTGGTCACAGGCCTAGGTATAAAAAGATCTATGGAGAGATCCTTGTACTGTCCATTCAGGTATTTGTACATTGTACTAGGTCTCCCCTCAGTCGTCTTTTTTCTAAACTGAATAAGCCCAAATTTTGTAATCCGTCATTGTATTCTAGTCCATCCCATCCCATTTATAATCTTGGTTGCTCTCCTCTGCACCTGTTCCAGTTCTTCTATGTCCATGACATTGTATACATCCCATAATTGTATTTGCTTTAGTAGCAGACACCTGGCTCTGGTCACTAAAATTAAGTTAACTATCCACCAATACCCCCAAGTCCTTTTCAGCTTTAGTTTTACTAAGTAATTGATGGTTTAGAACATAATTAATTCTGTTTCCATGGCCCAAGTGCATAACTTTACATTTATCTACATTAAACCTCATCAATATTTTCTCTGCCCACTCCTCAAGCTTCCGCAAATCCCTCTGTAATGCTAAACTATCAACCTCAGTATTTATTACTTTACACAGCTTAGTATCATCTGCAAATATTGACACTTGACTGTATAAACCCACTACAAGGTCATTAATAAAAATATTAAAAATAAGTGGCCCAAATACTGACCCCTGTGGGACTCCACTGGTAACGTCAACCCAATCTGAGAATGTGCCATTAATGATGATCCTCTGTTTTCTATCACTAAGCCAATTGCTTACCCAAATACACAGATTTTCCCCTAGTCCCATTTTATGTATAAACCTTTTATGCGGCATGGTGTCAAATGCCTTGGAAAAGTCCAGATATACAACATCCACAGCGTCCCCCATATCCAGTGTGGAACTTACTTCCTCGTAGAAGACAATCAGATTAGTCTGATAGGACCGATCTCTCATAAACCCATGTTGACGCTGGGTTATAAGGTTATGTACAGTGAGATACTCCAGGATAGCATCTCTAACAAACCCCTCAAATATTTTCCCCACCACAGAAGTTAGACTCACAGGTTCTATAGTTTCCATCAGTTTTTGATTCTTTTTTGTATAATAGTACCACATTTTCTATGCACCAGTTCTGTGGAACATAACCAGTGCTCAGTGAATATTCAAATATTAACAATAATGGTCTGTCTATCACGGTACATAGTTCATGTAGAACCTGGGGGTGTATGCCATCTGGCCTCGATGATTTATCTATCTTAGTGGTTGTGGGGCAGCGCCGTACCTCTTTCTGGGTTAAGCTGTTGACATTCCAAAGAGAATTTACATCATTCCTCATCGTGTCTTGCACCAGGGTATTTTCCTGGGTAAAGACAGTCAAGAAGGCCACATTCAGTAGATTGGCCCTTTCCTCAACTCCTTCCACCTGTTTTTAGTTTCTTATCATTCATATACTTGGGATTATTTTTTCTCTCCCCAGCAATATTTCTCTCAGTCTCTATTTTTGCAGCCTTTATCTGCTTTTTACTGGATCTATTTTTCTCTTTTTTTTTCTCTAGTTTTTCACATTTTAACACCTTAAACGCTTTATCTTTCTCATTTATTGCTTTCCTTAAACGACTGGTTAGCCTTTTTCCCATATGGAATGTGTTTCTCACAGGTCTTTTCTAGAATATTTGTGAAAAAGTCCCATTTTTGGTGGGGGGCTTTTGTCATTGAGAACATTGTCCCAGTTTATGCCTATTAGGTCTTCCCTTAGTTGCTGAAAATTTGCCCTCCTGAAGTTTAGAGTGTTGGTTGCCCCTCCACTGACGCTCTTAGTAAAGCGTAATACAAAATCAATGATATTAAGATCACTATTACCCAGGTTCATTTAGATCCAGAATCTGGGCTTCCAGATGAGCAATTTTCACACATCCTACACAGCAGTATTCCCCCTAAACGGCTGCTCAAGGAAAGCATACAAGACACACGATGTACACTTTGTAGCACTGCCACTCATGGAGTTCATCATGCTAATGGGGAATACAAGAGAAATACGGGAGAAAAGAAGATTCACAGTAAAGTAACACAAAATACAGCAGTTACCTGCTAAAGTCCCTCAAACTTAATCCTAAATCCCACATTGGATACTGCACACACTTAGGATCAATGCACACTCGCTTTTCTGAATGCTCTTAAAAAGGTTATTTGACACACTACGCCACTGTGTTCACTGCAACAAGATCTGGCTGCAAAGCACCAAATAAACTGACCACAGAAGTATATAAAGGCTTCTAATTATATAGCCACACCCCACTATTAATTAGGCAGCACTTGTGCTATCCTGTCTAGATAAGCAAGGTGAATGCCTTAGATTTAACCCCTAGGCGCACCAGGACGTTATAGTACGTCCCCGGGGCTAGATGCTTAGCGCACGGGGACGTTCTATAAGTCCTGCTTCTGGCACCGGCTCACGAACGGAGCCGGTACCAGAAGCAGCGGCTGTCAGCTGTCTAGTACAGCTGACAGCCTGCGCTAACACCCGCGATCGGAGCCGGCTCCGATCGCGGGTGTTAACCCCTTACACGCCGCGGTCAAACATGACCGCGGCGTGTAAGGGTGTTTGCGCTGTGGATCGGATCCCCCGTGCCGCTTACCGGGAGATCCGATCCACTTCTGGGCAGCTCCGAGGACTGGCATGTGCCCCGGAGCTGCCCAGTCTCCATGGCAGTCAGACCCCTTCCGGGTCTGACTGTAAACTGTCTGAGCATGCGCAAGCTTGCCAGACAGATTACACTGCTCTACAATAAAATAGTATTGAAGAGCAGTGTATTGAACTTAAACCAGTGATCAGAGCATCACTGGTTCAAGTTCAAGTATGTATTAGTAAAAATATGCAAAAACACTTAACACTACACATTATAATAAATAAAAAATAAATACATAAAAATATAAGCCCCTAAAATGTCACTTTCCCATAAAAACACTTAATAAAGTATAAAAAACACAAAAACAAAAATAAAACCCGCATATTTGGTATTGTCGTGTCCATAACAATCTGTATAATAAAACAGAATCGTTACTGGACCCGCACGGTACACGCCGTAGAAAAAAACCCGCAAAAACGTTCCGAAAAAAGATAATTTTTAATTAATAGCCTATAAAAAAATGCTCTAAAAAGTAATTTAAAAAATGTTATGCACTCCAAAATAAGCCCACTAAAAAGAACAACTCTTCTCGCAAAAAAAAAAGCCCCTAACTAGATTTGTCAGCCGAAAAATAAAAAAGTTATGCATATGAAAAGATGATGATGCTAAAATGAACAAGATTTTCTCCAAATTGGTTTTTATTCAGTACAATTGAATAAAATACACAAAACCCCCACATATTTGGTATCCCTGCGTCCGTAACAATCTGCATAATAAAACAGAATTGTTATTAGATCCGCAAAGTTAACCCCGTAAAAAACAAAACAAAAAAAAGCTCCAGAAAAAAGATCATTTTAAATTAATACCCTATAAAAATGCTCTAAAAAGGGATTTAAAAAATGTTATGCACTCTAAAATAAGACCACTAAAAAGAACAATCCTTCTCGCAAAAAATAAGCCCTTAAACAGATTTGTGAGGCGAAAAATAAAAAAAGTTATGCATATGAAAGACGGTGATGCTAAAAGTAACAACATTTTTGCCAAATTACTTTTTATGCACTAAAAATGGGAAAAAAATAAAAAATCTATATAAATGAGGTCTTTTTGTAATCGTAGCAACCCATAGAATAAAAATAATATACTATTTTTATGGTATGGTAAACAGCCAAAAAAAAAAACCCCATAAAAATCTTCCTGAAAAGTGATGATTTTCATTTCCTCCACCAACAAAGAGTTAATAAAATCTCACCAATTAGCCTATAGATTCCCCCAAATTACGTACCAGAAAAGTGCATCTCATGAGGCAAAAGAAATAAGCCCCTATAGGTCCACATTAAAAAAAGAAAAAAATTATAGCCTGTACAATGTGACATAGCAAATCTGATCTGGATGGCGCCTCCTTCCCTTCTATGCCCGGCCGTGCGCCCATACAGCAGGTTACCACCACATATAGAGTATCCGTGTACTCGGGAGAAATTGGGTAACAAACTTTGTGGAGCCTTTATTCATTTAATCCATTGTAAATGTTTAATTTTCCACCCAAAATGAGTGTATTGTGAAAAAATATTACAATTTGCAGACTGCACCGCCATTTTGTTTTAACCCCTATAAAACACGTAAAGCGTTAACAAATTTCTTAAAAGTGGTTTTTCATACGTTGAGGTGTGTAGTTTCCACAATGGGGTATTTTACTAGTCCCACTATTATTTAGGCCTCTCAGTGTCAATTAGATGTTGAGCAGGTCCATCTAAATACAGGTTTTGGTGATTTTACAAAAAATGTGAAAAATGATACCTAAATTCTGAGCCTCATAACATTCTAGTAAAATATGTGGAATCTTAAAAAACCATGCCAACATAAAGCAGACATTTGGGAAATGTAAGTTATGAATTTATTTGGGAGCTATGACTATCTGCATCAAAAGTAGAGAATTTAGAACGTTGAAAATAAAGAATTTTTCCAAATTTTTGCCAAATTTAGTTTTTTTTCATAACTAAACACAAAAGATATCATCCAAATTTTTAAACTAATTTAAAGTAAAATGTGTCACGAGAAAACAATCTCAAAATCCCCTGGATATCTCATAGCGTTCCAAAACTATAACCACTTATAGTGACACAGGTCAGATTTGAAGAATGGGGCCGCGTCCTTAAGGCCAAAAGAGGCTGAGTCCCGTAGGGGTTAACCAGCACAATACCCCCTCCCCCCCCCCCACACACACACAAACACACACACAATATACAAATTATGCAAATAAAATACCTTCAAATCTACTTGGTTGCAAAAAAAAACACACAAAAGAATATTAGGAAAAAAATGTAAATGAACTTATCTATGTGTTGTTGGATCCAAAAAAAGTACTCCTTCCCTTAATCCTAAGTCCCACTTTAGACACTGCACACACTTAGGATCAATGCACACTCGCCAACAAGCTTGCACACTCACTTTTCTGTATGCTCTTCTGAAAGGTTATTTGCCACACTACGCCTCTGTGTTCACTGCAACAAGATCTGACTGCAAAAAATGTTGACAAAGCTGATCAGGGAAATCAGGTCTTGGTGAGTTGTAAAAGGAAAAATATTAGCAGAATTATAAAATGGTGTAGGAGGCTGCCATTATTCTATTTCTCCCCTACTAATGCCAATGAACTTTTTGAGAATAGAATTCACCCATTTTTATATAGTAACCTTATCAATCAATTCTTAATTATTCACCTTGCAAAAAGCATGCATATCATGAAGTTCAGACATCATAATATTACACAGGTGGGATAAAGCCACAAAGGTGGGGGCAGCCAGTACTAGCCCAGATATGCATGCATGTGCTACCTGTGCTGCCAGAATGTTGGGGCTCCTGTATCCTGGCAATGCATTTACAACTACACACTTCTGGAGCGTACCAGCATGCAGCCCAGGATCACATGTGAAATCCAGAAGCATGCCGCTGCCTAGAATCTAGAACATGTCAACTAGAAGAAGACAGCTCCTCCCATCTGCCTAACATTGGTGCTAGTACTCCTGAATAAACAGAGAGAATTATAGGATAATTGCAGGTTAATACAAAATTATTTCTAAGCTTATACTTGGCGTATAATATGAAAGTATAAAACTATATTAGCTAGTATCTTCTGTGATACATGTGTCTTTACAGATTTTTTTTCTTACATGTAGACATTAGCCTTGACAAGAACAGGAAAGATATACATATATAGTGGTTTATCCATCTTGCTGCAGCCAAACTGTCTTTATTCAGACTTGAAGGGGTTGTTCATTGTACCTCAGTATTCTGTAATGTGTGTGTATGGCTACTTTCACATAACCATCGGGGGCATGTATGTACGGCCATACATACGGTACCCGTAGATGACAATGGGCTGAACAGTACTGCTCCATACATGGGGAAAAGATAGGACATGTTCTTTCCCCGTGTTACGGTACCGTGCATCATGTGGGCATATGTTTGTGTGCATGTACCCCAAGTGTGTTGGGTAGGATATTAGGTACTGGCCCCTTATGATCATGTGGTCTCAATCTGTCCTTGAACAATTGCCCTGCCAGGACCGTATGATAGTATTTATGAGTATAAGATTAAGGTCTTGCCAGAGTGATTAGTCATGGACAGTTCAGATCACATGAGCTTCTATCTGCAGCCATTTTATGGTCAGGAATTCCTGGCTGATGAGAAAAATGAAAGGACACTTCCATTTATATATCAATAAAACAGAGCAGAATTTTTTTTATAGATGTATATTAGTAAATTACCTAACATTCTGCCCCCACACTTACACATACATTACAAAAAACATGAGGTAAACCCCTTTAATTGGTATATAGTGGATGTTTGTATGTCAATACTTGGTGCTAAACAGCCACCAGTGCCTTGTCAGTGTACTGTACTGTGCACAATAGTTCTTTCACCCATCTCAGAGGTCCAAATTAAGGACTTAAAGAAACAGGTAAACATGAGGCCCAGCAGATTGTTTTTATTTCAAATATCCATTGGCCTCTTATATTGTAAAAACAGGTATCAAAATTCCCTTTTCTTACTGGGGGTGACAGTAAATCATTCCCTATGGAAACTTAAGACAGAGAAAGTGGTGGGTATGTAGGTGTTAGGACAGTGTTGTATCTCATTTATGTAGGATGCTGCTGAAGTGATCTCCTTCCCTGCTTCTTTGCCAGTGAATGACTTGTGACATACCAGAGGGCTGAGCCATCTCCATACAGACTGGATGTTTGATGCATATTCCAGAAAGCACCCTCCAGTAACATCCACCAGTGACACCCACTTGGTTCTGCTTGCACCGTTAATGCCGTGTGAAGCCATCAGGAGCAACTATCCATTCCCATGACAACCTTGATTATTCATTTGCTGCGATCTGTAACAGTGTGCCAAATTGTTGCACAATCAAGTGGCAAAGTTGGTTGTTCTGTTTCTTTAAGACAAGTTCACGAGCTGAGACTAATGCACTGCAGAGCTTCCCAGTGACTGCTTCAGTAACCTAGCATCTAGTGATCATATGATCTCCAGGCTGGGAGTAAAAATGATATATATAAGCCAGCTGATCCACCTTATGTTTACAGTCATCAGAAGGTCACCATGCGGTTTGAAATGCCCCTGTTTAGATTTTATGAACAACTTTAGTTATGAAGGTCATTTATGTGTCACCTTTCATATAAACTACTGATAACTTTAACAAGTTATGTGCTTCCATATTACTTGGTAAGGAAAGGTACAAAGTGTTCAAGTCGCTAACTGCCCATGATGTGACCTTTACAGCAAAGGCTATCCTTCAAACATTTGAATTCCTTGATGTGGAATTTGTCATCACTGACCTTTACTTCACTTTTGATCCTTTTTTGGTATGTATTACTACAGAATGTGATAGCTACCATATTCCTAATACATGATATAACTAGCTAAATTTGTTGCTTTAGCAAATTCACTGATAATTGAATTATTAAACTTCATATTTAAATAGCTGTGAATAAATGTACTTAATATTACTGAAAGTTCCTTTTTCTAAATAATATTTAACTAATAACTCTTGACATTTAGTCTCTATTTATTCTTCAGCAGTAGACAGGTTTTTTTGGTTTTAACTATGGCCTTTCAGTGTGTTCTGTCTTTAATGAAAAGCAGCCTTCTTTCCTCCTAAGAGACAGTAACCCTGGTGCTTTGGAAGAGATTCAAAATATCTTCTTATCTGTTGGACAGTTGTATAAAAAACATTTAGGTTTGGACTAAAATTGTGAAGAGAATAAGGTAGTGGTGGAGAAACAGATGCAATTGAGTGAATTGAGAGGGATGCAGGGAGGCCGTGGAATATTACATCCAGATGATGAAGTTGAAGGGCATATGCCACCAGGATAATGGACTGTATGCAAATGAGCCTAAGCTATCTCTATTGATAGCTTAAAAAACCGTTATGATAAATCTACTATAAGTTTGAGATTTTTGTTTACTCAACCATATTCATCATTTGCTATTTCTCTTAACTTGTCTATTCCTTCTGTTCCATCATTCCATCTTTAGTTCCCTATAACAAAATGTTTGGATGCCCATTATTAATTCCTTTCCAGTCATTTGCTCATGTGCCAACCAAAATCCTGTTCTATCAGGTTGTTAGTTGGATTACTTGATTCCAATGTCTTAATGGTATGCACTGAGCTTTGATGGAGATAACATTTTTTGTTTAAATCCAGCCATCTCTGCCTTGTACTCTGATGTGGGAGAACACACAGGTTGGTCTTAAACCTGCAAAGCTTGATATACAAAATTCCATTCTACTTGTTCTGGATCTTGTCTATGAAGAATGTACACCAATCATTGATAGCAGAATGGACCAGCCCAACATATCAGGGAGTACGTGGTTGAGCTTAGACAGTGGCAACTAAACAAGGTCACATGCCTTAGGGGAGATGGACAAGTAGGTAGGATTTAGAGATGAGGAGGATAAGAAAGGACTTTGCGGTTGAGTGAGACACGGTTTTTCTTGGCACAACTTGGGGAGGAGAATGATAATCATTGAGTTAGACATAATGGTGGTCCAAATGACACTGGCCATTACCAATCATTCCAATGTGAGACAGATGTCAAAATTACAAAATCATTGTAATAAGCATGGTATGTCTTTATTGTCAATATAATTTAGCAATTTAGCAAATGGATAGCTACTAAAATGGGGGAATCATTCCTGCTTTTAAAGGGAGATGCAATGTGCATATCACCTGTGAGTGGTAGGTTCCTCTCTTCTCCACTCTGAGTCACTGCTCCATCACCTTTTCCAGTGTTACCTCTAAAAGGTAGTAACAGAAGAAGCAGGAACAGCAGTAGCAGCTGAGCATTAGGAAGACTTTAACTTTTCTTTCAACGTCCTGATGCATACCAGCAAATGGAAATATGCTGCCATAACAACCAGTTGTTATTGTGCTTGTACTTGTGCCATTTCTCAAGCAGATACACTGAGCCTTGACTGAAAGAAATTCTGGTTTTACAGTTTGGACCAGAGTCAAGAACTGCCTCAATCCATAGGAGTATTATCTTTTCCACCCCATAGTGTGCTATCAGAAATGGTATTTAGTGCATTTCAGAAATTTAAGCATACATGGTAGAAGAAATGATGTGGGATACTGTAACTTGTCTTTTGAATGTCAACAGCTTAGCCCAGGAAGAGGTGCAGTGCCACCTCAAAAACACTAAAATAGATAAATCACCAGGTCCAGATGGTATACACCGCTAGATACTGCATGAATTAAGTACCGTAATGGACAGAGCATTATTTATAATATTTAAAGATTCATTAACAACAGGTTCTGTTCCACAGTACTGATACATAGCAAGTGTGGTACCAATAGGCAAAAAGAGCATCCAAAAGCAATCCTTGAAACTACAGCACATTGAGTCTAACTTCTGTTGTGGGGAAAATATTTGAGGGGTTTATTAGATATCATGGAGTAATGTGTGTATAGCCTTATAACCCAGCATAAGCATGGGTTTATGAGAGATGGGTCCTGTCTGAATGATTTGATTGACTTCTAAGAGGAGGTAAATTCTAGACTGTACCTGGGGAAGTCTACGAAAGTTTTGTATCTGGACTTTTCCAAGGCATTTGATACAGTGCCACATAAAAGGTTGGTACGTAAAATGAGGTAGCTGCTAATTAGGTAAATAAAAGTATGGGATGTATCAAGAGAGGAACCGATTCTCATGATAAGGACCTAGTTTTGCTTTTATACAAATCACTAGTCAGGCCTCGCATGGAATATTGTATAGCATCTCTACAAAACTCTACTGAGGCTGTTTTCCAAGAGTTAAGGGTTGTGTAGCCACTCTATTACATATCTTAATTAGAGATGAGCGAGCACTAAAATGCTCGAGTGCTCGTTATTCGAGACGAACTTTTCCAGATGCTCGAGTGCTCGTCTCGAATAACGAGCCCCATTGAAGTCAATGGGAGACTCGAGCATTTTTCAAAGGGACCATGGTTCGGGAATAAAATGTGTTAATTAATTGAAAAAGAATGTCTTCTGATAAGTTAGCAGATGTATGCAAACATCTGCAATCTATTCTTCACTGTTCCGCGCGTATATAATCTCCCGACAAGTTAGCAGATGTGAAGAACAGTGAAGAATAGAATAAAAAAAGTGAACACAGGATCATTTAAGTGAAAAACACAGTGAAGAATAGATTGCAGATGTTCGGCACATCTGCTTACTTGTCGGGAGATACGCTGTCCCGGGATCCGCTGCTCTTCTTCCACTGAAGTCTCCCCGATGTCTCCGTGCTGCTCCCCGTTGTCTCCGTGCCGCTGCCCGATGTCTCCGTGCCGCTGCCCGATGTCTCCGTGCCGCTGCCCGATGTCTCCGTGCCGCTGCCCGATGTCTCCGTGCCGCTCCCCGATGTCTCCGTGCCCCGATGTCTCCGTGCCCCGATGTCTCCGTGCCACTCTCCGATGTCTCCGTGCCCCGATGTCTCCGTGCCGCTCCCCGATGTCTCCGTGCCCCGATGTCTCGGTGCCCCGATGTCTCCGTGCCGCTCCCCGATGTCTCCGTGCCACTCCGTGCTGCTGCCCGATGTCTCCGTGCCGCTCCCCGATGTCTTTGTGCCCCGATGTCTCCGTGCCGCTCCCCGATGTCTCCGTGCCGCTCTCCGATGTCTCCGTGCCGCTCCCCGATGTCTCCGTGCCCCGATGTCTCCGTGCCGCTCCCCGATGTCTCCGTGCCGCTCCCCGATGTCTCTGTGCCGCTCTCCGATGTCTCCGTGCCCCGATGTCTCCGTGCCGCTCCCCGATGTCTCCGTGCCGCTCCCCGATGTCTCCGTGCCGCTCCCCGATGTCTCCGTGCCGCTCCCCGATGTCTCCGTGCCCCGATGTGTCCGTGCCGCTCCCCGATGTGTCCGTGCCGCTCCCCGATGTCTCCGTGCCGCTCCCCAATGTCTCCGTGCCCCGATGTCTCGGTGCCCCGATGTCTCCGTGCCGCTCCCCGATGTCTCCGTGCCCCGATGTCTCCGTGTCGCTCCCCGATGTCTCCGTGCCACTCCGTGCTGCTGCCCGATGTCTCCGTGCCGCTCCCCGATGTCTTTGTGCCCCGATGTCTCCGTGCCGCTCCCCGATGTCTCCGTGCCGCTCTCCGATGTCTCCGTGGCCCAATGTCTCCGTGCCGCTCCCCGATGTCTCCGTGCCGATCCCCGATGTCTCCGTGCCGCTCCCCGATGTCTCCGTGCCGCTCTCCGATGTCTCCGTGCCCCGATGTCTCCGTGCCGCTCCCCGATGTCTCCGTGCCGCTCCCCGATGTCTCCGTGCCGCTCCCCGATGTCTCCGTGCCGCTCCCCGATGTCTCCGTGCCGCTCTCCGATGTCTCCGTGCCGCTCTCCGATGTCTCCGTGCCGCTCCCCGATGTCTCCGTGCCGCTCCCCGATGTCTCCGTGCCGCTCTCCGATGTCTCCGTGCCCCGATGTCTCCGTGCCGCTCCCCGATGTCCCCGTGCCGCGATGTCTCCGTGCCGCTCCCCAATGTCTCCGTGCCGCTCCGTGCCGCTGCCCGATGTCTCCATGCTGCCGCTGCCCCATGTCTCCGTGCTGCTGCTCCCCCATGTCTCCATGCTGCCGCTGCCCCATGTCTCCGTGCTGCCGCTTCCCCATGTCTCCGTGCTGCTCCCCGGTGTCTCTGTGCTGCTCCCCGGTGTCTCTGTCCTGCTCACCGTGTTCTTCAATGTGTTCTTCACATACTATTTTGTTCGCACCGTTCCGCGCGTATCTTCCGACAAGTAAGCAGATGTGCCGAACATCTGTAATCTATTCTTCACTGTGTTTTTCACTGTGTTTTTCACTTAAATGATCCTGTGTTCACTGTATTCACTGTTTTTATTCTATTCTTCATTGTTCTTCACTGTGTTTTTTTAATTAAATGCTCGATCTCGAGCAGGGGAAATACTCGTCCGAGCAACGAGCCGTTTCGAGTACCTTAATACTCGAACGATCATCAAGCTCGGACGAGTATACTCGCTCATCTCTAATCTTAATAAATGGTGGTTTGGCAAGGGACTGTGAATCCCACCTTCCCCTAACACTACATCCAGGACAAGCGAACAGGGAGCTGTGAAGAGTGAGCCTCCGGAAACACTGTATTTTTGTTCATACCAGTGAATTAGAGAATGTTTTATTTTGTTATCCTGAGCATATTTAAGAGTATTTTATTTGTAGGAATACCCCCTTATTTTACATGCACTTTAAGACTTTTTTAAATATTGCAAAGCAAATCTCTTATTCCAGAGGAAAACCTTGACTGTATGGAAAGCAGTTATCACTTTTTTAGCAGAAACTATATTTAAAAAAAAAGTATTTGCAATTGTTAAGTGGGAACAGTGTCACACAATTGATTATGCAATAGGTGTATGTTTTATGTTTGACTCAACATTTGACATGTTACGTGACAAAAATAAATTCTTTTACTATTGTTACTAAGTTTTAGCAAGTGACTGGTGATGGGTTGCTTAACCATACAAAAGTTATCCTTAATACAACCACTATAAATCCTCCATTATCTGGTAAGTCACAAAGGTGCTTATGTGGGTCAATTTGGCTCACAATAAGTAATTTGAAAAAAATATGAAATAAATAAAATGTGAACTACCTTTTACTCTGTAAACTTTTGAAAAGTTTGAAAGTAAAAAAAAATAGGTTATTTTTTTTTACTGATGTGTGTCACTAGCATGAAACAGAGAAGGATCACTCAAAAAATGGCATATTATTATGGTGTTAACATTCAAACAGAGGAGGGAATATTTGTTGGAGTTGCCCTAAACTCACCCCTTACTGGAAATTGGCTCTGGAGGTAATTTCTGAGGTAACAAGTAGAGCATTACAAGATAATCCCGCTTGGGTCTTTTCACATCATCATTAGATTTCCCTTGCCACATATAGGAAGTCGCTGTTCTTCACATGCTATTTTGTTCGCACCGTTCCGCGCGTATCTCCCGACAAGTAAGCAGATGTGCCGAACATCTAATCTATTCTTCACTGTGTTCTTTACTGTGTTTTTCACTTAAATGATCCTGTGTTCACTGTTTTTATTCTATTCTTCACTGTTCTTCACTGTGTTTTTTAATGAAATGCTCGATCTCGAGCAGGGGAATTATTCATGTCACCTAGCAACCCATACATTTAAAACGCATTGCACTCGCATTGCACTTGCAATGCTTGCAAGTGCAATGCATTTTTGATGCGTCTCCATAGACTTGAATGGGGCGGGAAAAACGCACATGAAACGCACGTGAAACGCAAAAGTAGAGCATGCTGCGATTTTGACGCGCGTCAAAGCAAACGCAAGCACGCGCGTGCAAAACAACGCAAATGAGGAAAGACCCATTTGAAACAATGGGACAGAGTGCAATGCAAGTTCTGCGCGTCAAAAGCACGCGCAGAACTCGCGCGTGAAAAACGCTAGTGTGGAAGGGACCTTAGAAGTAACCAATACATTTTTTAAATAAGATGTATATGCAAAAATTTATGAATTTAAAAAAAACTGGTTACTGTGTAAATAATGTGAAACAATTCCAAGTTACATGGTTCCAAGGTTCCATGAAAAAATCCTCCCTTTGCACCTGCCCTGGATCAGGTGCAGATTTGCTTCAACAAAGTCGCAAAAATAAGCAAAAAAAAGTTATACATAAGTGAAAAATCACACTGAACATCTTGAAAATAAAGATATATAAGGCACACTGCATAAGTTCAGACCAAGGTGTACTTGAAAAAGGTCAGCTAAATTTGCAGTGAAAAGTTACAAAAATGTGACATTTTAACTGGCAGAAATAAAGATACATTTCCCCCTATGTTTCCTTCCAGTGGATAGAAATTGGTCCATGGTCACATAAATGCGCATATTGGAAAATTTGTATAACTTTTTCTTACACAGACCATATGAATTTTCTGCTGACAGCAGACAACCCCTTTAAGGACTTTCTGGACTGTAATTTCCTGGTGAAGTTCTAGAGCCTTTTTTAAATATTGGAACCATATTTGCCTTGCACCAGTCACTTGCCAACATACCAGTCATTAGTGAATCTCTGAAGATTTTAGACAGGGGCACAGCAATAATAGAACTGAGTTCTTTAAGAACTCTGGGTGTAATCCATCTGGTTCAAGTGCCTATCTTAGGATTTAGTTTGCTATCTTTGGCCACCTGTCTTTCATTTTGTATTTTGACGGTATAGTGGACTCCAGTGCCGGTATAGTGGAATCCAGTGGTGACCACTATGTCTTTTGGAACTTTTTGTAACATTATCAAAGAGTGAGTGTGGTGTTTTCAGAAAAATGCAGTATTTTTCCAGCTTCAATGAATTCCACAGATATCCATAAAAACTGAGTGCAGCAACCATTCACAGGACAGGCAATTACAAGATGATTAGTCATTTTCAACTGCTTTGCTTGGACCCCTCAGGTTGTTTCATAGTCTAATTTGTCACTGCTGTATTTATCTTGTGTTAAATCAGACTTGTGCTAATTTTTTCCCGGTGTGGAAAATTTTCTGCAAAGATTGTCAACTAAGAGTAGGCAAGTTTTTCAGATTTGATTTAAATCTGGAAAAGTCAATTCAACAAAAATGCTCCAAAATATCTGAAAACAGGATAAAAAAAAGCTTGTTCTGCATGGAACTGGTGCACCACAAGTAGTGAAAAATGCCCAAATTACCCAAAGCTCAAAAATGATACCACATCTGAGCTTTGACAGTTTAGTAGGCTTTGTACGATCTAATAAAGGTGAACAAAGAGTTTTTTCTGATAAGATATATTACAAAGTTTCAAATATTCATCTGGAATGCTCAATACTGATGTAAACCAGTCCAGTAAAAGGTGCAACCAAAATCATAATGGCAATAGCACAAAGGGGCAAATGGTAGTCAGCCCAAAGTCACAACAGGATAACAAGAGGTAAAATAGAACAATAGCTGATGATAGATTGAGCAGAGGGGTAAAGATAATAACACAAAGGGGCTAAAATTAGCCAGCCCAAAGTCACAACATAATATCAGAGGAGGCATAAAAAACAGTCAATGAGCCACATAAAGAGCAATCTCTGGCAAAGGAGTCTGGAACCATCAAAACTTTATTTTACAAATGCACGGTTTATTATAGCAGATTCCACTCTGTGATTCTAAAGTTATACAAATTTTCCAATATGTGCACCTAACAATAATGTCTTCTAGGAATTGACAGCAAGCAGAGATCTAGACACAGGTAATTAATACATAAAGCATACTGCAACATTGTATACAATTAACAACTATACAATTAACATTTATTTGCAGAACAGGAACATCCCTTTAAGCTGCAGATTTAATACTATGTGTGTGGCCTGGTTTATATTCTCATTCTTTTATAGAAGGTTGAATTAAGGTTTAATAAAACTAGGTTGTGTTTTCTCTTTTGTTCTACTCTCTCATCCCTATGGTGTACTTCTTTCCTTGTGACTTAATTAGCACTATATTTTAGATGATTATATTTTTATAAATAATACAAATTATTTTGACACTTTTTGTAATTTTGTTCATTTTGGTGATTCACACTGAAATGTAAGTCTCTTAGGAGCACTGTAGTACTGCTTGTTTTATATAAATATTTTTAGATTACTTTTTGTATCATTAAAATTGTCATAATATCAAAACAACATTTTTGCTACTCTATTGTAAATAAATATTATATAGAACATTTTTGTTCATATACTTAACAAAGTATTCCTTTGCATTAAAGTATATTTTTCTGTTGCCATGCCATCTTTGGACAATCTATTTTATTGGAATGATCCACCAATGAGAAACTAATAATGAGATGTTATTTCAGAGACAAGCAAGTAACTACCATTATAATAGACATAGCTGCTGCTATGGGATCAAGAATGTCAGTGGGGCCTGCACTAGATGGCACAAATCATAATTATTAAAGGATGCACAGCATTATTATATGCAACACAACCTGCAAGTCCCTTTCTACCAGAATAAACATCTACCACATATTATGGTAACTGTACACAATTGATCAGATTTGTTAAGTGTAATATGGAAATCAAAATTTTCACAAAAAAAATAAAATAAAATAAAGCACCTAGTACCAAATTTATTAAGGTTTCAGACACCTTTGTGACTGTTGTAGCAAAAGTGGCTTATCCATGGAAAAAATGGAACAGCTTGAAAATGCTGTTGCTGTTTTTTTTATTTTGGAGTGAAGTTTTGTCATTGCTTATTTTTTAAATAGGGATTTCTATTCATTATTAAAAAAAAGGATACAAAACATTATGGGAAGAAAACTATTTCAACGTTCAAGGTTTTTTTCTAGATTTTTGCATATAGATGATTACCAAATTACCAAATGGGTTTGCAGCCAGATCTTGTGCAGTGAGCTCTGCAGATTTTTGTGGCCGATAACTTAAAAAAAAAGCATTAGCAAAGCGAGTGTGTGAGCTTGGCAGCGAGTGTGCATTGATCCTTAGTGTGTGCAGTGTCTTAAGTGTGACTTAGGTTTAAGGGACTTAAGTTTGAGGGGCTTTAGCAGGTAACTTCTGTGTTTTGTGTTACTTTGACTGTAAATTCTTCTTTCTGTGCATATCTATATTGTAATCCCCATTAGAATAATGGACTCCATAAGTGGCATTGCTACACGGTGTACATCCTGTGCCATGTATGCTTTCCTTGAACAGCCGTTCGAGGGGGAATACTGCTGTGTGGGGTGTGTGAAAATTGCTCATCTGGAAGCCCAGATTCTGGATCTAAATGAGCAAGTTTCAAGGCTACGGGCAATTGATAATATGGAACGAAGTTTGCTGCTCCTGGAGCACAAACTCTCTGGGGAAGATGGTTGTGGGGAGGGAAGTATGGAGGTGCAGAATGAGGGGGCAGCTAGTTGGGTAACATGTAGAAGGCGGGGTAGAGGGAAGAGTTGTAGAGAGTCTAGTCCTGATCTGGTGCACCCCAATAAGTTTGCCAGGCTGGTGGATGAGGGGGATATCAGCTCTGGGGTAGCAATGCTGCAGAAAGATGTGGCCGCTAGCAACCAGGGGAATGTGTGCTCCAGTAAGAAGGGTAATGGGAGCACAGGCAAGGTCAGACAGGTGCTGGTAGTGGGAGATTCCATTATTAGGGGAACACACAGGGCAATCTGTCACAAAGACCGTGCATACCGAACAGTGTGTTGTTTGCCGGGTGCTCGGGTTCGGCATGTTGCGGATCGGGTTGACGGATTACTGGGAGGGGCTGGTGAGGAACCAGCGGTCATGGTCCACATTGGCACTAATGACAAAGTAACAGGTAGGTGGAAGGTCCTTAAAAATGATTTCAGAGATTTAGGCCATAAGCTCAGGGCAAGGACCTCAAAGGTAATTTTCTCCGAAATACTGCCTGTACCACGTGCCACACCAGAAAGGCAGCGGGAGATCAGGGAGGTAAATAAGTGGCTCAAAAGTTGGTGTAGGAAGGAGGGGTTTGGGTTCATGGAGAACTGGGATGACTTTTCTGTCCGCTACAGGCTCTACAGTAGGGATGGGCTGCACCTCAATGGGGAGGGGGCCGCTGTTTTAGGGGAAAAAATGGCTAGAAGGTTGGAGGAGTGTTTAAACTAGAGACCTGGGGGGAGGGCAATTACACTTGTGCAGGGCAAATAGACGGTGTACAAAGAGAGCTGGGAAGGGTCATAGTCCATGGGGGAGGAAGGGGGGCTGGAATGAGATTGGGGAATAAGGACAAAAGGAATACGGACAGGGAAAACCATATAAAGTGTCTGTACACAAATGCCAGAAGCCTCACAAACAAAATGGAGGAACTGGAACTCTTGATGTTGGAACGGAAATATGATATAGTGGGTATCAGCGAGACATGGCTGGACAGTAGCTATGACTGGGCTGTTACTATAGATGGTTATAGTCTTTTTAGAAAGGATCGTATAAATAAAAAAGGGGGAGGGGTTTGTTTATATGTGAATTCTTGCCTCAAACCCGTCCTGCGAGATGACATCAGTAACGCAAATGTGGAGTCCCTATGGGTGGAGATAAGAGGAGGGAAAAAGAATAATAAAATATTACTAGGGGTTTGTTATAAGGCTCCAAATATAATGGAGGCAGCAGAGGAAATGCTGATAAGTGAAATGGATGCGGCTTCAAAGCATGGTGAAGTACTTATCATGGGGGACTTCAATTACCCAGATATTGACTGGGGGGCAGAAACCTGCAGGTCCTTCAAAGGTAGCAGGTTCTTGTCAACAACAAAAGACAATTACCTGTCGCAACTAGTCCTGGAGCCAACAAGAGGGGGGGCACTGCTGGACCTTATCCTTACCAACAGACCTGATAGGATATCAAAACTACAGGTTGGGGGGAACCTGGGGAATAGTGATCATAATATCATTGATTTTGTATTACGCTTTACTAAGAGCGTTAGTGAAGGGGCAACCAACACTCTAAACTTCAGGAGGGCAAATTTTCATCAACTAAGGGAAGACCTTAAAGGCATAGACTGGGATAATGCTCTCAAGGACAAAAGCCCCCCCCAAAAATGGGACTTTTTCTCATATATTCTGAAAAAGTCCTGTGAGAAACACATACCTTATGGGAAAAAGCATAAAAGGAACAAGAAAAACCCTATGTGGCTAACTAGTCTTGTAAGGAAAGCAATAAGCGAGAAAGATAAAGCGTTTAAGGTGCTAAAACGTGAAGGTAGCGATGAGGCATTACAGGATTATAGAGAGAAAAATAAATCCTGTAAAAAGCAGATAAAGGCCGCAAAAATAGAGACTGAGAGAAATATTGCCAGGGAGAGCAAAAATAATCCCAAATTATTTTTCAAGTATATAAATGATAAGAAACTAAAAACAGAGAGTGTGGGTCCCCTTAGAAATAACATGGGGGTCATGGTGGAAGGAGACGAGGAAAGGGCCAATCTACTGAATGTCGCCTTCTCAACTGTCTTTACCCAGGAAAATCCCCTGGTGGAAGACACAATGAGGAATAATGTTAATTCTTTTTATAATGTCAACAGTTTAACCCAGGAAGAGGTACGGCGCCGCCTCGCAACCACTAAGATAGATAAATCACCGGGGCCAGATGGCATACACCCCCGGGTTCTGCATGAATTATGTACGGTGATAGACAGACCGTTATTTTTAATATTTGAAGATTCACTGAGGACTGGTTATGTTCCACAGGAATGGCGCATAGCAAATGTGGTACCAATATACAAAAAAGGATCAAATAGCGATCCTGGAAACTACAGACCCGTAAGTCTAACTGCTGTGGTGGGGAAAATATTTGAGGGGTTTATTAGAGATGCTATCCTGGAGTATCTCACTGTGCACAACCTTATAACCCAGCGTCAGCATGGGTTTATGAGAGATCGGTCCTGTCAGACTAATCTGATTGGTTTCTACGAGGAGGTAAGTTCAAGACTGGATCTGGGGGACGCTGTGGATGTTGTATATCTGGACTTCTCAAAGGCATTTGACACCGTGCCACATAAAAGGTTGGTATATAAAATGAGACTGCTGGGAATAGGAGAAAATCTGTGTATCTGGGTAAGTAATTGGCTTAGTGATAGAAAACAGAGGGTCATCATTAATGGCACATTCTCAGATTGGGTTGATGTTACCAGTGGAGTGCCACAGGGGTCAGTATTGGGGCCACTTCTTTTTAATATTTTTATTAATGACCTTGTAGTGGGTTTACACAGTCAAGTTTCAATATTTGCAGATGATACTAAGCTGTGTAAAGTAATAAATACTGAGGTCGATAGTTTAGCATTACAGAGGGATTTGTGGAAGCTTGAGGGATGGGCAGAGAAATGGTTGATGAGGTTTAATGTAGATAAATGTAAAGTTATGCACTTGGGCCATGGAAACAAAAAGTATAATTATGTTCTAAACGGTCAATTACTTAGTAAAACTGAAGCTGAAAAGGACTTGGGGGTATTGGTGGATGGTAAACTTAATTTTAGTGACCAGAGCCAGGCGGCTGCTGCTAAAGCAAATAAAATAATGGGATGTATCAAGAGAGGAATAGATTCTCATGATAAAGACATAGTTTTGCCCTTATACAAATCCCTGGTCAGACCACACATGGAATATTGTGTACAGTTTTGGGCACCAGTGTATAAAAAGGATATAATAGAGCTGGAACGGGTGCAGAGGAGAGCAACCAGGATTATTAGGGGAATGGGGGGATTAGAATACACTGACAGATTACAAAATTTGGGATTATTCAGTTTAGAAAAAAGACGACTGAGGGGAGACCTCATTACAATGTACAAATACCTGAACGGACAGTACAAGGATCTCTCCAAAGATATTTTTATACCTAGGCCTGTGACCAGGACAAGGGGGCATCCTCTACGCCTAGAGGAGAGGCGATTTTACCATCACCATAGACAAAGGTTCTTTACTGTAAGAGCAGTGAGACTATGGAACTCTCTGCCGCAGGAGGTTGTTATGGCCGACTCTATGTACATGTTCTGGCCTGGATGACTTTCTGGAGAGAAAAAATATCACGGGTTATGGGGATAAAACATTTATTTAATTCTTGAAGGTTGGACTTGATGGACTTGCGTCTCCTTCCAGCCTTATATACTATGATACTATGATACAGTTTTGTGGAATAAGATAAGTGAAAAGAAGGTAGAGTGACCTACAATAAAACCTGTATACATTTGGTATCACCGTGATCATACCGAACCAAAGAATAAAGCTGAGGTGTTATTTGGAGCGCACAGTCAAAGTCGTAAAAACTGAGCCCACAAGAACATAATTTTTCCACATTTGGAATTTTTTTTCAGCTTTGCAGTACACGGCATGTTAAAATAAATAAAATTACGGGAAAGTAAAATTTGTTATGCACAAAATAAGCCCTCACACAGCTCTGTACACCTAAAAATGAAAAAGTTATGGATTTTTGGAGGTGGAGAGCGAGAAATGAGCGAAAAAACCCTGCGTCCTTAAGGGGTTAATCTGCCATAATAAACATTTCTTCAATTAGATGTTATTAAAAAAAATGTACCCATGTGAAGATAATTTCTCATAAATGTAGTAATATGGTCCCTTACAAACGAGATGGCTTCCTCAGATATGGTCACCACTGCTGGAGGAATTGTACAAAGACTGTTTGTATATGAAATGTCCGGGATACTGCATATCCTACAGCCATCCTGTGGTAATGATTGCTGAATCTAGGTGGTCAGGCAGGGCTCAATAGCGCATGTGTGGCCACTGCTGCCAAAATGTGAGGTGGTCGTATCCGATGAAGCTATCTCGTTTCTAAGGGACTGCATGGCTACATTTATGAGAAATTATCTTCACACAGGAACATATTTTTTAATAACATCCAATTGAAGAAATGTTAACATGTGGCAAATGAATTAAATTAAATGTAAATGCCCAAATGGGTATACCCCTTTAAAGCGTTCCAAAGCTATAAGCACTTATAGTGACACAGGGCAGATTTGAAAATTGGGGCCGCATTCTAGAGGCCAAAATAGGTTGAGTCCCGAATGGGTTAATTGAAGTTATTAGAAGTTATTGCAGATCATAACAAAATAATGCAATGTGACTTGATGGGCATGGCCTTTTAGATCTTGAGAATTATATAATATTTTGGGATTCAAATAATTTGAATGGGGCAGAATGAGAGCCTACAGTCTACTGGGGGAATATGAACATGTTAGTCTAAAGAAAATGAAGAGACTGAAGCTCTAATCCTAATTACAATATATGTATGGAATAACTGTTTTTCTAAAGTAAATATTCTATTTATTTTGTATGTTTAAAAAATAATAATTCTTATCATAAATATCTTGAAAGTATTCGAAAATAATTAAAGAAAAAATCAATAAAAAGCTAAAATGTCCTGAGTCATTGAACTGTAAAATAAAAGGAAATTTTTAAACAGCTTTGAATAGCACAAAAAATGAACTGTAATAAAAAAAAGATGTAATATTGTTAGTTATTTTGAGTTGAATTGAACATCCATCAAACTGTTTTGAACAAAATGTGCTGTTCTTTACAACTTAAAGTATTGTACAAAATGTGATAGGAAATTTACCTTATATAGTCCTCTGTGAATAATAACAATCACAAAATGCCACTGAAGTCTGAATAAATGTTCATTTAACTGGTTTAAATAGTTAACCAGTTCTATCATGAAGGGAAATATGAACAGGCGTCACTGGCTAAGTCCACCTCATACAGGGCAAATGTCTGCATTATTTTACAGCAGACCCCAGCCACTCACTGTTGCTAACAGAAAATGAACCACAAAATTAGTATCACCAGATTCTTAAGAATCCAGGTTAAAATAATATTGAACTATTTTGGCTTAACAGTGAATAATATAAATATAGGAAACAACATTGCCAAAAGGGATACTGTTTTGTTTTTTGTCTCTCAAAATAGTAAAATAAAGTCATATTAAACCAAAAATTTTATCTAACAAAACTGAATGTCTTTCTGCACAAACAACCCAAAAAAGCTCTAAATCTCAAAATATGTAAGAGGAAAAAAATTGACTTTTCCCAAAAAAAGGTGTTTTTCTGCAAAGGACGGAAAATGTAAGCAAACCCTTAAACGTGGGCTCAGTCCCATTTTTTGGATTCTGACCTGCGTCTCTTTATGTGGCTATAACTTTTGAACACTGTTACTTATCTAAACGATTCTGAGAATGTTTTTTCCCCACATGTTGTACTTCATTTTAGTGGTAAATTTTGGCTGATATGTTTTGTGTTTATTTATTAAAAAAAAAGAAAAAATGATGAATTTTTAGAAAAATTTGCCATTTTCGAAATTCGAAATCATTGCGTTTTCAGGCAGATAGATTTACCACCTATTTAGTGCCGAATAACATTTCCCATATGTCTACTTTACATTTTCATAATTTTTGAAATGTCTGGATAATTTATTTTGACGTCACACAGCTTACAAATCGAATATCGTTTTTCCGTATTTTCAGAATTTACTATTTTGGGGATAAATACTGTTTGAAATTAAATTTTACATATTTAGCATTAAAACCCCCTATATAACCAACCCATTTTCAAATCTGCACCCCTCAAACTATCAGAAACAGCTTTTAGGAAGATTGTTAACCCATTGAGATCTTCATAGTAATTGAATCAAAATGGAGGTGAAATTTTAAATGGTCAAATTTTGTCGGTTACACGTTAATTTAGCCCTAAAATTTACATATTTCCAAAAGATAAAAAGAGAAAACGCACCATACAATTTGATAGGAAATTTCTTCCGAGTGCAGACACCCTGCACATGTGCCCGTTACTTGTTTTATGGGAGCACGGCGAGGTGCAGAAGGGAAGGAGCGCCCTGCAACTGCCAAAATTTTACTTTCCTCATTGGCCCCTTTTGAAGGCTAGAAAATGTTCGCTTTTTCGTTATTGGGGCCATGTGGTGGCATTTTTTTTGCAGGATAAGATGCTTTTTCCAGTGTTACCATATTGGGGTTGGTATCACCTATTGTTGAAAATTTAGGAATTTTTTTTGAGGTCCCGAGTAGAAAAGCATCAATTCTCTACTGGATTTTTTACTTTTTTTTTCTGTGTTCAACGTATAGCCCAATAATCATGTTATCTTTATTCTATGGGTCGATACGATTACGGGGATAACAGACATTAATATTTTTCCTTGTGTTCTACTAAATTTGCCAAATAAAACCCTAACGTGGGGGGAAATCTATCATTTGTGCATCGCCATCTTCCAAGTGGCATAACATTCTTGTGTTTTTGGCTACAGAGCTGTATAATGGCTTGATTTTTGCGGGACATGTTTTACGTTGCAATGGTATCATTCTGGAGTACATATGTTTTGTTGATCACTTTTTATTGCATTTTTAGTGGGATTCAATAGGTAAAAATCATAATTTTTGGCGGGTTTTTAAAGTTTTTTTTTACGGCGTTCATTGTACGGGTTCAATAGTTATTTAGTTTTATTCTACGGATTATTACAGACGTGGTGATACTATATATGTGGGGTTTGTTTTATGATTTAGACTTTTTTGAGTGTTATTTGTCTCTTTATATGTTTTGGGGCTTATGGGCATTTTTAGTGATTTATAAAGTTATTTTTTATTGAAAAACAGTTTTTTTTACATTTTTTATTTGATACACCATGGGACATGAACAAGCAATCATCTCATTGCTTGTTCATGATAATACTCTGCAATACATATGTATTGCAGGGTATTAGAAGTGTCAGCGTATGCACATGCATAGGCTGACACTGTGCCCTTAAGATGACATCATCAGGCATCTCTGGAGTCCCGATCGGACCCCAGAGATTCCATAGGAACGATAGGTGCCCCCGAAAATGGCATGGGGGCGCCGATCGTGGGGGAAAGACCCCCGGAAGGCATGTTAAATGCCGCGGTCGCGTTGACCGTGGCATTTAATGGGTTAAACACCCGCGATCAAAGCCCACTCCGACCGCAGGTGTTAGCCGGGGATGTCATAGGTAGATTACCGCTGACATCCCGCGACCCCCTGCTTTTAGCAGGACTCAGCGCAGTACAGTTACGGTGCAGAGCGCTAAGGGGTTAAAAATAAAATGTATTCTGAAAAAACAAGCCCTCCTTTGCATATTTCAACTGAAAGGTATGCTAAGAATGGAAAAATTTAAATAAATGCTAGGCTTTTAAAGTAAATGTACCAGTATAGATAACCTATACTAAAAAGGAAAACTTTAATATATTAAAGTCTTGCACTCTGGGCTGCTAGTTATGCATGCCCCCTTTGTGACGTTACATTCATTCTCCAACATAGGAAGGGAGGTGTCTGGCATGCAGGAGGAGTGAATTCACGCATGGGAGAGAGGTGAAAGAGGCATGCATAATTAGCAGTTGGCAAGGCCTGACATCTTGTCCCCACGCTCTGGCCTTCTAATTTTAGTGTAGTAATACGTGACCCCAATGCATCAAACTTACTGAAGACAACTGCCGGGATCAACATGAAGAGGAGCATGGGTGAGTATTTTCAGTCTATTTAGGCTTCTCTATACTGGTATATTTCCTTTAAAGCCCAAATCAGTTGGTTCTTTAAGGGGTAATTTTAAATAAAGAAATTATTATGCATTTACAGTACATTAAGGGACAATAGCAAACAATAGCAATATATTTATATATATAAATTTATATATTTATAAATGATTTTATATATGTATATACATACATATCTGCTGAGCAAAGGATGCCAGCTCAACTGGTTCACGACTGCCCGCCGTATATTCACGGCGATGATCGTGTCCGGTGCATGAAGAGGGCTCACGGGCTGAGCCCTCTCCATAGCCGGTAAGTCTTTGCTGCAGTTGCCGATGGCTTCAATAAGGTGGCGGCGCATGGGCGTTGCCATCTTTCCGAGGATCGCCGTGACGTCATCGGGGAGCGGCATTCCGTCGCCATGGTAGCCTCAGGTCTTCGTTTTAACCCTTTCATTACAATGTGCTATCAAATCACCCCCCTTTCCCTTGAACTGATATAAATATAATTAAGCAGTAAAAATCATAATCACATTAGGTATTGCCGCGTCCAAAAATGCCCAATCTATCAAAATACAATGACGGTTTTTCACTGCGTTTAACCCCGTAACGGAAAATCGCGCCCAAAGTAAAAAATGCCACTTTTTGCCATTTAAAAAAAAAATTAAATTCTTTAAAAAGTTATCAAAAGGTGGTACAGTCCTAAAAATAATATCATTGAAAACATCATCAAAAGTCGCAAAAAAAATAACACCACCCACAGCTTCGTACAATGAAGTCTGAAAAAGTTATTAGCGCAAGAAGACGGCAAAATCAAGAAAAAAATTTTGTACATGAGGTTTTAATTTTTGTAAATGTATGAAATCATTATAAAACCTATACATATTTGGTATCCCCATGATCGCATCGACCCAAATAATAAAGTAGACATGTCATTTGGGGCATGAAGTGAAAGCCGTAAAATCCAAGCCCACAAGAGAACGGTGCAGATGCGTTTTTTCACCATTTTCACTGCATTTGGAATTTTTTTCCCACTTCCCAGTACACAGCAGGGAATATTCAATGCCACCACTATGAAGTGCAATTTGTTACGCAGAAAACAAGCCATCACACATCTCTTTACGTTTAAAAAGTTATAGATTTTTGAAGGTAGGGAGTGAAAAATGAAAATGAAAAAACAGGAAAAGGCCTGGTCCTGAACTGGTTAAAGTATATGATGACATATGTGCAATCTATTTTGTTTATATAAATAATCAGCTATGATTACACTGTAGTGTTTCTCTAATAGAAGATAAGATACATCTCAAGATCCCCTCAAAGATCACAAGAATGGGGTATCCTATGGGGTCTGATGTGCCCCCTTTGGACCCCTCGTCACTCCTCAAGATGAGCGGAGCATCTGGTCACGCATGGATGGGCTGCCCCGTTCATCTCTATGGAGCTGACGTCAGCTACTCCATTCACCTCAGGGAGCTTCAAGGGGTTCGACAGGGTACATCAGACTAGATTGCCTTAGAGAGGGGCTTCAAAGCATTCTTGCCTTTGTGTGCATACCACCTCCATTTTCAATTGAGATTATAAGATCTTTGATGGAAATCTTGGACAATAAATCAATGTCCACTAGTAATTTATGTCATGGGACAGGACAGGGTTAGTACTCTTCAGTCAAATATTCGTAATTGTGAACATTTTCCCTACACCTACGATGGTGGGAAACAAGATTCCCTAGGACAGTGATGGCGAACCTTTTAGAGCCTGAGTGCCCAAACTTGAACCAAAAGCCACTTATTTATAGCAAAGTGCCAGCACAGCAATTTAAGCAGTAATTTATTTCTCCTTGCTCTTTGACAACTTTCAATCGTTCAGCCTCCTAAAGAAACTAACGCAGTTGAAAGGAGGAGGGCAAATTCATCTATCATTGTAGGAAGATTCTATAGGAAGATTCTTTGAGTCCTGTCTGGTGAACCTCATGCTGGAGTGATGGCCTGGGTGCCCACAGAGAGGGCTCCGAGTGCCACCTCTGGCACCAGTGTCATAGGTTCACCATCACTGCCCTTGGAGTAACACTTACTGGCTATGAATTATTCTGAATAATGATAAGAAAATGATGCACAACATTTTGGAGTTCAAATAAGGGTGGATTTATTTTTCAGTATGAGAAGTGATAAAATCTTTTGTGCAGGGGGGGGGGTTTATGTAGTAGAATAGCTTGGCTAAAGAAACATCATAAACAGGAGTTCGATGAAAGAAAACCTGAGAATAGATCCCTTTGAAATTAATCATGATGGGTAATGTACAATGCAGAATTTCAAAATATTTTGTTACAAATGCAAAGCATTATTTGTTTTTTTTATCAGGACAAATAAATTACTATGCAGAGGCAGACCAGGCATACTCCTGGCAATTGCTGTAAAATATCAAGAAATTATGTCTAGCGTTAATGGAATTACTAATGCAGAAGCTAATATCACTTGGAATGAAAAAGAAATTAGCAAGGAGCTTGTTAGAGTGTTTCTTAAAGTATGCAAGTCTGAAATAGAAATAAATACAGTTAAATTGACGGGTACATGAAGGTTTTGGATGGTCCTAAATTGACAAAGAACAGTTTGAAAAATTTGTAGTGCCCATATCATTGGAAGAACTAAGAGATGCTGTGTTTTTTTTTCTAGAAACTCTTCCTCTGGTTCTGATGGCTTGCAATTTAGAGATATTTAAAAGATATGGGTGGGTCTTACTGCCTGAAAGATATATACTAAAAAACTTGAGAAAGGTTTTTGTAAGCATTCAATTGGGTCGGAGGGAACCTGTTCCATGCTGTCTGAAGATGCATCTATGGCATTTGACAGGGTCAAGATGATTTTCCTCCTGAAGTTTTTTTTTCTGTGAAAATTTAGTGAAATGGAAAAAACTGTTATATTCTGGACCACAGGCTTTTAGCTCAAATTGTACCAATGTTTATACTATACAAACAATATATTCTAACCAAAGTATATTGGATATTAATATATCAATCACAAATCAGATAGTGACTTCATGACCCATAACCATAAATTCTAATATATACTATGCTTGCTACCTGGTCAGGTGCAGATGGGCGCATAGATAACGCTCCATGTCAGCATCCCGAAGTGTGCCTGGTGACACATTTGCTCAAGCATGAACTGGAACACAGTCATAATAAGTACAGGCAAAGCCAAAGGGAAGGTGTATGTGCTTAAAGCGTAACCGTCATTTCAAAAAAACTTTTTGATATGTTGTAGGGCGGGTACTTTTAAGCCCTTTTGCAATTAGATTAGTTAGCTGAATCTTGCTCATTCCTCTTTTATTCTGCAGCTTTCCCCTTGTTGTCGGTGATCTCTCAAATAGCTGTCACACTTATCTCTCCCTCAGCTTTCCCTACACTTGTGTATAAACACATAATCCACACAGGCACAAGACACAATCCCCACTCCCCATTCCCTCACACTCCACAGCAATAAATGACAGGGGATACTCTCCAAGTCTTCAAGCTGTCCCCTCATGTGCTGTGCTGAAGGGATAGATAGATAGATAGATAGATAGATATCCAAACATAAGAAAATGGCAGCACTCCAAAGTAGTGAAAAAATCAGTACAGTGGGGCAGATATATCACCTTATTTGAGACTTTTTTTGTCTGTAATTCGTATTTTCACCATATTTGCGTCTTTTTTTGAGACTTTTTTGAGGCTTTCCAAAAGTTAGTGGCGCATTGATTTTAGCCACTTACGCCTTATTTAACTTAGTAATCCAGATGTTTTTCCTAATTTATGACATGCAACTTTTTAAAAATGTCTCAAAAAAGCTCCTCACCAGAGCAGGCGCAGATAACCAAAAAAAAAAAAAAAACAATCAGACACATTTGATAAATCAACTTTCTTCTTTTTTTTGGTTCATAGGTAAAAAAACTGCCTGTGTGCATTTTTTATATGCGGTTTTAATGCAGATTTTCCGCATGCGTTTTTTTCCATCTGTTTTGACTGAGAATTCTGCATGGAAACTGCACATTGATACAGATTTTCACTCTCCCATACACTTCAACGGGAATTTTTTTTTTGTAATTTTGTAACTTCATGTTTATTTTTCCCATTAATATTTTGTCAGAAGAAGCTGTTCTTGATGTTTTTAAATATTTTTTTCAATTGGTTCTTTTAAACAACGATGATAGCTTAACAATATAAACCATCATAATATGGGGCTGTTCACATTAACCCCCCCCCCTGCCTGAACATATCCCGCCGGAAGGAAGTCCCCAGTTATTTCAGTCTCCATATAAGGGCACTGACCTCATTGGGAAACAGCCAAATACAATGGCAACAGCCAATCACTATCTTTTGACAAGGCAGCATATCGCCCTCTATACGCACACAGTGATGTGTCAGTGATATGCACGTTGGACACGTTGCTGAGCCCCACAAGTTCTCCTTATAATGTGATAGAGGAGCAGTGACTGCGGCCGCACCATGTACAGGACACACAGGGATAGGACATTTCTATATACAAAGCTGAAACAGTATAATTATCATTAAAGCATAAAATTATATCCATTTTTTGATTTTTATATAAAATGCTCCTTTAAAAGAACTATTAGTCTGAAGAATGTTCCTAAATGGCAAATGATTGGATGTTGCAGCAGAATGTCATCGGCTGAAGTTGATTTATTGAATTTTTTCTCATTGACACTTTTTATAAAAGTCACAAATATATGAAAAAGGCTCAAAAAAATGCAGAGAAGGATCACTTCTATCTACGCAAATTGTGACATTAGACAAATATGGCTGAAAATAGAGACATTTTAGGTGCAAAAAAATGAGCAAAATAGAACAACTTAAGATAAATCTGGCCCTGTGTGCTTGTGATGAGGTGAAAGGAGGCAGGTCCCGCCCCTCCTTCTTGCTAATTGTACCTGGAAACCATGGTTGCTATGGGCCAAAAAAGGTACTAAATGAGGACTGAGATGCAAAATAATTTGAGGAATGATTCCCAGGGACACATAATTCTGTTTTTCATCCTTTTTTTGCTCAGAATGACGGTTAAACTTTAAGAATTTTATATCAAATGAACATATAATACCAACTATACATATATTGTAATTAATACACACACATATATGTACATTGCAGTAGAAACATACTGGTTTTACAAATAAATGCAAGGTATTGAAAAATATATATCTGCATGAACTAAAAAAATATCAATTCATAAATACAACAACACTTAGTCCATGATTGATAAATAAGCATTAATTAAAATCAAAATATAGATAAATAAAATATTATATTGATATTGTGATGAAAAAAAAATCTAAATATCTAAAACATTGTTTAAAATTCATCAGCATCAACAGATAAAAATAATGTTAGGAAAATATGTGCACTATATACACAAGTACACACAATTATAAATACCAATATAAAATGAAAAGTGTGAAATATTGACACACGCATAGCAAATGTTGACAACAATATGACCATTTAAAGTCAAATAATAGATACATGTATCCCACTCCTCTACTCCTTGTAAATAATCATGTGGACCCCAGATTCAGGGTTACAAGCATTTTCCCAATAATTTTTCCAGAATAAGAATTGGTCAGGAGTTGAATGAAAATGTTTAAAACCACAGTTGAACAAGGCAAGGTTGTCTGCTGTCCTTTAGAACCTTTAGCTATCAAGTATAGAGACAAAAAGGAGATGAATACATTTTTGGGGTTTGATTTATAAAATAAGCAGACAATATATGTTTTTGTTTACAGGACAGTAAAACATTTTTACCTTAGGTAAACCATCTTGTTAAAGAAATTGATATTCTTTCAAGGTTGGAAATAAATTGGGACAAATTTATATTGATTCCTATTGACGAGATGGTAACTTCTTAATTAATTAATTAATTAATTAATTCTTAATTTGAAAATATTAGACAGTGACTAAAAGATTAGGACTAAATTAGATTAGGACTAAGTGTATGACAAGCTCCCTTTATCTCATGCAGATAGGGTGGCTTTGATGGAAAAAAGGTTGTTCTACCTTAACTATTGGATTTTATCAATGCCTCCCCAGTCTGCATTGAGGGAAATGTCTTTAAAATTAATGAATGTTTGACAAAAAATATTGATTTGGGTAGGAAGAGTGTTCGAATCAGAATGGAGGTTTTGTGTAAACCAAAAGGTTGCGGGGCTTTGCCATTCCCTTTTTTATGAGTATTATATAGGAGTTATATTACAATATACAGTCCTCAAGGAATATGCTAACATTAGAGCCTCAGTCTTATACATGGATGTGGTTAAGATGAGAAACTTTAGTCTTAGACAATAGTCTGCTCTTATATCAAGATTGTCAAGGATCTCCTGTCGGTGAATAGAGACTATCCCTTTTGGACTCCAATTTCATTTTATATATGCTATCTTCGATATGAACTCAGATCTCTGACCAAGCTTACTGTGTTTTCTGTTTGTATGTCTTGTTTTGTGTCTTCACTGTGGGTTAGGAAGGGACTGCCTTCGTGGGTCCTGTATCACCTCAGCATATGTGAGGCAAGAAGACAGGCAACAGTCTTGTAGGGCTCAGTTCAGGGCTCACTGCTCTGTGTGTCTTCCCTGTGTCCCTAACCACCATTTCAGTAATTGTAAACAACCAAATGAATGCATTTCAATATTCACAAGGCACCTTCTGTCATTCTTTCTTAGAAATCAAAAATTAAAAAACAAGCTATTTTTGCTCCTTAATTTTTAATAGACTTAAATGAGTATAAAAACACCACCCAATTTCAATATTTTTGTCTAAGTTGGAAAAGCTAACCCTTTAGTTGATAACATATGTTTGTAATAAAATTAGTCTTTTGTACCCATATGAAATATAACAAATCCAGTAGAATAGATATCTATTCAAAAGTAGAATTTTCCATATATTAGTAATAAGGTAATATGTAAATGAATTAACCTGACACTATATTATGTGTATAAATTTAATAAACTTGATACTGCATTAATACTGGGGAATTGCCAAGATTGATTTCCTTAAAATCCCATGCTGTGAGCATGGGGGCATTTATCATATCTTATTTGCTAGTTTTCTGGCCTACAAGCCATTATAAAGTCTCAATTTCTGGTGCATGACCAGATCAAACAGACATACACCATTCTCACACCAAGTGGGTGTGATGAAGCTGGGCAAAGCCATCCCAACCAAGCATATTTGCTAAAGCCTGCATCAGCTTAACCCTGCTTCAGGCTAAAGCACAATTCTGCTGTAGATGGAACCTGGAATAGATGTAAATAGGGAACAAAATAGTATACTTTCTCTCTTCCAGCGCATATTGCATATGAAGACTGCCGCATGATTCACCAGCTCTTTATAAATTCCTCAGATTGAGTAATTCTGATGACTGACAGATTTTGTCATTTACACCTTGTACAGATTAACATATCCCAATACATTGACACCCCTAAATACTGAGGCTGTGAAATTTATGTATTTAGAAAAAAAAATAGTATCGATTTTATATCTATCCATTTTTTGTAAAAATAGTTTCAAATTGTTTAACCCCTTTGCACCCCAGGACATAATATTACAACCTGGTGATGTGAGAGGCGTATGAAGAGAGATGAGCTATTTCCATACACATAACACGTGTGAGCTTTATAACACAGCTGACTACTTTCTGTAACTGCCACTGTCTGTGCATGGTTAACCTGACTGTGGCAACTAACAAAGCTGCCTGTTACTGGCCATTTGCAAGTTAACCTGATTGCGGCACCTAACAGAGCTGCCTGTGGATGACCATTTGCCGCCCCACGTGAAGTCATTGGAGGGTGGCGATCAATTTCCATGGTAGCCTATAGTCTTATAGAGACGTGTAGGCCTGCCACGGATAGTGATCTGCAGTAAAAGTACTATATAATGCAATACAATAGTATGAACAATCAGACCATGCAGTGTTAAAGTACCCTAGAGGGTCTGAAATAATAGTAAAAACATTTAAAAAAAAAAAATTACAAAGTTATCGAAAAGTAAAATGTTAAATTGCCCTCCTTTCCACAAAGTATATATATAATAAAAGAATAATATAAAAATCATAAACATGTTAGGTATCACCACGTCGCAAAATGCCTGTGAAATGTGAAAAAGATTATTCCCAACCGTGAACACTATAATAGTGCCCAAATGTCCAAATTGCCCCTTTTTCGCCATTTTTGGATTTATGGATATTTAAATAAATAATTATCAACAGTCATTTAGGTCCCAAATTGATATAAATTAAAACATCAGAACATAGCACAAAAAGTGAAATTTCACATAGGTCGCTACACCAAATTGTAAAAAAGTTATTGGCCTCAGAATTTGTACAAAAAACTTTGTTTTTAAAATCTATTAAAACCTATATATCCCTGTGATAGTATCGACCCAAAGAATAAGGAGGAGGTGTCATTTGGAGCACAGAATGGAAGCCTTAAAAACACAGCCACATAAAAACGCCATAAACATATTTTTTTGTCAAATGTCTTTTTGGAATTTTTTTCCAGCTTCCCTGTACATTGCATGGAATATTAAATGGTGGCACAAAAATGTAGAATTTGTTGCACAGATAACAAGCCCTTATACATCCTGTAATGGTTAAGATATGCACATTAATCTGCAAAAATTGATACATTTGAATTTAAAAGTTTTGCTTGTGATAAACTCATTCTCAAAGCATCAGAATTTCATCTGACAACATTACTATTACCCAGGGGCGGACTGGGAATATAAAATGGCCCTGGAAAAAACTATAAAAGTGGCCCCGTTTTATGGGCAGAGTCAAAACAAGTGGGTGTGGTCAGATAATGTGGGTGGGGTTATAACAGACAAATTGTTGGTAGATGGCCTTAATGCAAAACAAGAACATCTATTGCTAGTAAGTGAATCTAATGTGCAAAGAATTTTACCTGTTGATCAGTAAATGATGCAAACACACAACCCAGTAAGCCTTAAATACCTTTCCCCTGCGCCATACATGTACAATTCAGAGAAAGAATATATTGATACTGCCTCCTGTGGACAGGAATAATGCTACAATAACACATTTAGAATAACACATTCAATCCTGCCCCCTATGTACAAGAGTATAACTACTATAATACTGCCCCCTATGTACAAGAATATAACTACTATAATACTGCCCCCTCTGTACAAGAATAAACCTACTATAATACTGCCCCCCATGTACAAGAATATAACTACTATAATACTGCCCCCTATGTACAAGACTATAACTACTATAATCCTGCCCCCTATATACAAGAATATAACTAGTATAATACTGCTCCCTATGTACAAGAATATAACTACTATGATACTGCCCCCTATGTACAGAAATATAACTAATATTACTACTATAATACTGCACCTATGTACATGAATATAACTACTATAATACTGCCCCCTATGTACAAGAATATAACTTCTATAATACTGCCCCCTATGTACAAGAAAATAACTAGCATAATACTGCTCCCTATGTACAAGAATATAACTACTATAATACTGCCCCCTATGAACATGAATATAACTACTATAATACTGCCCCTATGTACAAGAATATAACTACTATAATAATGCCCCTATGTACAGAAATATAACTTCTATAATACTGCCCGCTATGTACAGGAATATAACTACTATAATACTGCCCCTATGTACAAGAATATAACTACTATAATACTGCCCCCTATGTACAAGAATATAACTACCATAATACTACATATATACAGGGAAGCGAACATGAAAAAAATCAGTATTTATCATATACAGCTACAGAAAACACATGAGAGATCCACACCAATTACATCCAGTGACATCAGGTGACATATCCTCGGATTGTACTCGTTCCTTATCTTCTCCATTAGTTCCACCATCGCCTGAGTTTACCACACAGACGTCTTATGTTCTGCACTTTCCCATTGTCCCTTAACTGTCCCTTCTTCTGCTACCACCAATACTGTGCCCCAAATACTGGATAGAAGAGAAGGCAGCAGCACTCCGTTGTCCTTATCCAAGATATATTTATTCACATGTGGATACAAAGCTACGTTTCGGCTAGCTCAATGTAGCCATTTTCAAGCAGTGCTTGAAAATGGCTACATTGAGCTAGCCGAAACGTAGCTTTGTATCCACATGTGAATAAATATATCTTGGATAAGGACAACGGAGTTCTGCTGCCTTCTCTTCTATCTTGATGCCACTGGGTCTTGGGTCAGACCAACGCAGCTAGCACCCACACGGATTGAATCCCTCGTTGTATCTCACAGTGCTGCCTACCTGTATTACACGTGCCCCAAATACTGTAATAGAGCCCCCTGAAATATTAGTACCACACCAATAGTGCCCCATAATGTAACACCTCTACCCAAGACATAGAATTAATGGCCCAGCCTACCCCAGACATAGAATTAATGGCCCAGCCTACCCCAGACATATAATAAATGTCCCCTGCCTGCCCCAGACTTAGAATTAATGTGCCCAGCCTACCCCAGACATATAATTAATGCCCCCTGCCCACCCCAGGCATATAATTAATGCCCCCTGCCCACCCCAGGCATATAATTAATGCCCCCTGCCTGCCCCAGACATATAATAATGCCCCCTGCCAGCCGCAGATATAGAATAATCCCCCCCACCCCAGACGTATAATTAATGCCCCCTGCCAGCCCCAGATATAGAATAATGCCCCCCACCATATAATTAATGCCCCCTGCCCGGCTCAGACATATAATTAATGCTCCCTGCCTGCCCCAGATATACAATAATGCCCCCTGCCAGCCCCAGATATAGAATAATGCCCCCTGCCATATAATTAATGCCCCCTGCCAGCTCCAGATATACATTAATTCCCCCGCCATATAATTAATGCCCCCTGCCAGCCCTAGATATAGAATAATGCCCCCGACCCAGACATATAGTTAATGCCCCCTGCCAGCCCCAGATATACAATAATGCCCCCCGCCATATAATTAATGCCCCTGCCAGCCCCAGATATAGAATAATCCCCCCCACCCCAGACATATAATTAATGCCCCCTGCCAGCCCCAGATATACAATAATGCCCTCTGCCCACCTCAGACATATAATTAATGCCCCCTGCAAGCCCCAGATATACAATAATGCCCCCTGCCCCAGACATATAATTAATGCCCTCTGCCAGCCCCAAATATAGAATAATGCCCCCCTGCCATATAATTAATGCCACCTGCCAGCCCCAGATATACATTAATGCCCCCGCCATATAATTAATGCCCCCAGCCAGCCCCAGATATACAATAATGCCCCCCCACCCCAGACATATAATTAATGCCCCCTGCCAGCCCCAGATATAGAATAACGCCCCCTGCCATATAATTAATGCCCCCAGCCAGCCCCAGATATACAATAATGCCCCCCCACCCCAGACATATAATTAATGCCCCCTGCCAGCCCCAGATATACAATAATGCCCTCTGCCAGCCCCAGATATACAATAATGCCCCCCTGCCATATAATTAATGCCCCCCATTCTATAATTTAAAAAAAAAAAAACCATAACACTCACCTCTTTGGCGCAGGTTTCTTCCCGTCTTCCCTCTGCCTTCAGTATGGTGTAGAGGCGCGGGATAGTGACATCATTGCTCCGCGCCTCTTACACCAAGCCACGGAGCTACAGAGGGCCGGAGAGCTGGTAAGTGTCAGCCTCTTCCACGCTACACAGGTCGTGCAATGACGTCAATTGCGTGACCTGTGTAGCTGAGTGTATACACAGATGCAGAAGCAGTTGAGCGATGCAGGTGTTATAGATTAAATCAAAAGTTGTAGGGAGTGCGTACCGGCCTGGACCAGCTCCGGACCGGCCCCAAACTGGCCCAGGACCGACCGGCCCACCGGGAAAATTCCCGGTGGGTACAATCGCCAGTCCGCCCCTGCTATTACCGAGGAAGGGAGTGGGCAACTAGTGGTCCAGTAGCAAGCAACAATGTTCTAATTCAACAACAGTATTGAGCTCAGTATACGGTTGCATTATAGTAGCAATCAACTTATTGCAATGTGATATTCTTGTAAGACAAGAATAGATTATTCTATTTTTAAATTAAAAAATAGTTTTTGCATTTTACAAACAAAGAAACATACCCTCCTCAGAAAATCAGTTTCCCTACTTTGTGTCTCTATGGCATGCTGGAGCTGTAAATACTAGTAGAAAAGGATATGGAGGAACTCAAACTCTGTAGCTACTCAAAGAATTTAAGCATATTGCTGTGATAGAGCGTGGTCTGGTGTGAAAACCAGCTGCCTCCTACCTGCTCTGCATATCTGATAGGTTAGGATTATGCCATAGAAGGGTGAACCTAGTACAGCCCAATACCCAAAGCATAGACTTAATTTTACTCCAAACATTTAGGGACACTGTGTGTCCAGTGATCTACCTGGGACCCCAATTTACAACAGATAATGGAGGACCCCCCAATAATAGGATAAAAGTTTTTCAGATTAGTTGCTGCAATTGGGCTGAAAGAAAATACAACCATTGGTTTGGTACTGCCAGCCCCCCATGATCTTTGTTCCTTTGCAATTTTTACAGTCTTATCCTCAACACTTTTAATTATTTTTAAAATAAATTTTTTTACCAAAATAATAAAAACACTCAAAACACAATGATAGTAACAAAAAAATAATAACAATATAACAATTAAAACACTTGTTTTCACATAGAGAGTAGGGAGGTTAGTGCCGTTGGTGAGCCCCATAATGCAAAATAGCACCCAAATGTCCCATACACTACTTTTACAATATTTTACATCACATAAAAAATGTAATAAAAGTGATCAAAAGATGCAAAAAATGACACCTCACACAACTCTGTACACCAAAGTATAAAAAAGTCATTAGCGTCAGAAGATGGCAAAAATTTACACATTTATTTAAGTTTTGAGATTGTATTAAAACACAATAAAACCTATATAAATTTGGTATCACCATGATTGTACAGAAAGCAAAAAATAAAGAAGATGTATCATTTAGAGCGCAGAGTGAATAAAAGTCATAAAAATCCACCAGAAAGTGAAGCAAATGCATTTTTTTGCCAATTTCACCACATTTGGATTTTTTTTCCTGCTTCCCAGTATACTGCATGGAATAATAAATAACATCATGAGAAGTAAAATTTGTTAAGCAGCCTTCACACAGCTCTGTACACAGAAAAATAAAAAGTTATGAATTTTTGAAGGTGGAGAGCCAAAAATTAGCAAAAAGACCATGTGTCCTTAAAGGGGAGTCTCAATACCCTAGTGATGTTAACACATTAAAGATAATTTTAACCCCTTACTTTACAATTTTACTAGTTTTGTTGCTGTTTTAGCTCCTATCTCTCCCCCCGCTGTTAAGTGCAGGGACTCACTAAGCAGACACATTACTGTATTATCCATCTAGTTCTGTAGGGTGACAATGTGGTTACATTATTAGGGTACAAGGTTTATATGCACTTTCAGCTGCCTTCTGACTTTGTAATAACACACTGAGACATAGAGATATAAGACTGATCAGAGATGCATGAGATGACACATATGCTGACCGACAGACGCTTTTACATTGTTAGACTGTGGGCTCTACTACATCTCACAGCTATGTGCCTACCTCCCCATTCCCACGGATCACTTATCTCCTTTAAGCTTGTTGTTTGCAGCCTGTCTCTCTCCTCAGTCTCCTGGCAGGAAGTGTCTGTGTCTCGGTGTGCAGCAGTGTGAGCTCTGTGCAGGGGGCGCCCTGCACGGAGCTCACACTGCTACACACCGATACACAGAACAGAGACACAGTAATCTCATCTGCATGATCTCATTCAAGATGGTGCCCGACCCTCAGTGAGAAGTTACTGAGTCGTGTCTAGCAGAAACTGAAATTGTGTACAGCAGGACTGATAGATACAGGTTGGACTTATAGCTGTGAAATGCAGCTTTTTTTGTTAATAACAGTGAATTAGAGAATGTGTTATTTTGTTATCCTGAGTTCATATAAGAAACTTGTCATTGTGGCAATACCCCTTTAAGGGGTTAATCCTTGCTCTCCTTAACAATCCAAAATGGGGAAAATCCAATTCTGACAGTGACCAAAAAGAATTTGTCTGGAGTTACACTTACAAAAAACACCTGTTCCTACTTACAAATTTAAGAACAAACCTTCTGACAAACCTACTAAACCTATCCTAATTGTTATTGCTCAGAAACTCTGCTCTGAAATCCTGCTACATTTAATGGGAGCTAGCTTTGATTCTGAACTTTTTACCACAAACGTTCCATGGCCAGAATAAGTGGCATCTAAGCAGTTAATGGAAAGGAAGCAATTACCCAATCATCACCCTTGCATAAGAAGCCTATGTGTGATGGTCTTTTTTCAGCCTTATGTACTGTGATACTATGTCAGAGTGCAATGCGTAAAAAACTGAAATTTTTGCCTACAATTTTCATCAGTTTTATGATCTGATTAAATAGAATTTTACATTTATTATGCGCATTTCAAAGCATTTGCAATGTGGTTTCATGTGTGCACATGAAAAAGACTCATGGTTGTGGTCTATCTTTTCTATGACAATTGATCAGTGAAAAATGCAATGGGGCACATTTACTAAGGGTCCACAGACCGCATTTTTGCTGGGTTTCCCGACTTTTTCCGTTTTGTGACGTGTTTAACTGAGGTTTTTGGTGCACGCAATCGGATTTTGGCGCAATCGCTCCAACTTTCATGCGATACAAATCGGGGGCGTGGTTGTCGGACAACCCCACTGAGCGCAGGATTTATCATTCAAAATTGTGTCACCAGCCATGCACTTACATGCACCGGGAAGCAGATGTTGAACGCCGGCAGACCTGAGCGGGGAAGCGATACATGCAGGAAATTTGACGCACAATCTTAGTGAATTGCGGCAGCTCCAAATACTCATCGGACAAGGGGATCTCGAGGGGAGGGATAAGTAAATGTGCCCCAATGTGTTTCTGATGCATCTCTATAGACTTGTGTGGTACATTTTTCAAGCGTGTGACTTGCAAACATGGAGCAATGCTGAGAGTTTCAAACTCATAAAAAAAATACGAGTGTGTGCCTATAAAAAAAAAAAGGACAATTCTAACAAAACCCAGTAAATACAATGGGATAGAGTGCAATGCAAGTTTTGCAAGTCAAAAACACGTGCAGAACACGCACATTAAAAAACGCTAGTGTGAAAGGGGGATAAAACACAGGTTTCTGTTGTGCTTATTGGTATGGGAAGGGCAGTCTAAAAAGCTCCACAGAATTAGATTTATTGTTTAGTTTTTTTATTTATATAAAATGTTTCAAATGGTCCAATCATCTTACTACAAGAGTTCCCCATTACTTGAAGCAATGTTGAGAGAACTAATGCTTTCCTAATGGCTCAAGGGCACATTTCTTAGGAAATTGAAACTGCTTTAGAAGAATACTTTTATTTCAATAATACTAGGGCTTTAGTCATTTTATGTCACGGTATGTCCATTAGGCATGTACTCTGGGCATTTTTATGAATTGAACAGTAGAAATAAAAAGTGAAAAAGCTAGAGAAAAACAAATGACAGAGCCATTATATAAAAAGAAACCTTCTGAAGAACATTGCAAACAATCACCTACATCTGCCAAGAACTTATTGCACTTTGATTTCAGGAACTTGTTACTTTATAAATAAAAGAAGCCTTGAAAGAGTCTAAAATGTGCATTCACTGTAAAAGCAAATTTGTTTTTCTTCTTGCTACGAGACCTCCAAATCCCGTATAATTGTAAAACTGGATGGTATTAAAAATTATTTTAGCAATTGCGATTAGCGATGCAACCTAAAGACACAGTTGAAATAAAATCTAGAGACTGATCTAATGAGTAGTCCGCCAAAGATAACCTTAGACAATCAAAGATAACCTTAACTATCCACTTTTAATGTAAACTACAGCTTCTAAGCAAGGTTACCTGAACAAGTGAACTCTTTCTACTTAGAGAAATATTGGATAAGGACAGTTTAACCTCTTAATTGCAAGATCAATGTTGATTGCAGCAGCAAAGAAGATAGACATTGAGAAGATGGTTCACTCTAATAAATGTTTTTAATCATTATGCTATTTAATCTTATATATATCTGTCTATTTGTCCCACATCTATCTATATCATATCTATCTATCTAGAGGAAGGAAAGTTCAGAGCAGCACAGCAATCCTGGTGGGTGCAAAGTCCATATGTCCTCTGGCAGGAGGGCTTCAATATATAATTTCAAGAATAGACAGCACTCCAAAGTAGGTGATCAAAAAAAGGGGTGTCTTTATTCCATGTGCGAAGTTTCAGCTCAAAGAGCCTTTCTCAAACATAGTGAATATGGCCAGCAAGCAAACATTTAAAGGCCAACAATGCATCTCATTGGTCCACACTTGGACCGTGAAAAACATGATTCCCTCTATTCAATTCATATATCTCATATATGTGTATGCGAGCTAGTGACATAACATTCATAGGTAATTAGAAATAGAGTAACAACATATTGTACAATGTGGAAAAGTTACATGTGTAAGTGCATATACATAAACAGATACCCGCCCATCAGCATAAGGACCGCCCCCGGTCTCGGCTCTTCATTCATGATTTCACCTAGTGGCGCCAAACCCTCTCTAGTCATGCCGGAAGTCGATTGTGCTCACTAATTTGGTTCCGCATGTGTCGCGGTAACCAGCGACTATGGTGTCCAACTGGTGCATGCGCACTCAAATCCAGAGTGCCGGTGGCCATCTTAGATGTGGGCAAAACCTCACACAGGATCGTCTGGGAGCCGATGGTGTGACGGGATAGTGTCGGTGACTAAGGTAAGATTACCGCACAGGACCTCTCCAGGAACCAGGTGCATATTGTTGACATCTATCTATCTTCTATCTCCTATCTATCTATCTCTATATCTTATCTGTCTATTTGTCCCACATCTATCTATATCATATCTATCTATCTATCCATCTGTGTATTTATTATCTACTCAGATCTATCATCTATCTAACCAATATATTTCTATCTCTTATCTATCTATGTATATCCTATCCATCTCATATCTATCTACCTATCTAAGTAACACTCCAGCACAGCACATGAGGGCACAGCTTGCAGACTTGGAGAGTCTCTCCTGCCACTTCCTTGTGTGAGGTGATGGGGGAGGGAAGGCTGCAGTTTCTGTCTGTGTGGATTATTTGTTTGTATACAAGTGTAGGGAAAGCTGAGGGAGAGATAAGTGTAGGTGTTTGGTCACTACATTAGTTAGGGCTTGGGGGTGTGCCTCCTGCTCTTTAGTCTCTGCTCCTTTCTGAAGACGGATTGTCTCTAGCAACATCCATACGAGAGATAACTGACATCTAGGGGAAGTCTGCAGAATACAAGAGAAAGGAACAAGATTCGGGTAACTAATCCAATTGCAAAAGGGCTCAAAATGACCTGCCCTACAACATATCAAAAGTTTTTTGAAATGATGGTTACACTTTAATGATGCATTAGCTTTGATTTAATTAATCTATTCAAGACGAGGCTGGAGAAAGTGGGTGACTGCTACTAGTACTGATGAATATTATGCCCCCTCCCCCAGGTACATGTATTTTCCTTCTGTGTCATCACATCATATGAAAAATAAAAAAAGGTATTTCTTCTGGATTTCACACCTGCATAGTCCTTGATTGATTGGCTTTAATCGAATGCCCAGAAATGACATACCTGGAAAGTAAGGAGTTATGGCAAAATATAGTTGTGCGATTTTAAAAATAAAGGGAGCTAATTGTTCCTGGATGATCTGATAGAAGTCAGTTGATAGCTGTGTGTGGCTTTTCATTTTACCAATTTCTTTGATTGCTTATTTGCTTTCAACATGGTTTCTTTCAGTTGGGGGCCTAAAAACTTTTTGAACTCTAGATGTATCTATTTTTTGTATCATGAATATAACTTGTTTAGAAGGTTGGGAATCTTCTTTGGGTCAATAACTATATATTTTATAGCGGATATATCTTTATTTATTGTATACTGTATGATTTTATTAAAGTTTATAGTATTCCCTCTTTCATTTACTTCTGCTTTTCTATTGCACAAGGTTAACTTTAACTAGCATAATTAAACTTGGTTTCTTCTCATTTGCTGTGTTTAAAAGATGTTCATAATTTACACTCTTCTATATTGATCAATAATCTCTATTTGATCTAACATAATGTACATCTTTTTCGGTGTACAGCAACATTTTATTACTTTTTGACATAAATCCCACATTTTCTTGTCTCCTAAAATAATTGCATTCTTGATTCATGATCTTTATGATTAAACACAAAGTCCAGTGTGTAAACACCAGGGTTCTGGACAAAATCACATAATGATGCCCATACGGCATCTGGCCTACCTTATTTTTAAACTGACTGATAAGTGACTTCACACCACCAGATCATGGAAGGAAACTTTTGGAAGCAGCGGACTTATGATATCATGTATATACTAATTGTGCCATACAACGAAGAAGTTGTGTTGCGAGCTTCAGAAACCGCAAAGTTTGGTATGGAACACAAGCGCAGACACGACAAATAACCATGAACTTGTGAGTAGTGTTGAGCGGTACCCAGACACATACTAAAGTTAGTTTGTTTCCAGGTTCGGTTCAATGGGGGTGGAGCTTGGTGGAGTTTGGTGAGGGCAGCATAAAACTTGTGCTCCTCTCTGTTCTCATCTCGGGACCCTGACTACACTGCAAAAATTAGCAGAAAATGAGAGACAAGACCAGAGATACACAAGGTACCTCTAGATCAGAGAAAACGCAGGTGGGCTTAGAAAAATACCTTAGAAAGAAGCTAGCAGCTTCTTTAGTGAATGCTTCCAAGATGCAACTGGATGTGGTGTCGGAGCAAGGCACTGAGAAGGACTCATAAATCAAAAGCCTGTTTAATGGCTCGGATGCAGGAGAGGAAGACATCAACTCCTCTGCATCGAGTGGCTTCTTCAAGCGTATTCTTTTCCAATTGCTTAACCCCATAGCCAGGTCCGGTTCTAGACAAAGTGGGGCCCTGGGCAAAACTAAAAGTGGGGCCCCAAAATAAAACTATTTTATGACCAGTCACAGTCAGTAAGAGGCTCCTTTAGTATGGTAAAACAAACTGTAAAATGGGAGAATTTTATAGGAGATAGATCATAGGGAGATTGATGGGCAGCACGAAGGCACAGTGGTTAGCACTACAGCCTTGCAGCGCTGGTCAACATCTACAAAGAGTTTGTATGTTCTCTCTGTGTCTGCGTGGGTTTCCTCTGGGTCCTCCGGTTTCCTCCCACACTCCAAAAAATTACTGGTAGGTTGATTAGATAGTGAGGCCCATTAGGGACAGGGACCTATATTTTCTGAAAGCAGACACTTTCCCCATTTTCAAAATTGCACCAAAGAGTTTATAGAAATAGACACCTTCATGCTATTTTGATTCAAACTGAAACATTTTATAAAAAATATTAAAAAATTGACTTTGATGGCAAAAAATTTGTTCCAAACAGAAAAAATTTAGCTTCACATCTCCTAAATGTAATAGATGGACATGTGTAGAGTTCACAAATGTGCCCTATTGATATGTTCACATAATATCACTAAAACTGTACTGACTAGATATCTGCTTTTGAGCTAGAAATTTTAAGACAGTCACAACATGCAAAATATAGCAATACAACAGTAAAGGTGGCATAAAACCTTTATAATTTTGAAAGCAGACAACCAGGAGATGCATTCGGCAATTAACATTCAAAATTTCCTCTAACATATGTACAAATCCAGAATACTTATATAAAGAAAATATATTTCCTAAAACAGTAAGATTTGAGGAGATCATACAGACCCCACATGTGTATAGTCATCAAAATATGCAGCAAAGGGAACTGCAGAAAATTGCACTGAGCTTCTCACAGATCTACAGTATCATTGCTTACACAATGGTAACCCAAATAAGTAACTATGGGCCACATGTATCACTCGTTTTTTCTGTTGTTTTTGCGCCTTTTCATTCAGGCGCACCGTTTTTGCGCCATTTTTGCAATTAAACGCCAAACTAGCCGCGCAGCAAAAATAAGCAGCTTTCTCTCATCTATCTTACCAATCCAGATGTTTTGCTGCGCCTAATGATATTCATCACTTGCAACGTTTTCATTTAGGCGCAAAAACGGGCGCAAAAACACTCCAGCCCGAAGGTGGCGTTAACTGAGAAGAAAACACTGAGCCCCTTTGCAGAACAGCTCATTTCTAGCAGCAAAGCTCAACCAGACACTGCAGACACTAGAACAGATAATAGACGCACTACATACACTGCAGACAGGAGCTGCAGACTCTATTTACAGTTCATCACCTTCTATTTACAAAATATTCTGCAAACTCCTGAGCTCAGAGCAAGAGAGCTAAGAAGTTTGCAGAAGTTTGCAGAATGTTGCAGATACGACAAGTGTCCCCCATGTAATTCTGCACAGTATCAAAAGTGTTTCTGAGGGGGATACTGTGCAGAATTACAGGGGTGCAGCAGGAGACCAGCACTGGGGGATCCCCTCCAAGAGAAGCCCCTGCTGAGGAGGTCACTGGGTGCTGTTATCTTCATTCTGGCCTGTGGGAAAAGCAGAGAGGAGCTTGTAGCAGGATCACATGTAAGTGCCTAAATCTAACATTGTGCCGAAACTGCGCCAAAATTGCGTCTAAACTGTTTTAAAGTAAAGTGATTAATAAGAGGCAGAAAATATACTTATCACAGATGGTTGTAGCTTGTGATAATTCTGGCAAAACAGTGCGCCAGAATTTAGGCGCAACTACTACACTTAGGCTCACAAAAGTGATAAATGTGGCCCTATATATCTGTAAACCAAGCTAATGAGATAACAAAAGTCACGTTCAGATGTGCGCCATTGTATTAGCCACACAATAACAGAACCCTCCACGCTTCATAAGAATCTGAGTGAGAATGTCATAACATTGGTGTAAATAATGGAGGATGGTGGGAAATAAAAACTTCCAGAAAATGTGCGTGTTTTTGGTGTTACATATAACTTTATGGACATGTTCTGGTCACATTAGGCGAAGAGGATCAAATGTTCATCGTATCAGTCAATTTTCCCAACAAAAAAAAACTATCACAAAATAAAAGAGAGAAAGTGTGTTCTTAGATAGTTCTGCATAGAGAAGGGTTACAAACATGAACATTAGTTGATATTATCCCTTCTCAAAATGTAGTAACATATAAAGTGAATATTTCCATTATCTGTGGGGTGCAGCAGCTTCTGTGTACAGCAAATTCTCCCTGTAGCCTGATGGCTAAGAATCTGGAGGGGCTGTACACTTTGGAGAGCTGTTTCTCTGGCTCTGTGACACATAGAACCTCACTTCTTTTTTCCTATGAAAGAAGAGAGTCTATATGAATCTAAATTTGTCTGTAAGTGTTAGGAAAACAGAGATAATGGGGCAGATTTTCTTACCCGGTCCATTCGCGATCCAGCGGCGCGTTCTCTGCGGTAGATTCGGGTCCGGCCGGGATTCATTAAGGCAGTTCCTCTGCTGAAGAGCATCGGAATGCACTCCAGTTCACCGGCCTATTCCTAGTGAAGGTAAGTGCAAGCTCCGCAACACATTTTTTTTTTAAATGCGATGGTTTTTCCGAATCCTTCGGGTTTTCGTTTGGCCACGGCCCCCGATTTCCGTCGCGTGCATGCCAGCACCGATGCGCCACAATCCGATCGCGTGCGCAAATCGGAAATATTTGGGTAACACGTCGGGAAAACACGAATCGGGCCCTTAGTAAATGACCCCCTATAACTGTTAAACTGCCGTTGGGAGTGATTTTTATATTTAAAAATGGCACATGAAGTTCTCACTTTAAACCTGAATATCTCTGGATCCATGGCACCTAGAAACAAAATCCATAGCGCCGGCCCTGCCCATAGCCAGAGATCTGGCTGAAATCAAGACAGATATAAAGCAACTGGGCAACAGGCAGGAGCAGGTGCAAAACATTGAAACAGACATGTTGTAGCACAGCGCAAAATTATAGGACTCCCACTTTAATCTCATTGATGAAGCACTGCTGCGAGCTGTAGATTTGGAAAACCACAGTCACAGAAAAAAATGTCTGCATCCGAGGGCTGACCGACTCATGAAGCCCTCCCTACAGCGGCCAAAGGACTATTTACATAAATAACTGGGCCAAGAAAGGGCAGAAACCATCAAGGTTTAGAGAATTCACAGAGCCTTAAGGGTGAAACCTAGAGAAGACGAGCAACCAAGAGATATTCAGAGAGGGTCAAGTATGAGCTATCAATCATTATTACAAGATATTGCCCCTGCAACCTTAGCAAAAAAGCATCTCCTCAAGCTGCTTCTAGATGTCCTCAGAGATTCTAGTACACCATTTCAGTGTCTCTGTCCATTCGTGCTAGCAATAATGATGACTGGGAAACAAGTGGTGATCTGTAAGCCAACAGATTTGACAACAGCATGGCCTCTACTGGAGATTTCATCTCCCATGCATTCCATATCTACATCTGCCTCCGCTGCCTATGAACTCGCCATGGAACATAGTAATGAAGCACAAGTTCCCCAAAGCAAAGAAACTTCCTAGAGATAGACCTTAGACTTCCTAACAAGTGGAAAGTATCAGTGGACTCTAATGCACTCTAATGTTATGACTAGTTGCACTGGTCTTATCTCTGTTTAATGGGTTAATGTATGTAAATTACCTATTCAGTTTAATTGATCATCCCGAGGCAAGCTTTACATGTGTAGCCTGTTCTAGTTTTGGTTGTCTCTCTTTCTCCCTCCGACTCCCCTTACTTGGAGGAGACATGCTGGAGACAGACCCTGTTGGGCCCAACTGTAGACCGCTCTTTATTTACACTGTCACAGTTTTATGTCTTTTTGTTAGCTCCCGACTATCTCCCAGTCACCCACGGCATCCTTATTAGCCTATCATTGTAAGTGCCTGCCTATCATTGGTCCTTCTCAGCATGGATGCCGAGAAGACCTTTGACAGGGGCAACTGCTGCCCTGGAATGCTGGAGGAAACCATCTTTATTTCAACACTATATAGTGCTCCCAATGTGATTAAGGGTAAATCTGCCTCTGTCTGCCATGTTCATGGAAAGAAATGGCACCAGGCAGGGGTGCCCGTTGTCCCTTTCCTTATTCATTCTAGTCATGGAAAACTTGATCAGAAAGATTACTCTGTCCCCTGAAATATAGGGCTTACAGCTAAGATGCTTATGTACAGAAAAGAGTGGCTTTTGCTGATAATTTATGATTCTCACCTTGAACACGCTAAGTTCCTCAATAGCCAGGAATTGCAATAAAACTCCCCCTACTGACAGTATTAAATATTTGGGAATGCAGCTCTTGGCAGATCCTAAGCTTTTATACCAACTTAAAGGGGTATTCCCAAATTAATGTTATTGTTTGTATGATGAAAAATAATATAAATTTCCAATGTACATTCTGTTTCAATTCTAGATCTGTGCTTGCTGTCATTCTATAGAATGCTTCACTGCTTACTTCCAGTGAATAGAAATCTGTCCATGGTCACACAGGTGCCTGGCTCATTATATCATAGAGAGTAAGAAGAACTGTCTGATATAACAGTATATTGGAAATTAGTATAACTTTTTATTATTCAAACAATATCCACTACTTACTGAAATAGGAATTCCCCTTTAATTATGCCCCCCATCTACAGGATATTCAGTGCCAATATGCTGAGCTACAAGTACCTTATATGTCCTGGTGGGGAAGGAAGAACCTTCTCCAATCTTTTATCATCCCTATATAAACATAGAAAAGTTCTTTAGCGGCACTGCATCAAACAAAATTTGTGGTGGGTGTACGCTCCACAGGCCCAGCCACGTCCCCCAGCAAATAAAAAAAATTAAAAAATGAACGGCACTCCAGTAGTAGTGGAATAACTCAAGTGGAGTTTATTCCCAAGCTGCTACGTTTCAGCTTCCTCCGAAGCCTTTCTCAAGCAAATGATTAAGTGCATTCAAAGTGCATTAAGTGCATTTATATAGGAAATAGTCAATACATAATAGGTGGATCATAGTGACATATTCTCTTATATTCAATATAATGAGATATCAAAATAGTTAAAACGAATCCTAGTATATATAATATACATCAATTATGTGTACAGAAGCGGAATACATTAGTCATGTGTACAAAAGTGGATACATTTACAGTGAATACATAGAACCCAATGTGCATGTGCACTAAAACAACATACATTTCACATTGCGATCCTGTTCAAAAACTGCATGACGGCGTCTTCTCAAGCTCTCTGCGCATGCTGGGACCGGGCTCACAGGCTTTTATCCAATCATAGCCAAAGTATGTAGAGCGATTACACCTTCCAATGAGGTAGAGCGGTTACGTCCTCCAATATGGTAATACCTACTTACTGTTCCTCTGGCAACCTGGTTGTGCATGGTGAGGCTGGCGTCCGCATCACTTCTGATCCATCATATGGTCTCACTCATGAGCACCGACGTCATGGACACGTGACAAGCTTTGGACATGCGCAGTACTCCACCAAAATCACGGGCGGCATTTTGTTTGAGGGAACAGACTAAAATATAGCGCTAAACTTAAGTCTACCAGGGATACAGGCACCAAACAATCTCAGAAAAGTATCCGAGGCATATTGTATGTGCCATAATTGCCAATGGGAAAAGTCAATAGCTCAACACATAGAACAAAACCTAGGATAAAGTCATGGCTTTTAATGGCTACCTGGATCACTCCCATGCGTGCAGAGAACCAGAGAGATGGTCCTTCAGTATATAGAAACATTTACAGAATTCTTTTTTAAATACTACAGAAATAAATTATTTGTTATAATTAACAAATAATAAAGAAATAAAGAAAGAACAGGATCGTCTTTGTGTTTCTCAATTACAGTTGTATTTTTCTTTCTAAAAGAGAGCAAATGGACAATCTATCAGTAATTGAAAGAACATCAAATATTTACAAATATAATGCACATCTCATACTAAGAGAATCAGAGACATGGGATAATGGGAGGTCAAAGAAGATGTATTCCTACTGTCTAACACCTATTAGAGAAAAGTTCATATTGAGACCATTGGGTTTTAAGTCTATAAATCCATTCAAGTTCCCTACGTCTCAAAATAGCCTGTCTGTCTCCCCCTTGTCTCAAAGGTGGTACATGATTCAATAGAGAACATTTTAACTGGCCTTCAGTATGTTTGGCTTCCAAAAAATGTCTCGAAACTGGTAAATCTTTTCTTTTGCTGCAAATCGTATATCTATGGTGATTAATTCTGGTTTCAAAATCCCATGTGGTCTCACCTACATATAATAACTTACAAGGACATGTGAGTACATAAATGATGAACGTACTATCGCATTTCATTTCCAATATATATATATATATATATATATATATATACATATATACACTCACCGGCCACTTTATTAGGTACACCTGTCCAACTGCTCGTTAACACTTAATTTCTAATCAGCCAATCACATGGCGGCAACTCAGTGCATTTAGGCATGTAGATATGGTCAAGACAATCTCCTGCAGTTCAAAACGAGCATCAGTGTGGGAAAGAAAGGTGATTTGAGTGCCGTTGAACGTGGCATGGTTGTTGGTGCCAGAAGGGCTGGTCTGAGTATTTCAGAAACTGCTGATCTACTGGGATTTTCACGCACAACCATCTCTAGGGTTTACAGAGAATTGTCCGAAAAAGAAAAAACATCCAGTGAGCGGCAGTTCTGTGGGCCGAAATGCCTTGTTGATGCCAGAGGTCAGATGAAAATGGGCAGACTGGTTCGAGCTGGTCAAAGGCAACATTGACTCAAATCGCCACCCGTTACAACCAAGGTAGGCAGAAGAGCATCTCTGAATGCACAGTACGTCGAACTTTGAGGCAGATGGGCTACAGCAGCAGAAGACCACACCGGGTGCCACTCCTTTCAGCTAAGAACAGGAAACAGGCTACAATTTGAACAAGCTCATCGAAATTGGACAGTAGAAGATAGAAAACGTTGCCTGGTCTGATGAGTCTCGATTTCTGCTGCGACATTCAGATGGTAGGGTCAGAATTTGGTGTCAACAACATGAAAGCATGGATCCATCCTGCCTTGTATCAACGGTTCAGGCTGGTGGTGGTGGTGTCATGGTGTGGGGAATATTTTCTTGACACTATTTGGGCCCCTTGGTACCAATTGAGTATCGTTGCGACGCCACAGCCTACCTGAGTATTGTTGCTGACCATGTCCATCCCTTTATGACCACAATGTACCCAACATCTGATGGCTACTTTCAGCAGGATAATGCGCCATGTCATAAAGCTGGAATCATCTCAGACTGGTTTCTTGAACATGACAATGAGTTCACTGTACTCAAATGGCCTCCACAGTCACCAGATCTCAATCCAATAGAGTATCTTTGGGATGTGGTGGAACGGGAGATTCGCATCATGGATGTGCAGCCGACAAATCTGCGGCAACTGTGTGATGCCATCATGTCAATAAGGACCAAAATCTGTGGAATGCTTCCAGCACCTTGTTGAATCTATGCCACGAAGAATTGAGGCAGTTCTGAAGGCAAAAGGGGGTCCAACCCGTTACTAGCATGGTGTACCTAATAAAGTGGCCGGTAAGTGTACATCATGAAGCAGGTCCTGACTCAATATTAGCTCTAGGTTCCTGGCAAGATTAGGGAACATCTCAAGTCCAACATCGCTGGAAAAGTTGGCCACTAATAGCCCTTTACATAAGAAATTGTTGCCAATAGTCTACTCTTCAATTACTGAGCTCCCCCACCCTCATTTCCTGACCTAATGGGGAACCGATCTGCAAGAGGTCTTTATGGGTGAGGACTGAGAAGTGACTTTAAAGGCCTCAAACGGATTTTCTAGGTGAATAAATATTAGGGACGCCTCCACTGTCCTAGTGTGATATTATTAGGGAAATTTAGCTCTACATTCACTCTACAGCAAAACAACTATCGGTTGCCAAACTTTTAATCCCAAGTAATTGGAGAACAAACTTGGTGCCAAAGCTCTCTCAGTGGAAAGATAAGGTTCTAGAAATCTGCAGGCTTGAAAAAATAGCCCACTGGCAGGGGAGTACACGGTCCAAGTTTCAGTACCAATCACCACAGAATGATAGGTCTACACATCAACCCTTGAAATAACCCCTAACTACCTACCTCCCCTTCACTTCCTCTCCCTACCCCTTCCCCTTCCACACATACCATCTTCCCCTACCACAGGGAATTTTATGCCTTCATTATCTGATCATCTCCTCAGCCCTGTAACCATACTGGAGCGTCTCATAAGTTTCAACTTCATAATATCGCAGTTGTTATAACTACTTGATATTTCTCGACTTTACGATATGAAGACCTGACAAGTTTTTTGTTTCCTGTTATGTCTGTTATTATTCTTATGACAATTCATACCCAGATTTCTGCTGTGATCTTCTTACTAAAAACAGTACAATGCATTGCTAACATATGCCTTGAATTGTTTTATGTATTACCATTGTACTCAATTAACCCCTAGGCGCACCACGACGTTATACTACGTCCCCGGGGCTAGATGCTTAGCGCACCGGGATGTAGTGCAACGTCCAGCTTCTGGGACCGGCTCACGAACGGAGCCGGTACCAGAAGCAGCGGCTGTCAGCTGTCTATCACAGCTGACACCGCGCTGTAACACCCGCGATCGGAGCCGACTCCGATCGCGGGTGTTAACCCCTTACGACCCCTTTTTTTCGTTATCGTGGCGACCCATGGAATAAAAATAATATACTATTTTTATGGTATGGTTAACGGCCAAAAAAAAACACAAATATGTTCCTAAAATTTGATGATTTTCATTTCCTCCACCAACAAAGAGTTAATAAAATCTCACCAATTAGCTATAGATGCCCCAAAATTATGTACCAGAAAAGTGCATCTCATGTGGCAAAAGAAATAAGCTCCTATAGGTCCTCAATAAAAAAAGAAAAAAAATCATAGCCTGTACAATGTGACATAGCAAATCTGATTTGGATGGCGCCTCCTTCCCTTCTATGCCCGGCCGTGCGCCCATACAACAGGTTACCACCACATATGGGGTATCGGTGTACTCGGGAGAAATTGGGTATCAAACTTTGTGGAGCCTTTTTTCATTTAATCCATTGTAAAAGTTTAATTTTCCACCCAAAATGAGTGTATTGTCAAAAAATATAACAATTTGCAGACTGCACCTCCATTTTGTTTTAACCCCTATAAAACACTTAAAGGGTTAACAAACTTCTTAAAAGTGGTTTTTCATGCGTTGAGGGGTGTAGTTTCCACAATGCGGTAATTTATGAGTCTCGCTATTATTTAGGCCTCTCAGTGTCAATTAGAAGTTGAGCAGATCCATCTAAATACGGGTTTTGGCGATTTTACAAAAAATTTGAAAAATGGCACCCAAATTCTGCGCCTCACAACATTCTAGTAAAATATGTGGAATCTTAAAAAACCATGCCAACATAAAGCAGACATTTGGGAAATGTAAGTTATGAATTTATTTGGGTGCTTTGACTATCTGCATCAAAAGTAGAGAATTTAGAACGTTGAAAATAAAGAATTTTTCAAAATTTTTGCCAAATTTTGTTTTTTTTTCATAACTAAACGCAAAAGATTTCATCCAAATTTTTAAACTAATTTGAAGTACAATGTGTCACGAGAAAACAATCTCAAAATCCCCTGGATATCTCATAGCGTTCCCACGCTATAACCACTTATAGTGACACAGGCCAGATTTGAAAAATGGGGCCGCGTCCTTTAGGCCAAAAGATGCTGAGTCCAGTAGGGGTTAAAACATTTTTAAAACAAACAGGTGTGGCTCAACACCGCCGATAACAGCACCTGCAATCGGTGCTGGCACCAATCACGGACATTATTTATCTAATTTAGCTAAATATTTATATTCTTTTTGTAGGAGATGATCAGCCTTCTTTACTATTCATTGCTGGGTTAAAATCCTCAGCTAAAAACTTATTTGATCCATTAATTAATTAACTGCTTTAACTGCTTAACATTTCAAGTGTATTCTTATTATATAATTATAGTATAATGTAAGTTTTACCAAGTTCCGCTTCATTATTACATTATGCTATCTACTGTTGTTACTTTAACATCGGAGCTTTTTTGAAGGAATATAATGAATCCATTTTTATTCCCATTGGCTCAGTCTAGCGTTTCAGGTTGATTCATTTTTACAACAGCGCTATATAACTTAATAACTTCTTTAGGTGGTGCAATAATTTTTTCCTTTTGGCCTGTGTCACAATCACCTGCACCTGCACAATCCGGAAAACAATTTTTAACTGTGTCAATCATTATTCAAACAATCATACTATAAACTGGAAGACCTTTATTAACTTTATACCTTGAAAACTCTTTGATTGCATTCCCCTTTTCATGTTCCCTATTTATTTCTTCCTTATCTTAAAACTTAATGGTTACCCTCTCCCTTCCCCCATATTACGTTTGACCCTGTAAGAACCAGGCCATTTTTATTTTTTGGGTTTCCATTTTTCAATCCCTGTCTTTAACCCCTTAATGACTTGGCCTTTTTTAGTTTTTTCACTTCCATTTTTCACTCACCACCTTCAAAAATCTATAACTTTTTTATTTTTCCACATAACAACAAATTGCACTTGGTAATATTCCATGCCGTGTACTGGGAAGCGGGAAAAAATTCCAAAGGCAGTGAAAATGGTGAAAAAACACATTTGCAACGTTTTCTTGTGGGCTTGGATTTTATAGCTTTCACTATGTACACCAATTGACATGTCTACTTTATTCTTTGGGTCGGTACAATTACGTGGATACCAAATTTGTATATATTTTATAATGGTTTCATACATTTAAAAAAATTAAAACCTCCCCTTTTTGGGGGGATTTTGCCATTTCTGGTTCCAACAACTTTTTCATACTTTCGTGTACATAGCTGAGGGTGGTGTCATTTTTTGCAACTTTTGATGGCGTTTTCATTGCCATAATTTTTAGGACTGTACGACCTTTTGATCACTTTTTATTAATTTTTTTATATTTTTCAAAATGGCAAAAAAGTGCCATTTTCGACTTTGGGCGCTATTTTCCGTTACAGGGTTAAGCGCAGTGAAAAAAGTTATTATATTTTGATAGATCTGGCATTTTTGGATGCATCGATACCTAATGTGTTTATGATTTTTACTGTTTATTAATATTTATATCAGTTCCAGGGAAAGGGGGGGGGGTGATTTGAATTTTTAGGTTTTTTTATTATAATTTTTTTAACTTTTTTTATTTTTACTTTTACTATTTTTCAGACTCCGTAGGGTACTTTAACCCTAGGTTGTCTGATCGATCCTACCATATGCTGACATACTGCAATGTGGCAGTATATGGGGATTTTACTCCTCTTCATTACAATGTGCTGATAGCACCAATCGCGGGTGTTACCGGTAAGCCTTTGTTGCAATATGTAGCAAAGACTTACCGGCCATGGAGAGGGTTTGGCCAGCGAAGGGGTTAAAAATGCATATTTTTAAAATTTTTCTGTGTACAAAAAGGGTTTGTTTCTGCTTAACATATTGTACTTTCTAGTGATGGCATTCCATATTCCATGTAGGTTACTGGGAAGGTCGATAAAAAATTAATAATATTGTAAACAAAAACCTGCATTTGTACCATTTTCTTTTAGCGTTCATTGTGCACTCCAAATGACAAATAAACTCCTTGGTTTGGTATGATTGTGAGAATACCACATTTATATAGGTTGTATTATGCTTAAATAGAAAAATTGTAAACCTTTTGTCCAAAAACTTTTCTGACGCCAATAACTTTTTTATACTTCAGTGTATTTATCTGTGTAATGTGCCATTTTTAGCGGGAGATGATAACATTACTACCATTTTGGGGACCATTTTGTTCAACATTTTTAATCACTTTTTAGTAAATACTACATGTGTTGCATGTGGCTTTATCAAACATGTTTATGATTCTATTTATTTATTTTTTATACCAGTCTTTGTCTACCAGTCTCAGTATGCCCGCAGCAACAGTGAATGCGCATGCACGAATAGAGCGGGAGAGAACTATAGGTCTTAAACGGGGGAATCTATAAAGAAAATTAGATAATATATCAAGATAATTGTTAATTGATTCAAATTAACCATTTAAAAGATATTGCTTATTAGGGACAATCTTACAGGCTGGAGAACCCCTTTAATGGCATTATGTTCATCTAATGGACATGTACATCATAATGTTATAAATATCTAAACTGATATGTTCCAGTTCTAATCTTGTTTATCTTTAGTGTTATCAATAATAGTGATAACAATAAAAGCACCTATATTTTTTTGTAGATGTTATCCATATATTGAGGTGGATGTTAATGATGACTACCCTATTAATTTATTTAACAGTACAAGGTTATTTGTTTTTTAAAGACAAGTTTTAATTGTCATAATCATCTTAATAAAGCTTATATATGCATGACTTTTCTTATTCACTTATATTGCAGTCATGAAAATAACCAAGCGTTCATGCTGTTTTTAGCCTTACCACCTGCTGTGCATATGAAGTAAGCTAAATGGGAACACTCCTTTACAGTTGTATATGTTATGGTATCCATAAAACCAAATTCAAAGCACAACACAATTATATCTACTGTAAGAAAAGTTGACCAGCATCCTCTAAGCTCATTAAGACATTACTGAAGTTAAAACATCCTCAGTGCAGTATTTAACATTCCTTCATATTAACTATGTTCCTGAAGTGAGCAAATGTCAGAACCACAAAGATATGTTAACCTTAATTTATACCATCATTTGGAGAGAAAGATCTGGACCACTAATCCACACATTACACAATGATCTATTGTCACTAGGCTACATTAAGAAATCAAATTTGAGGTTGTTAGTTATATTTTGATCAAATTTAAATAATCCCACTAACCTCTTCATGGTGACCTTGTTGTAGCATAGCCTGTCAAGGGCCAAGACCAAGCAGCCCACTGGTGCCCATACTTACAGGATAAGCACCTATGACCCTGTGCCCCTGAATGTGAGCATTCAAGACCTGTTTACATAGTGCGGTACTGTAAGTACACTGTTTCAATGGTGTAGTGCTTGTGGACTGCTAGGTCCAAAGCCATAAGGACTCCTAATGCAGTCTATAAGTGTGGGTGGACTGCTAGGTCTTACTTCCTGCTGGCGCTGTTTTGTGGCAATGGTAATGCAGCACACATGAAAAACAGAACTCACCTTCAAGAGATTAGTGGGATTGTGCAATTTAAATAAAATGTAACGGAGAACCTCAAGTTTGATTTAGTAGTTAAACCTGGCAGCAGAACATCATTGGGGGTTATTTATCAGGGCATTGCACCAACATTCATGATTATTTCCATGATAAATACCCTCATTGTGTATGTGTGGATGTGTTAACCTCAACTTTATGTGTTGCGAAATGCGTAGTTCTTTATTTCTTATATTAACCAAACTTTTGAAAGGTAAATCTACCTGGCAATAAGACAATTTACATAAAGACATGACAGCAGAGTTACTGAAATCTTGATACCTCCTTTGGAGACAGACCACACAGATACTCTGGGCACCTGGCACTTTTTCCACCCCATCAGTTTAAGGCATAGGTTCACAGACATACTCCCTTCCCCTTTGCAGCTGATTAACTGTTTAATGTCAAAAGTAGCAGTAAGCTAGTTTACAGTCCAATGGAAAAGTAGAAAAACATATACAATATCTTGAGGGTTATTCTCATATATTTATAAAGAACTTGGCAGCTAATGCTGAACCCTGTAATTTACAAATGTCAAGAGAACTTTTGCCAGGGCCCCCAGATAAACTTTTACATCAGAGCCCCTTTTTTAATGTTCAAAAGTTATATTTTTAAAACTTTTGGTAATGGAATAATACAGTTTTAAAATGTTTCATAATGACTGTAAAATATTTTCAAACATGCTAATACCAATGCACTGTGTATTTTACATTGTAATACAGACTGGTCTTGAAGGGGTTATCCGGGTCTGAGGCCCATGTTGGGGAGGGCTATATAAAAATAATAAACATGTACTTACCTTGTCCACGGTCCGTCTCCTCTGTGCGCCGGTTTCATTACAAGGGTGCACAGGGAGCTTCTGGCCGTCCGGAAGCTCCCATCCGACACCATCTCCCAGCGCTTACAATGCTGGAGGATAGGGACGGATGGGAAGAGCCAGCCACAGCGGGACCAGAAGCTCCCTGAGCATGGCTTCTGTGCCCCTGTAAACAAACCCTCCCCAGCCCGACCCTAAGTAATTTTTAAAACCGGGATAACCCCTTTAATGCTTAAACTGATAACTGTAAGCCTCTGAACTGTTTTGTAAGATACATAAAAAAGTCTTGACTTAAATATAACTATTGCCAGAACCCAACATGAATTTATCTTTATCAATGGCCTCAATGGCTGACTTGGTATTTGTGTCTGTCAGGATTCGGGATGTGTGGATCTACTGGACCACCGCGGGAGGTGGTACTAGCCGGCACCTGGGACCAGAGTCTAGGTGGCACCTGGTCTTCACCAGAGCCCACCGTAAAGCAGGATGGACTTGCTGCGGCAGGGTACCACCAGATCGTTCCACAGGTGCGACTAGCCCGCGGTGGCAGTGGATGCTAAGGTACCTTAATGGAAGACAGTCTCGTGGTCGGGTCCAGGCACAGAGTCAGGGCAAGAGCTTGTCTCACAGGCTGATCTTAAAACTTATACACAGAAGCTTATCAAAATGCTACTGCCTGATGTCTCTAAGCAGGCTCTCACCATTGACAGGCGCATCGGGTCCCAAGACCAAAGCATCTAGACGAGACAACACCCAGGGATATGCTCGCCAGGATACACTTCTATACTACTAAACTATACTACTAAAGAAGAATTGATGAAAACTGTACGTAAAATGGATTCCTTGTCAGAACCCTTCCAAGAGATATCTTTATATGATGACCTATCTGCAGCAATACTGCAGCTGCGTAGACAACTACAACCCATCCCCAAGATCCACCGGGAAAATAAGATCCTGTATAAATGGGCCTTCCTGGTATGCCTCGTAATAGCAAAGAACGTGGTCACTGCCATCGTATGGACTCTAGGAATCGAGATTCCTTCAACCGCCATTACAGGGAAATCCCACCTGGCGCCAGTTGACAGTGAGTAATCTATTCCAAATACCTGTTCTGTGGCTTCCATGGCGGGTGTGAGTAGTGGTTTTGCCCTCAGCCCAATACAGCAACTACCGAACTGTATCCCCCGCTCTATTTCAGTCCAATGGAGATGATACGTTAAGCTTCAACTCTATTATTGGACTTTTTTGCGTGTAACGGTTTACACTTGTTTCTGTATCTGTTATATTTGTTTACAATGGATGCACATACTAACTGGTGCAACTCCATAATCAGATGGGGAAGAGATCTGGATGAAGCTGCAGTTTCCTTACAAGTCACTTATGGCGCTTAAGGTAACATCCATCAATGCAAAGGGCCTTAATAGCCCTTATAAACGGGTGCAAATGTGGAATGAGGCTAAGATGTCAGCCTGGGATGTATTATGTGTCCACAAGACGCATCTACTTTCCACAGATGCGCCCAGAATCAAGAACCACACCTTCCCAAATATATTCCATGCTCATTTTTCTAATTAAAGCAGGGAGTTCTCAATGCAATAAAATCTTCAATGGCTCTCCATATCTCGGACACCATCTGTGATTCAAATGGTATATATGTTATTTTGGTCTGCAATCTTAACAATTTGCATTTGACAATAGCCTCAGTATATGTACCTAATCATAGGCAGCTCTCTTTCACAAAGTCATGCGTACCATTTTATCACATAGACAGGGCAAGTTATTAATATGTGGTGTATAATATCCAGTAGAAAGAAGGCAAAAAACAGGTCACTCACCAAAAATACAGTCTTTTATTGTAGCCAGCGGAATACACAAGAGAGGAGCCGGGCATGCCACAAACGACGGACCGTTTCGTGCGTAACGCACTTTCTCAGGTTAGTGACATCATGTGGTGGGCTGGAACCATGCTTTAACAGTGTTCCAGCTAGGTAACCTTAGAAACCATAAACAAAAACCTCCACCACAGTTTAAAAACAATGCAACATTTACAGGATCGTTATTGTAACCACTAATATCAATAATATTCAGAGAGATACATACAGGCACAGAGAACATAACAACGTTTTCTAATTAGATCTTACAAAAACATATTTAATTTGTTCTTGTCATTCAAGCCAACTGGTCCTAAAGCCTTAGTACGCATTATCCATCTAGCCTCGCACCTGAGAAGTTCTCTGTTTCTATCTCCTCCTAAAGGCTAAACATTAACCATTTCGATTCCTGCAAACCGCAGGACATCTATGCAGCTGGAATGCGCTATTCTTACATGTTCAATCAAACGGGACGAGCCGTGTCCGGTTCTAATGGAGTTAAGGTGTTCCAGGAAACGGGTATGCAAGCGGCGAATCTGTGGCATGGACAAAGTATTACGTAAACTACAAACTGCGACTTGCAGTTGAAGAATTGTTTTACTGTGTGGCTCAATTCTCCCATAACCACTGTTCTGGTGCCGAGATTGAAATTGCAAAAATTACATTGTCCGCATCTAAAATTACCTTGGGGGATAGACCGATCTAACCAAGTGTTTTGTCCTACAGTGAATCTACTCTTTACCAGCTCTTTCCTCAAAGTTTTACTATGTCTGAATGAAATAAGTGGTTTGGTATTAACTGTATGTTTTAGTTGCGGGTCCATGGCTAGCAGATGCCAGTTATTAACAATTGCTGAGCGGGTATTTTCTTGGGGACTATATCCGAACGTAAATGTAAACCTCCTCTCCTGCGCATCCTTATCTGCTAAACCTGTGCCTCTTTTTTTCTCCTTATATAATAATTCTGATTGTTTAACCTTCATTACTCTAGAACGTGCAAGGGGTACCCTCTGGCTCTCAAGCGGGTTTCCAATTCATCCGCCTGTGAGCAGAAGGTATCATCCCTGCTGTTTATTCTAAGCAAACACAGAAACTGGCTTCAAGGAATGCCATCTTTTGTGTGTGAGGGGTGAAAACTTTTATACTGTAATATGGAATTAGTAGCTGTCTCTGTACCCTTAAGTTGATAAACCACCCTCCTCAATGGTTGCCATGGCCTCTAGAAACTCCAGGGATTAACGACTAAACTTAGACGTTAATTTCATGATCATGTGATTTTTTTTTTCAGATACTCAATGAAACCATCGAATTCAACCCGGCCCATATCACAAAAATGTCATCCACATACCTAGAAAAAGATTTTATAAACCTGGTATAGGGGTTGTTAACAGAGAAGACATACTGTTCCTCAAAGACTGCTAGAAAAGTGTTTGTCAATGTGCATGCAACTGGGGTCCCCATGGCTGTCCCTACTAATTGCAGGAACCGTTTTCCAATTAAATTGAAAGGCATTGTTTGATAGTATAAACTTAAGAGAATCACAGACAAAATCTACATAAATCTCGCTTTTACTTGTGCTCTGTAACACTTTCCTGACTGCAGAAACCGCAGCATCCTGAGGGTTTTGGCGTATAGGCTTTCTACATCGACTGAAGCCATGCTGTAACTCTCTAACCACTCTATCTCCTCTAAACTGTTGAGCAACGAATTTGTATCCTTTAGATGCGAGGGGAACGGACGGAGTAACCAGTCCATGTATTTTGAGAGGGGCTCTGTCAAAGAACCAATACCAGCTACAATCGGTCGGCCAGGCAGAGCCGTAAGCAATTTATGGATTTTGGGTAGAAAGTACCAGCTTGGCTATCGAGGAAAATTAGGTAATAGTTTTGCTGCAAACTGTTCTGACAGAGCCCTCCTCTCAACATATGTCCTCAGGTGTGTTTGTAGGGGATGACTCTCCAACACTAAATAGGTGGCTTTATCTAGTATATGCCGATTTGCTTAATTTATATAATAATTCTGATCCATAATAACGGTGTTACCCCCCTTTTTTGCAGGTTTCACAACTATGCCCTCTGTTGATTTGAGAAGAGTCAATGCCCTTTTTTCACTGGCAGACAGGTTGCATTCAATTTGTGGATATATTTGAGCTCTAACATCCTTCAATACCTAATTGTAGAAAACCTTGAGGGGTGTACCTGCGGACAATGGGGGCGAAAAGTTAGATTTAATGCCACCTGTGAAGCCCTGCACTTCTATGGTATCAGGCTCATCTGGAATATCATCAGTAAGTGAGATAAGGGTGTCTATCACTTCCCTATCTATCTCTTGGAATGCTGCACTAGCCATAAACCCCAAAGGACCTACAGTAGCTGGATTCTCCCCTTCTTTTCTTGTAATGGGGTGTGGGGGGGTTGGTTGTAAACCGCTTAAATTAATTTTCCTGATAGCTTTATAAAGATCAATTTCAAAGTCTACTTCATTACATTTCTGAACTGTAGCATAATTCAGTCGTTTAGAAAGCAAACTGATGCATTCCTGAGGTACTGGTGTTGGATTCAGTTACCCAATATTCAGAGGTTTTTCGTTTCTGATTTTTATAATGTTTAAAATTTTGCATCGGGCCTTTTTTTCCTGGTTTTCGATTCAATGAGATTTGATTGATATCATAGTCTGCTTTATCCCACAGGAACTTATCCCGCTTCTTTTCCTTGGTTTCTGTCCCTTGGTTTCTCCCCTTGATAAAGCCAGTTGGCGAAACACGTGTTGGGGTTGCACAGTGTATACATCTTCTGCTGGTATGGTAACTATGTTTATGACTCTCTGAGGCTATCTATGCACAAGCTTAGGCTTGTATTCATATTTAGATCATTACATTATGTATCCCATACTGACTTCTTCTTTGATACTTTGCTCTTTTATTGTTTGTCTATGCACTGTTTTTAATTAAGTGTCTCCATTGTATGGCTACCCTTTTACTATTTTTGTGATTAATAAATATAATATATCAAGTATTCATAATCATCTTATGAATATAGTATTTATTTGGGTCAATATTTTTCGGACTGTGAGAATACATAGTACATGTGTACTATGTGCAGTGACCTGTGTAGTGTGCAGGGGGCGCCAGATTCAGGAATTCTGGCGCACGTTCTTCATGAATCTGGTGCCCCCTGCACTGCTTTGACAGAGTGCACCAACTTTTTTTGGTGCACTTTTAACATGGGGCGTGTGACACATTTCTATTGGACTTCTATTGGATCAGTAAATGCAGGGACTATTTGAGCACAGCAGGTGGAAGGAGACTCTGAAGGCTGAGCGCTCTGTAGCACTGAGTTGTGCAATAACAGCCGCTGTCAGTGCTGTGCATGTGCCTGGCTAGGCCCCTCCCACATCTGCTTCTGTGTGGAGCAAAATAGAGGCTGAACAAGCATCATAATAACAAATAGAAAGGTACTTTTACTTCCAGGTAACCTTTACAAACAGATTTTTGAAATATTTTAACCTCTTTGACAGCTTTTTGTAGTCAATTGTTCCGTGGCATAACCCCTTTATGTACAGTTTTTGCTTTGCATAGTTCCAAAATGATATTCAATGTAACCCCTGACCCTAAGACGGATTGCACCTCTACGGTGAGAAGCGTGGAACTGTGAAAATATGACATATATGACACATGGCGTATTCTTAACACTACTGAAAGGGACTTTTCGTTCCACTCACTAGTGCATAATTCCTATACTCGCATTAGCCTCATTCTGACAAACAGTCACTCTGACCCAAATAAAAGAGGCGAAGCCGCGCCCAATCAAGTGGTCTGACCATGCTCCCGTGTCTTTGATTTTTATGAGTCTTGAGTGCACAGACAACAGAATTAGGAAAACCCAACTTAAAACACTTTCACACTTGCGTTTTTCACGCTCGTTTTCTGCGCATGCTTTTGATGCGCAGAACTTGGATTGCACTCTGAACCATTGTAACCAATGGGTCTTTTCAGACTTGCATTTTCTTCACTCACACACAAGCGTTTTTTTTAACGTGCATTTAAATGTCGACCTGCTCTACATTTGCAAGTCACGCGCGTGAAAAACACACCATACAAGTCTATGGAGATGCATCAAAAACGCATTGCACTCTGAGACACTTGCAAGTGCAATGCGTTTTTCACGCATCAATTGCCATAGAAAAGATAGAGCTCAGTCCTGAGTCCATTTCACACACATTATCTGCGCGTGAAAAACGCATTGAAATTGCATTGAAAACGCACGTGAAAAACTGAGACACTGAACAAACTCTGACTGAAAACTGATTGAACTCTGATGCAAAATGTGACCAAACCCTGATCGCACCCTGATAAAACTCTGACGTGATCTGCAACACAAGTGTGGAAGGGGCCTTATACTGTCTCATTTAAGCACATTTTTGGCTGCTGGGGGCTCTGTGAATATTGGCCACCAGGGACCATGGATTGAGGGGAGGCATAGTGTGTGACTATTGACTTGTGGAGACTGTGGTGAAACTATTGGATATTATAACCAAACTGATATGATTTTTTTTCTGCTATGAATAAAATTGGGAAACATTTGGTAGATTAGGGACAGTACCTGCCAGAGATAGCCAATGTTTATTATATCCATGTCCTCCGTGGCATAAGTGTGGTAGACATACATTATAGGTGGCAGTGGATCCCTCTGCGCCTGGATCATGTGACATGGCCACCTGAGATTACACTCCTACGGCGGCAACTTGTTGTTAAGAGCCTGCTTAAATTAATGTGGACTGATTCCTTGTTTCATTCAAATGTCTAATTCCATTGGAATTATTTCTCTGGAAATAAATAAAATCAGGAGAAGTAGAAGCACAGGGGGCAGATTGTATATGTTTTAATGGAGACATCCCTTATTTGCTATTAGTCCCAGTGTTAACAGCACACGTCACTTCAACGGTGATTGGTGAGAGAAGGAAAGTTTACACTCTCATTTACAGAAGTAAATGATGGGAATCATTTGTTCATTCCATTTCATTTGTATTTAATTTTAAATTACACTCACAACTTTTTCCACTTTGCCCTGTCCCTTTAATCAGTAAAGTGTAACTACTGGCTACTTGGAGCTCTGTGACTAAATCAGAAAGGACTAGGATTTGCATATTGTAGCAATGTACATTGATGGATATGCAAATACACACTTAGTGCTTTAAAATACTGTTTTAATGTTCAAATTAATTCAGAACGAAGCAATTTTTTTGAAAACTGGTAAATTGGTCAAATTGAATTTTTGGCTTTGGTTCGAATTTTTATTAAAAATTAATCTCTAATCAAAATATTGAATTTGCTCAGAAAGTTGCCCTGCTTGTACTTAAAAATTATTTCTAATTCTGATGCTAAATGTCATATCTTACACCATGCCCTTTTTTCAACTTAAATAGCTTATTGTATCTTGCGTCAATGTATCTTCTGGACATTTTGCAAATCTATTTGGTAAATTAGGTTTTAAAACTATGCAATATGTGCAAATATGAGCCCAGATATGCCAAGCAGCACATCTGAACTAAATATTATTAAATGTGAAACTAAAAAAAGCTGTTATCATGACAATTTATCACATAAGTTTTTGAAAATGTTTCAATATATTCTACTATTAAAGTGAAAATCTATTTTCATTGATGGGCTCAATTCATACAGTATGTTGCTGATATTTTCTGTCTGGATGACAAAGCTATTAAATACATGATGTTCTATTAAAATTATTTCCAAATAGTCAAATATTCAAGATATTGGGGAACATGTATCACTGCTATTATTTTTGTGCGATTTTTCACAGTTTGAAACTCTTTGGGTGCAGAATCAAGCAGCATACTGTGGACAAGGATCTGTGGCCACTGCATCAAGGATTTAATGCAGTGTGCCAAATTTATCTTTGTAACCCAGATGTTTGTGCAACTTGTGGAAGTTTTTGATGTCACAACCCAGTGCCAGCACTAGCAGGACCCGATGCCCTGAAATCTTCTTCTGATATGACATCGTAGAAATCCGTTGTGTCAGAAGAAGTACCCTTAATGACTGCCATGAAAACCTGATAGGGCGGTGATTAAGGGGTTAAATAGTCACTAATAACAAAAGGGCTCTGTAGAAACCACATTTTCTATTCTATTCTATTTTCCTCTCATCATGTCATGTGTCCTACCTTGCAGTGCGTAGCTCCACCTACCTTGCAACGTGTAGCTCCATACTGCCATCGGTGCAGGATACACCCACAGATGAGATCCCCATCAGTTCTGCCACCGTTTGCGTGTGTTAACTCTTTAAATGCTGTCGGCCAAGCCAGCAGTATAGAGTAATAACTAGTGGGTGTTTAATAAGCAGTGGCTTGTTTAAAGAGGGCTCAACCCAACCTTTGCTTAAGGTCAGCAACCCATCAACTAACTTTTCCAGGTCAGCTAAGACTCCAAAACTTCTGGCAATGTTCAGCACAGATACAAACATTGCAGTTCAGGTTCCCTCAACCATGTTTGTAAATTCCCAATAAATATGTTGCAATTGTAAATAACCAACAGTTAGAAAAAAATATCAAGCTACAGATTTAACTTTTTTGCTTAACTGTGCATGATTATAAAGTTTTTTTTTAATATTTCTAATTTGTTTATTTTAAGAAAAAGGGATTTTACTTTCTTGTTGTTGTTTCTAGAGGCTGTGATAATTTGATTGCTTTATGAAAATTGTGGACATAGTACATTGCCAGGGATAAGATGTTTTCGTTTGTCTCTTTTTAAAGTCAATTAAGGAAATTGTAAGAAAAAATTAAACTAAAATTCTCAGGCAAGACCTGAGGTTTGGCAGACTTAGGGCTTTTTCACTTTGGTGCTCAGTTACAGTTTCGCATTTGTTGGTTTTGTCTCTTCGTGTCTCTGTTTTTCTTTCGTTTTTTTTCTCTCCAATGTATCCATTTTGTCTCAGTGGCCCAAAAAAATGAAGGTTTAACATTGCTTGGCAAACATCACACCTGGTTTGTCAGCCTCATCAGTGAAAAAAATTGATGTTACATCCATTTTTTTGCGGACCCATAGATTTCTATTTCCTTCCGTGATCCACATCAGTGAAAAAAATAAGACATGTTTCATAATTTTTTCCTCTGATGTTTCAGTGAAAAAACAAGCGAATGTGAAAACACCCATAGAAACCAGTGGCTTTGTAACGCATCAGTGAAAACCACTGAACTATGGAAGTGAAAAACAACACCAGCATGGAAGATCCTTAAGGGGCCTGGAAAGGTCCTTATCAGCAATTAAAAATTATTGGCTCACCCTTAAAGCTTTTGATATGGACATCTATGGGGCTACGCAGCTAAAGTCAGGGATAACTGTGAACCTAGCTATTTCATGGTCATATACAGGGTGTAACAAAAAGGTTGGGATGGTGGAACTTCTCACAAATACATATTGGATTGAAAAACTTAAAATATACATGTAAAAATATTTTTCAGAAATCTATCCAATGATACCAAATTTGTCCCCTACCTTCGGGTTGGTCTTGCTGTGGTGGGATACTACAAGGTCACTCTACAGGTGCGACTTTGCTCACGGTGGTGACAAAGGAGCAGTACAGAGTCGTAGAGCAAAATTGTGATCGGGGACAGGAAGAAGGTTAGGATAGGCAGCGCGGGATCAAGACAATGGCAGAGCATTGTCTTGCTACCTCTCTTAGCAGAGGAGCATAGTCAGGAATGGAACTGGGGTTACAATGGTAATTCATTCACAAAGATCCGGCGGGGTATGCAGGAAAGGGCGGCCGGCGCCAATCAGCAGGATGCTGGCCCTTTAAGAGACAGGAAGCCGGCGCGGATGTGCTTGGGAAGAGAGGGTTGCACTGGTGTGCCTGCGACCCAGGACCTTGGTCACAGGAGCACCCGTGTCAACTGTATTTTTTTGCTTATGGCTGGTTGGCTGTGGATTACATAATCAGATATAGAATAAAAAAATACACAAATTGCAAAACTCTAAAAGCAGGTGGCAATCACATTTTTAATACATAATCCTAAAGTTCAAAATATACTTATGTTTATGAAATAGCTAAAAAGAAAAGTATGACGGTAACTGTATTTTGAAGTTATAGCTTAAATCCCAAAATATGTATATATATGCAGAAGCTGGAACATTTAATCAGCTTGTCAGGTAGAAATTAAGATACTGCTCATTAGTTTCTAAAATTAACTAAAATAAATGTACTGATCTAACAAGATAAGATAAAATGGATTTCTGCAGATAATCCTTAATGTGGATTTTAGAAGCCTCCTTAAATCAATTAGCAAATTATTAATCCAGGACCATAAATGAATTTACAAATACACAGATCACACTTTTGCAAGCATGTATATACAGATGTGTTTGTTTGTTTTTTATTTCCACATTTTTTTTTTAAGTAAACTTTATTGAAGCGATTACAATACAATAAATTGCATTTGTACATATTACATCACATGTACCCCAAGCAAGCTTTTTGGCTTCACATTTTTCCATTTTAAGAAAGGATGCTCTAAATAAGCATAACATTAGTGTCAGGCTTCGAGGTTGTGGATCCTCTGGACCACTGCAGACGATGACACAAGCCACAACCTGGGACCGGAGTCTAAGTGGTACCCGGTTTTCACCAGAGCCCGTTGCAAAGCACCAGAGCTCCGCAATGGCAGCCAAGGTTGAGGTACAGAAACGGCAGGCAATCTCATAGTCGGGGACAGGAAAGAGGTCAGGACGGGCAGCACAGGATGGGAGTCAGAGACGTAGCAATAGGTCAAGGCAGGTGGCAAAGGAGCGAAGTCAAATACAGAACCAGGGTCACAACATGAATACACAGAAACAGCACACAGCATAAACAAAGCTTTCTCTAGGGCTCTAGGCACAAAGATCTGGCAGGGATCACAGGAAGAGGCAGGGTTAAATAGATATACTTGAAATGGCCAGCGCCAATTAGTGGCACGCTGGCCCTTTAAATCTCCAGAAGATGGCAGAGCAGCAGCGTCCGGGACCTAAGAAGCCAGGCCAGGAACCGGGACCCGTGCTGCGAGGTGCGAGAGGCACGGGTGAGCCCGCAACCCGCGATATGGGTCGCCGGACCACCCGTGACAATTAGGGATGAGATAACTTAAAACAAAAACAAACATTTTATCAAACATGATAATACTTCACCCTTAAAGGATGACATTGGAGTAGATTTTTTATATTTCCCTAATAAGGGGGGAGAAGATGGGGGAGTCTTTCACTCTCAGTGTTCATCTAATTCGTACCTTCTAAAAAAAATACAAACTAGGACTTCACTAAATTCATAAGTCTGATGCATTTACTGACGTCCTAGCTTTTATTTTGGATTTGGATTTTTAATCTTTCAAAATATTCTCTACAATACTTGGAAGCTGGATTCCACTTTTTCCTTCTAATCATGATGACTGCTGGTTCCCAATCCAGAAAACAGTGCTATCCTCGTGTAGATGACAACTGACCTGAGAGGTGAGCTGATCCCTACGTATGTTTTTCCTCTATGAAGGAACAAGAGAGAATCTGAAAGGATCATCAATGGATTCCTTGTATTTATTTTACAAATCCAGCTGATTAGACTAAAGTAAGATTTTTTGCCTCCTTCATAACAGGTGCAATTTAACACAAGAAGAATCCATATAACACAAATTAGTGTCAGGTTCCGGGGCTTTGGAAAGTCTTAGCTGCCCTATTACTAGGAAACTGGGGAATTTAGTGCCTGCCGGTCATCTTCATTCAGGGTGGGTAAGTTTAGTGAGCTTAGCCAGTCTGAGAGCCAAGAGTGGGTGGGACGTATGGGACCCATTCACAAATCAGGCCAGGATTCTCCCACCTTTGACTCCATACCTCAACAGTTTAGCTTCCAATTGAATGCGATAAAAGGACTCTCTGCGCTCTACCCATTTGTCATATTCGTCTTTAGCCTGCTGCCAGGCCTCTTTAGTTTCTAGAGTGGGAGAGGACTGATAAGTTTTATAAGCAGAGGAGAACTTTTCACCGCATTCTCTTACTCATCTAGTCTCTTCTTTCTTGATCGCTATGTTCTACCCTGTAATACTCGCTCTAAGATATATTTTAACTGTGTCCCAGTCCAGCTGAGGGTTCTCATTGTGTGGGGCTTAGTAGTCTCACATTCCAGCCACCAGCCTCTCATCTGCGTTTGGAGTTTTTCATCATGTGCCAGATAGAACGGGAACCTCCAGATATAGTCTGTCCCTCTCTGGATCCAGTCTGCCAGCTGTATCGAGATGCGGGAGTAGTCTGATATGACCATGTCAGAGATGTCGGAGTCTGTCACCCTAACAAGTAGGATGGGGGAAAGGAGAAGGTGGTCTATTCTGGACCAGGAGGAATGAGCATGGGAGAAATAAGTAAATTCCCTCCCCTCTGGGTTTCGGAGGTACCACATGTCCAATAGATTGGTGTCAGCTAAAAAATTGGTTAATACCGAGTCTCCCTGTAGTCTTCCTTGTACATGTTGTCCACCCTCCCTTCTATCCTCAGCTGCCGATTTAATTGTATTCAGATCCCTTCCTAGCATCTTTGAGGGACAGAAAGCTGTTAGTAAGGGAAGTATAAAATTGCCTCTGGCCTTCATTAGGGCCCTCTGCCCTAGGAATTCATTTGCCGGGGATTGAAAGTGTAGAACTCTTCCTTCTGCGTCTGCATCAATCTGTCTAACCTAATATGGGAAGTTTTTCATAATCAGGATCAATACCCCCCCCCCCTGTGGTTAACCGATGGGGATCCAAAGGCTGTATTTACCCACCAGCGCAACATACGTGTAAAGTCTCCCTCCGAGAAATGCGCCTCCTGCAAAAGGGGCGACATCTGCGTAGAGGCACTAAAGGTGCCTCAAGACCATGAGGAGCTTGTGGGGAGATCTGAGGCCCTTTATATTCCATTAAACTATTTTCATGTAAACTGGACTATGCTACCTGGACTTGGTCTGGTGGTTTTGGAGCTCCGAAGTGTGTCTGCAAGAGTTTTCCCTCCCTCCCCTTTTCCCCCTCCCCTCCCCTCTACCCCATATATAACTAAAACAGAGAAAAGAAAATAAAAAGGCTGAAGTAATGTCCTGCAAAAAAGGATTAACAGATGACCAAAAAATAGTGCACCAACTAATCTTAAACAGAAGGAGCCAAATTTATCATCATGAAGGCACACTGCCACAAAACTGACTTAAAAGCTTCATAAATACATGTGTAAGCAGTTTGCACATGTATTTGTGTGCAAAATGCACCTGAAAACTGCTACAGCTAGTTTGATGGATGTAGGTTTTTGACTCAAAAAGAAAATAATTTAGATGTTTTAATGATCGGTCAAACTCCAGACCTGAATCCAACTGAGGTTCCTCAATGGGACTTTAACCCCTTAACGACTTGGCCATTCCTGACTTTTAAGGAAAATAAACTTCTCAGTCTCCCATAGATCACTGACAAACTGTTTATTTAACAAAAAGATTATCAGTAATGCATTTGCAGGAGCTCATTTGCAGAACTACATTTCAGTCATGAGACATACAGTTTATATGCAAAATTTGTACATTGAATTAAGAATACATCATCCAATCAGGAATTAACACAATGGGGCTCATTTACTAAGGGTCCGAATCTGGCATTTTCGTCAGGTTTCCTGAATATTTCCGATTGGTGCCGAATTGCCCTGGGATTTTAGCACACACGATCGGATTGTGATGCATCGGTGCCAGCTTTCACACGACAGAAATCGGGGGCGTGGCCATCGGAAAACCTTACAGATTCGGAAAAACCGCTGAATTTTTTAAAATTGTGTTGCAAGAATAGCACGCCGGTGAACTCCGGCGGACTTCAGCTCAGCAGCGACACCTAGGGGATATCGGGCGCACGACCGTAGTGAATCCCAGCAAGCTCCGAATCAACATCGGACAATGCGCTGCGGGATCACGAATGGAGCGGGTAAGTAAATGTGCCCCAATATGTCATTACAGCATTAAGACCCAATCAAAAGTAAGGGGAGTACTGAGGGTGTTGTAAAAAATGGTACATGACCACCCTCCATCAGCAGATGTGTGGCACCAGTTAGTCTTGGCTTTAATTCTTCAAATTAAAAATAAACTGGGCTTTTCCAGGATATTGTTGCTTACTCTGACCTCTTTCTTGGTCAAAAGCAAAAAATGCTAAAGTAAATATAGTTAGGCATATCACATTTGAGTGAAACTACCAGAAAATAGCAGATATGAGAAATCAAATGGTTTAATCCTGTATTTACAGGAGGCTAAAATACAAATTTAGCAAAATCAGTAAATGTAGATCAATTCATATAATTCAATACATAGAATTATTCCATGTCACTGACACGTCCCATTTTTTTCAAATCTGATATGTGTCACCATAAGTGGTTATAAACTCAAAACACTTTAACATATCCATTATGAGATTTTGTGACATATGTACTTTATGATAGTTGAAAAATGTTTTGCATTTCTGATATGAAAAAAATTATATTTTGTGAAATATTTTCTTTTGAGGGATCTGCTTAGCTTTCTAGTCACTTTGAGATGTCTAAATAATATTAGAACCCCATAAATTAACCCATTTTAGAAACTACACCCCTCAATGTATGTAAAAAAAACTGTTATGAAGTTTGTTAAACCTTTAATTGTTTCACAGGTGTTAAAACAAAATCAGGTGCAATTTTTAAATTTAAATATTTTTGGCAAAATGAATGTATTTTTCAAAATATTTACACATTCTAAGTGGATAAAATACCAAAACTCTCCACTGAGTTTGATACTCAATTTCTCCTGAGTTTGCACAAATGCCAGAGCATTGAAGGGAAGGGTCCCAGTCAGAGCAGATGTGCATTGTCACTTTGCTATACAATCTTTGGACATATAAGGGCTCATTTTCTTCAAGAATAGATGCACTTTACATATACTTCAATTTAGTGGGTCTTTTTATTAACTCTTGAATGTATGGAGGAAAAGAAAATCAGCAATTCTGATTTTGTTTTTTTTGCACTTTTTTGAGCCGTTATTTATTCTATAGATTACTATGATTACGGTGATATAGTTATATAGTTATTTTATATATTTTTGCAATTTTACTGAAGAAAAATTAATATAGAGAAAATCTCATTAGTTTTAGTATTGTCTTCTTTTCGGAGGCAATACTCTAGTATTTTTTGTTTGACAGAGCAGGTTCAGGCCTTATTTTTTGGGTGATGTGTTGTTTTTTTAGTGGTTGTATTTTGGCACACATAACTTTTTTTATCACTTTTTATTAAAGGGATTAGGTAAAAAAAATTCCTGGCATTTCACCGATAGTGTTTCTGATTTATAGTGCAGATTTTTACACATGCGGTGATACCAAATATGTGTTTTTTTTGTGATTTTTGAACAGTTAGCAATGAGTGCCAAGTTCTTCTTTCTGTATGCATCATATGCACAGTATACAGTCTCTGTATCTGAATACAGGCCCTGTAATTGATGGCCTATGTATGAAGAGTATAGGCTCCATCTTGAAAGCTGTCATGTTAAATCAAGAGGTTTTTCCAATTAGAAGATTTTATAGCATACTAAAAAAAAAATGTTCTCAAAATTCAATTTCCGCAATTAGATTTGCAATGTCTCTTGAGTTGCAAAAGTTATCAACACAGAGATACTTCATAGATTCTCATACAGGTTACTCACCATTGGATCCATAGACTTCAGTTCTACTGTTTGTTAACAACTATATGTAGTAAACCAAACTGTAAACCAAAAAAAACATTGCTGTGGCAACATTTTGTGTTCAAAATATTTAACCACAAGAGATATTGCAAATCTGATTTTGACAATTCATTTCTTAGACAATTCTGCCATTGGAAGGACATGCCTGTGATTCAAAATGGTGGCTTTTAAGATAGCAGCCATGTCCCGAACATAGTCTCCTTCTCCATTACTTGCTGGAGTATTCAGATACGTTATTTTCCCTTTGTTTGTTTTTTTAAATAATAGGATGTGCTGATGTTCTACCCATGTATATACCTATGTCTTATCTTGTAGTAAATTTGTTATGATGTCCACTCCTTAGAAGATTTTCATCTGTAAAGTTTTACAGTTGGAATAATCATCGATAATGAAGAATTACTTAAATAACCTCCCCAGTTTGATGCTTCTCTAGAATTACTGTTGATGTCTTTACTCCATAGAATTGTGGCAATACATACCTAAAAAGCTCCAGTCCAGCAAATTGCCAAAACCTGTTTTTATATAGTTGTTGCTGATGTTGAATTAATCAAACGAATTTGATTAGCAGCCCTTGGCAGACACTTATCCTCTAAATTCCTATGATAGCAGTAAGAGTGTACTTAACTTTTGATACACTGCTGTATTTTGGCTAAGTTTTAGTTAAATAAAAATGTATTGTGGTTTACCTTATTTTGATACCTGATTGTTTTTAATATTTTCTCCTGAAATATAAAACCACATAATTCAAAGATCATGTATTTACTGTTTACAGGCGGTCCCCTACTTAAGAACACTCGAGTTACATACGATCCCTAGTTACAAACGGACCACTGGATATTGATAATTTATTGTACTTTAGTCCTAGACTACAATAAACAGCTATAACAGTTATCAGATGTGTCTGTAATGAAGCTTTATTGTTAATCTTGATTCTGATTATTTTGATACCTGATTGTTTTTAATATTTTCTCCTGAAATATAAAACCACATAATTCAAAGATCATGTATAAACTGTTTACAGGCGGTCCCCTACTTAAGAACACTCGAGTTACATACGATCCCTAGTTACAAACGGACCACTGGATATTGATAATTTATTGTACTTTAGTCCTAGACTACAATAAACAGCTATAACAGTTATCAGATGTGTCTGTAATGAAGCTTTATTGTTAATCTTGATTCTTATGACAACCTAACATTTTTAAAATCCAATTGTCACAGAGACCAAAAAAAGTTCTGGCTGGGATTACAATGATAAAATATACAGTTCCAACTTACATACAAATTCAACTTAAGAACAAACCTACAGACACTATGTTGTATGTAACCCGGGGACTGCCTGTATAGTTACATTAGATAGACAGATTCGATATTGACTTAAAAATATATAGATATGTTTACAAAAACTGGCCTAAATTTGACAGCATTTTGTGATATATATCTAACACAACAAATTCATTGCTCTGATATTTGGTTTCTATGCAACATTAGCAACCTGAATGAACTTCCCAGCCAAAATATAAATGACAACAGGGAAAGAAAAGTCCCAGACATCATTTAAAAAACATCAGCTTGCAAAATTATATAATGTTATTATACATGACAAGTTATATGGAATGGGGAGAGAAAATACTACAAATAATATTTATAAATGTAATTGGAATAAATATCCTTTAACACATCCATTAACGTTTTAATTTGCTACAAATGGAACATTTCTTAATACATATGTCTTTTAGCTAATATAACATACATTAAGATTAATGACTCTATGTTGAAATTATAATTAGATTGTTATTAGGTAAAATAAACAACATGTTCCCCAACTTTTCTTACATTATCTTTTATATCTGCAGAGCCATTAGCTTTACAAAAGAGAAATGTCATCTCTCTTCTGTGTTTCAGTGACCAAGGATGATGTCTTTTACTGGAAAATCCTGCTCATAAATAATATCTTGAAAACAAGCACAGTGTGTACTGACAGATTCTCAGAGATATCCTGCTCTTCTGATCTCAGAGCATATGGCGTGAGAAACGTTCTCATTTTCTCTTTTAACTACTGAAATATATTTGAAGAATATTTAGTCATATTACTAAAAGGGCTACCAGAAATAAGCAGCAAGCGCAGATTCACACGGGAGTCTCCGTTACACATTGTTTCCATTTTTCTTCCGTTTTTGTCTGTATCAGTTTTTTTCCATGTCTGTTATGCTTCCATAGTTCCATTGATTTCAGGGCCACAGAAATGAAGGTTCAACACTGTTTAGAAAACATAACAACTGATTCCCATACATCAGTAAAAAAACAGATTTGTCCATGAAATGTGAAAACAACCATAGAAAAGAATGGTTTATAAAGGCTTCAGTGAAAATCATGGAATCATGGATGAGAAGTAGAATACCAGTATAAAAGAGTCCTTACATATAAAGAAAACAAGGATGTTAGTTAAGGTAGCTCTGTCCATAGGATGTTTGCATCATACATTAAATATGACATGGCCTCGGGACGTTTGGAAATATGCATTTTGTCAGGACAATAATGCTGGTGTCTAAGTGCAAACAATTCTAAAATAGATTAAATTCATTCCTACCATTTATCCATAGGGCTTAAGCACTAATCACCTGCTACCAATCTGTCTTAAGAAGAACAAGGATATGGCATCTATACTAATCCTATAACCTTAATGTTTCCTAATCCAAATTTAACTAATTATAAGTGGATCTAAAAGGTTAGGTTATTGCTTGTTAGTGGTCTTTTTATGAATTACCTTATATACTCGAGTATAAGCCTAGTTTTTCAGCACAAAAAAAGTGCTGAAAAAAACCCAAACTCGGCTTATACTCGAGTCAAAAAAATAAATATATCTAAACTCACCTTTCCGGCGACCCCTGTATATCTTCTGTGCAATCTGTCTGGCAGCGGCGGCAGGCTATATACACTGGGGCAGGGTCTGGCAGGCTATATACACTGGGGCAGGGTCTGGCAGGCTATATACACTGGGGCAGGGTCTGGCTGGCTATATACACTGGGGCAGGGTCTGGCTGGCTATATACACTGGGGCAGGGTCTGGCTGGCTATATACTGGGGAGGCTGTGACCAGTGCATTTCCCACCCTCGGCTTATACTCGAGTCAATAGGTTTTCCCAGTATTTTGTGGTAAAATTAGGGTCCTCGGCTTATACTCGGGTCGGGTTATACTCGAGTATATACGGTAGTTTATTTGCTACTTAGACTGTCAGCATATTGTGCATTAAAGGGATTCATAAGGTTTAATCTAAGATTATGAGTAAATAGTCAAACTTTGACAACGTAAGAGTATCTATAAATTACAAAATGATTTACAAAACATTAATGCTGGCATCTGCTATCCACTATTATCAACACAGATGTTACAGTTCACAAGAAAAGCTCATTTTACTATTCACATACTGCTGATGACTGCAATAGTTTGTTCTATAGGAGGTGCAAACTCAAAACATCAATCAGAATGATAGTTTAGTTCATGCTTTATATGTGCCCAACTTTATGCAGGCCATTTACAGGCATTTAAAGAATAATTGATATTTCAATCTACTTTCACAATACTGATGGTCATTTGCAGTGTTTTGCTCCATTTATCCAGAGCATAGAAAATAATATAAAATAATGAAATAATATAAGGGGAAGACTTATAACAGGACTGATACCAACAAAGCCAATAAAAGTGTAGCTTGATACTTTTACGTTAGTGCCATGGATTCCAATTTTCTGATAGTGAGTAGCAATTGAGAATGAGCCACGCCAAGTGCACAGCTGATAAAGGAAGGTGCTAGAGTTCCCTATGGCTTACGAGTGTCTTTCTCTTTCTACTCATTTAAAATAGTTGTGCAAAGCTTTTTTTTAACAAGCACAGAATTAATTTTACTAATGTTGGGTATTATAATTACATATATAGGGCTATTTAACCATCCAGAATAAAGGTTTAGAAAAGGTTCATTTATAATGAATATTAAAAGTTCATTATGTTCAGAACAAGAGTATGAATGTTACATAAATACAAAATACAAGAGATATATAAAAGCAGCTGCATGTAAACATTTTCCCATTAAGGATCAAAGGCAGAATCATGCAACTTGTGAATGGCAGGTCTAAACAATATAGCAACAAGGCCAATATAGTAAGACAGTGGAAGATTGTTGGAAGTCATACCAGATAAGCCATACACTTTCAAATTTGGTTAGGCATTTCCTATGCTGCCCTATTGTTTGATTTAATATCTGTAAAAACTGATATGGAACAAGAGATGTGTTTTTTTCATATTTTGTCTCTAAATTATTTATGTAAAAAGCTCATTAAAGGGGTTTTTCCACCAAAAAAGTTAGGCTCCTTCCAAGCCTACTTGCTGATCGGTGGGGATCTCAGTTATGATATCCCCACAGATCACGAGAACAAGGGGTTGGAGGTACCTCTGTCAGGCCCCTCTTTGCTCCCGAGAGAAGCGGAGCAGCTGGTCTCGCATGCCATTAATCTCTATAGAGCTGATGGAGATTGGAGATCAGCTCCATAGCAATGAAAGGGGCAGCCCTGCCTTGCGCTCTGCTCTTCTTGGGTTTGACGGCGTTACATTCCCCATTTGCCTGATATATGAGGGTCTCATTAAGTGGATAGGGCCTAACTGGTTTTGTGGGAAACCCCTTTTAAATCCACTGTGATTTAAAGCTGACTAAAATATCAAAGTATGTAGGTGGATTGAATATTTCTATGCTACCTACATTTTGTATGGTGTATGGTCATCAAAAGATGAAGACTTTGATAGATGTAAATTTTTTAAGGATGTTAACCGCTTCCTTATAGGGCTCTTTTCCATTTTTGTGTTTTCATTTTTCTCTGCTCTTTTCTAAAGCCATATATTTTTTATTTTTCCATTTATAGAGATATATAAGGGCTTACTTTCTAGTAGCATCATTTTATATGTTGTTCGTTGTACAGCGAAGCTGGAAGAAAATTCCAAATATGGTAGAATTGCCAAAAAACTGACTTTTGCCTTATTCCTATGGGCTTTGTTTTTACATTTTTTCCTGTATCCTTTGCCCTTTATTCATTGTGTTGGTATGATCACCGAGATACCAAATTTATATGATTTTTTTATGTTTTCATTTTAAAAAAAAGTATTTTATCTAAAATTCAAAAGTTCAGTTTATGGAGCTGTGTAATTCTTTGCAGAACAAGAAAAAAACATGGAGTATGAATGTTACATAAATACAAATAATATATTTTATATTTTGATAGATTGAACATTTTGGGACACAGGGATACCTAATGTTTTAAATTTTACTTGTTTATTAATTTTTAGATTTGTTGTAGGGGAATGGGATGATTTCAATGTTTGTATACATATATTTATTTTTTTAATATATTTTTTTTAATTTTTTTTTTAAAGTTTACTATTATTTCAGCCCCCCTGGGGTATTTTGACCCTAGGGGTTCTGATCTTATACAACATACTGCAGTACAACTGTATCACAGTATATTATAGATATACTGCTTCTATATTAAAGTCTGTCTCGGACAGACTGCAATATAGATATGCTAATCCGTGTTAAAACATGGCATACACAGCAGGGGAGGATTGTGCAAAAGGATGCGTTATTTCGTTCAGGGACGATTCGTTTCGCGCACAAGAAGCGCTAACTTGTGCGCGAAACGAATCGTCCCTGAACGAAATAACGCATCCTTTTGCACAATCCTCCCCTGCTGTGTATGCCATGTTTTAACACGGACTAATAAAGAAACAGAGTTTTACAAAAGGCGGTGAGTGCCAACTTTTTCTCTTCTCTTTTTGCTACGAAGTTTTTGTATATGATTACATGTTACAGTTAGAGCACCACGCCAAAACCTCAACAAAAGTCTCACGGTTCCCCTCTCTGACTCTGGAATAGAGCCCTCATTGCCATGAAGATATAGGAATTTCCTCAGTAGTGCCCCCGGTCCCCCCTCTCTTTTACTACTATAGATATGCTAATGACAACTATTGGAGCCTTTAACAGGCTTCCAGCTGTCATAGTGACAATCATGCCTTTAAATTATGCAATGATGCATTTAAAGATGGTGTTCCCAGGTAAGGCCCCTTTCACACTTGCATTGCAGATCATGTCAGCGTCTGATCAGGGTGCGATCAGGGTTTGGTCAGTGAAAAACTGACATTCAATCAGTTTTCAGTCAGAGTTTGTTCAGTATCTCAGTTTTTTTAACGCACATTTTCAATGGATTTTCAATGCAATTTCAATGCGTTTTTCACATGCAGATAACGCACATGACAAGGATTCAGGACTGAGCTCTATCTTTTCTATGGCAATTGATGCCTGAAAAATGCATTGCACTTGCAAGTGTCTCAAAGTGCAATGCATTTTTGATGCATCTCCAAAGACTTGCAAAAGTAGAGCAAACTGCAATTTATATGTGCATTAAAAAAAAATGTGCGTTTGTGCGTGAATAAGAATATAAGTCTGAAAAAACCCATTGATTAGAATGGGTCAGGGTGCAATGCAAGTTCTGCGCCTCAAAAGCACACGCAGAACACATGCGTGAAAAACACAAGTGTGAAAGGGGCCTAAGATGTTGCTGTTAGGTTCGAAAGCAGCGTCTAACAGGTTAACTGCCATGATTGGTGCCAGCTGAAACCCACCCTGGAAGCAGAGGGCTTAACACATGAGCCCTCTCCATTCAGCACCATATATAGTTGTACAGCAGTAATGAAGTGGTTAAATAAAGAATAATTGGAATGTTTACTTTATTCATTTTGTTTGGCTTTTTTTTATATTTTTGGCTTTTGACAAGAGAAAATAATTGAAAACTAAGCTACTTCTCCTTTTGTTCCCCGGAAAATCCACAGTGGTTCCAAGAAGTCATTTGTCAATGTCTGATTGCAAAAGTTCTGTGTGCAGCTTTCCATGGGCAGATTTGCAGTTCAAGGAATCTGACTGCTTCTGCAGTGATAATAGAGCTGTATAAGGGAAAGTATTCACCTTTATCAGCACTAGCAGACATTTTTCTTAATTGTAGTCACACAATGCAAATAAAAAGCACAGACAAAAAATAGAATAACTCCACAAAATACGGCTAACACGACTCAAGTGAATTCTTTTTTTATCTTTCCATTGAAAACTTGATTTGCCTCAGACATTTTATTATCAGTGCTAATTATAACTATTGCAGTGCTTACGAAAGCCAATGATCTTTTGCTCTTAACAGAATCTGTGGTATGTCAAATTATTCCAAGATAAGTACGTCATCGTGAATAAGGAATGCAGGGAACATGCCTTATTCACTCACACAGACAGGAAGTCTAAATTTGGAATAAAAGACACTGCCTAAATATTTGTAATGATGTTTAATGAATCTCTTTTGACATCATCAAGACATTCTTTCTGTTATTCAAAACATAGTTTATTTTATTTAGCTAATTCTTGTGAATCACAGAATTTCTAAATTGATTAACCCCTTAAGGACGCAGGGCTTTTTTTGCTCATTTCTCGCTCTCCACTTTCAAAAATCCATAATTTTTTTTCATTTTTCTGTGTACAGAGTTGTGTGAGGGCTTATTTTCTGTGTAATAAATTTTACTTCCCCTTGATGTTATTTAATATTCCATGCCATGTACTGGGAAGCTAGAAAAAAAATTTCAAATGTGGAACAATTGGGAAAAAACAATTGTCACTTGAGTCACTGTCATGTGCGCTCGGTTTTTACCACTTTCACTCTGCGCTCCAATTAACACCTCTGCTTTATTCTTTGTTTCAGTACGATCACGATGATACCAAATTTATAAAGGTTTTATTTTATATTAATATATTTTCAAAAATTAAACAAATGTGTACAAAAAAGGAAAAAAAGATTGCCATCTTCTGATGCTAATAACTGTTTCATACTTTGATGTAAGGAGCTGTGTGAGGTGTCATTTTTTGTGAAATGAGCCAACATTTTCATTGCTACCATTTTGAGGACTGTGCAACATTTTGATCACTTTTCATAACATTTCTTATGCGATGTTAAAGGCGTGTTTGGTGATTTGAGTGCTATTTTCCGTTTTGATTGATAAGGCATTTCGGGACCCGGTAATACCTAATGTGTTTGTGAATTTTACTGTTTATTTAGTTTTACTTCCAATTTAGGGAAAAGGGGGTGATTTGAATTTTTACCTTAACCCTAGATGGTCTGATCGTTCCTACCATATACATCAATACTACTGTATTGCAGTATATGAGATTTTTTCATAGGATTCATTACACTGAGCCACTGGCTCACTGTAATGAATCTACTGAAACCATGCAGCGTAAGGCATGGCAATTGATCGTCATCAGGGGGGGACAATCTCAACAAAGATGGTGGTGCCCATGATCCTCCGTCTTTTAAATGCTGCTGGCATCTTTGCTGGTGACAAGCAAGGGGTTAACAAGGGGTATTAGCGATGGGTCTTTGCTGCAATATGCCCTCTTCATACACCCTTCATAGCTCTCCGGTGGATATAAATGTCACAGAGCGTGAAGAGGTTTTAATTGAGGGTCTATATAAAAATTTACAGTTTCTTTCAAATAACTGGCAAGCTTCATCGAAAATTATATATTTTTTTCCATTTGAGTACAGCCTGTTGTTCTTTTCACATTTTGTACTTGGAAATGTATGTGCCTAGATGTTTCCACCCTTAAATAAACTAAAAATAGGTTAAAGGAGTTGTCTCTGGGTTTAAAAAATGTAAACATTTGGCTGCAGGAGGCTTAAAAAGCAAAAACTTTTATACTCACTTCCTCTTGTCAGGGGTATAACTATTCCAGGTGCAAAGGATGCAACCATAGTTGAATGAGGAAAGTGTGGCTAACGGAAGTGGGGGGATGGTGAGGACACTGTGGCTACTGGGGGGGATGAGGACAGTGTGTGGCTACTTTAGAGAAGGGGAATGAGGATACTGTGGCTACTAGGGCGAGGGGTGAGGACAGTGTGGCTACCTGGGGTGGGAATAAGGACAGTGTGGCTCCCAGGGGGGGGGGAGAGAATGAGGACACTGTGGCTACCAAGGGAGGACAGTGTGGCTACTGGGGAGGGGGCAGTGTGGCTACTGGGGGGACAGTGGGGCATATGGGGTTGAGGCTTATGGGGGAATTCAGGACAGTGTGGCTACTGGGGAATGGGGGCAATGTGGCTACCAGGGGGCAATGTGGCTGCAGGGGGGAACAGTGTGGCTGCTGGAGGGGGATAGTGTGGCTACTGGCGTAGGGGGACAATGTGTCTTCTGGGGGTGGACAGTGTGGCTACTGCTGGGGGAGAGCAAATGTGGCTATGATCATGGCGGCGAAACGTCAGTAGGGAAAGTTCCTAATAATATAACTGAGGGACAGACAGTCAGAAAACTCAGAATCGCAAGACACTGGCAGCACATTAGGAAGTTAGGAATGCATAAAGAGTAAGAAGAAGCGAGGTCCAACTTACGGTGCTCCACACTACAGATATAGTGTGTGAGTGTCTCCCTGCTTATACCAAGTCCGCGCACGGCGTTCTGACGACTCTCGGACTATGCATAAGATTCCCGCGGCATACAACTGAAAAAGACCGCATGGACTCATACAAGTGGGACAAATACAAATACAATCCCGCGGCAGGCACAACGATCATTAGTGACTATTATAATTTATCTCACAGACACCTTTTGTACAAGGTTCTAAAAAAAAAAACATTGCTGTCGATCTATCCCCGATCAAAGAAGTAGCATCGCCAGGGCAACTAGATAAACATCCTGGTGTGTTTCAGTTCGAGTGGATACATTTGGCTTACTGGGATGCAACATTGTTTCACTAAGGACATGTTACAGATTTAATCAATCTCCAAACAAAATAAGGAGAATTCACTGACACTAGTGTGCAATAGCCTGATTAAAACAAATAAAGCCTTGAGCCACATAGCATATGAGTTAAGACTGTAAGAATTAAAAATAAAGAACATAATTAAACCCTCTTATTAATACCTCAACCTTTGGGATTATGTGCAAAATCAATAACAGGTGTCTATAATTGCATGTAGGGGAGGAATATCCCCAGAACTTTCCCTAATAGTTTTTGAATTTTCTTTAAATTAATTTTAATTACTTGAACACAAACACATAGTCTTTGAAGTTATGAAATAAAAGTTATATTTTACTGCCACTTTGTCCCCTTCTTTCCCCTTTCCCCATATTGAATACTGGGGGAGAGGGACAGTGTAACTACTGGGGGAGGCAGTGTAGACTGGGATGTAAGTTTACTTAAACTGTGGTCACTAGGGCTCTGTCCCCCAGGGGCCCACTTAAACCTGGAGCCTGTCCTGAGTAAGACTTAACATTTAATGGTAAAAAGTTAAAAAGTGAGATTGTTGTGTGTTAAGTTAAAAGCACGGATGGTACTTGGCAGTATACTTTGAAAGACTAGACAGTAGTACAATACTACTCTGTGTTGTTGGTATTAAGTTAGTCCAGTGTTAGCTACATATGTTGTAAGATATTGATTTGTGTTGTAAATCACTCTGGAAACATGTAGCACAGTTTTAATTTCCTAGCACTAAAAAAATAAGCGAAGTGGTTTCCCGAGAGCTAAAAAAAGGATATGTGGCCGGGAGAGGCCTGCTTAAAAAATGAAACATTTACTTACCTCTGCGGTCCATTCCAGTGTCTTTTGGTCGGCCAAGTGCTGTATCATGTGCTGAGATATGAGGACAGTTGGGCATGCCCGGCCACCTCAGCCACCAAGAAGCTGTTCTCTCCGCAGCTACCATGCCACTATCAACTAGAGGGATGGCTAAGAGAGATGGCAATGTAGGACACCACAGAGGAAGTATATGTTTATTTTTTTAAGCAGCCCCTGAGTCTCACAATTCTTACTTTGACATATCAAAATAGTAGAATTTCTAATTGTTTGGTAATAGAGAGCTACTAAGTCAGACATGTACATCATATTGGGTTTGTAAAATCACACTGAGATTATAGTATAACTACACAATTGGTATTGGTAAGTATTGAACAGCTCGGGTAATAACACTCTCTGCAGTGATTACACACACTAAGGCCCCTTCTCCACTGACGTTTTTCACGCGCGAGTTCTGCGCGTGCATTTGACGCTCAGAACTCGCATTGCACTCTGTCCCATTGTATTCAATGGGTCTTTCTCCATTAGCGTGGTTTTTAACGCGCGTGCTTGCGTTCGTTTGCACGCGCGTCAAAATCGCAGCATGCTCTATTTTTGCGGGTCACGCGCGTTTTTCACGCCCCATTCAAGTCTATGGAGATGCATCAAGAACGCATTGCACTCGCAATCATTGTGTATCGCAATCGCAATCATTGTGTATTTAAACATCTGCAATGTGTTCTTTACACACATATATATTGTTCTTCACATGCTATTTTGTTCGCGCCGTTCCGCGCGTATCTCCCGACATGTAAGCAGATGTGCCGAACATCTGTAATCTATTCTGCACTGTGTTCTGCACTGTGTTTTTATCTTAAATGATCCTGTGGTCACTGTGTTCACTGTGTACAATGATTTTATTCTATTCTTCACTGTTCTTCACATCTGCTAAATTGTCGGGAGATAATATACGCGCGGAACAGTGAAGAATAGATCGCCGATGTTTGCAAATTATCAGAAGACATTATTTTTCAATTAAATAACACATTTTAATCCCAAACCATGGTCCCTTTGAAATATGCTCGAGTCTCCCATTGAATCGCGCGTCAAAAATGCGCCGAAAACGCAAAAAAAACGCAAATTACTCCAAGGAAAAATGCAACAAAAACGCAGCAAAAACGTCAGTTTTTCACGCATTGCACACGCACGTGAAACGCAACGCTAGTGTGCAAGAGGCCTAACGTGTGTCTATTTTAGTCACATGAGTCCATCACAACTCATATGCCTAAGACAGATATATTGTATAATTTTTGTCACTATTTATTCCCCCAATGAAACATGTATAGTAGTAATTGTAACTATCTAGACTGCTACAAAGTCAATTCTTATATATGCAACATGGGCTGTAATGATGCGCAGCATGCTGAGTCAGAAAATAGCCAAAGATCCACCCCTTAACAGGACTAAGCCAATCACTAAAAGAAGTTGCAGAGTTACGTTGATCTGGGAACTCCTGATTACTTCAAAGACATCATTGTGTACACATCAGGAATGACGAAGATGTGTAATATATTTACATAACCATTTGTATAATGTGTATAAAGTGTATGCTGTATATGTTAATGTGTATATTGTGTCCATGTTCGTGTGCATAATTGTTTAGATGCAAAATATGTGGAGCTTGTTCCCACTCGCAAGTGAGTCCTCTCTATACATGCTTCTCATTGCTGTGCTGTAATAGTACAACACACATCAGGAAGGGGTTAAATAATTGATTAGCATTTTATTGCATCTAATTTTTATCTGGTAAAATAGAATAAACTTACAGAATTTTATGAGATAATACATTTCCTGTAGTTCTTGATCAAGTTTGCACAGCTCCAGCTTGGATTTTTTTCCCATTCCTCTGTAAAGATTGGAGACTGGCTAGGAGTCACTGTAAGACCTTGAAATGCTTCTTAGTTGGGTGTGTGTTTCCATTCATTGTATTGCTAGAAGACCCACCTTCAATGCTCTTACTCAGGTTGTTGGACAAAAGCTTGCAATACATCCACCAATCTATTCTCCCTTTAATACAACACAGTTGTCCTGTCCCCTTTGGAGAAAAGCACCTCCAAAATATATTTCCACCCTTGGGCTTCACAGTTAAGATAGTGTTCTTTATGTTTGAACACATCTTCCTTCTTTCTTCTAACAAGGCAAGTGGAGTTCATACCAAAAAGCTTTATTTTGGTTTAATCTGAATTGACCTTCTCCTCTGCCTCCTTTTTATCATCCAGATGGTCCTTGGAGAACTTCAAATGGGCCTTGATATGTGCTGGCATGAGCATGGAGACCTTGTACATAATGTAGCTTGTCAGTAATTGCAATATTTGAGTCTGAGGCCACTTCAGTAATTGACCAGGTCCTCCCATGTAGTTCTAGGCTGATTCCTGACTTTTCTCAAAATCCTTCTTACCCCTTGAAGCCACATTGTTCATGGAGCCTCATGAGGAAGATTGATAATCATTTTGTGTTTTTACTTTTTCTAATAATTGTACAACAGGTCTAGAGATCTAGAATTCTTGTTGTTTGGTAGGTGATCAAATACCTTTTACTTGCAATAAAATGCTAACTCTTAAACAATTTGTACAGAAAAAAAAATCAAATACTTAATTTAGTAAAAATAAGTCTTTCTGCAGAAAAATTTAATCAAATCATAACAAAAAATAACTAAAAACCGGGCAATTTTTGTTTACATCAAAAATGGGTTAAAACAGGTGTGGACAATCATCAGCTCAATTATTCCAGCTTTCAGGATATTCTGTATTTTAAATGTTACATTGTATTCACTTGCCAAGTCTTACCTAGAACCATAACAACAATAATATATTAGCAGTCCAGTGATGTGAGCTTGTTAGTTTGTTCTGTTGGCAATCGGCCTGAGCAATAAAAGACAAATGCCAAGGCACACAGAGATATTTTGCAGCACTCTGTTAGTTTATACTTGTGTGCATAATTTTTTAAAGAGAAAATTGGTGTTTGTGAAGATGAAATTGGTGTCAGGATTATAAACAAAAGCTACAAAGGTCTATTGATATATCCATTATTCAATACAAGGTGAAATTCCAATCCGCTTGTCTCCAGTTGCATGGTCTTGAGAAACCACTTTCAACCCTCTGACCATAGACACTTTAGAGCAACTTAGACAGGCACTCACTTGTTCTTGTAATATGTAGGTATATTTTTTATTGGTCCTGGATAAAAGCACTAGATATCTACAACCATGCAGGTGAAAGATGCAATGCGGTGATGCGGTGATCTGACGTGTTTCAGACCTAGAGCAGTCTTTAGTCATTATGTCAATAAAAACTTTTGCAATAAGGTAACTCACTGAGGGTAGGGGTATCATGTAAACATCCTCCTCTCAGTAATATCACATACAGAGGTAGGGAGCAAAAACCTCCTGGGTTTATTATTAGCAAGCCCATTTTGAGACTCCATTACCAACTGGAAAGTTACCTAAAATTCTCATGCTGGGTCTCACAGCGGCGAGGAACTCTCTGCTATTCATTATTAAGGCTATTTGTTTTTATCCCATTTTATTTTTATAACTGTTTATGTATGTATTGTATGTATATATCTTGTAACCATTTTTTTACCTAACCGTTGTACGTTTTCACTTCAAATCCGTTCATTGAATCTTTAAAACTTAATAAGTCTCTGCTTCTAGCCTTAAAAACATTTGTTTCCAAAGGGATTACTGATATTTATTTTAAGGAACTGTATAGCTAATTGACTTATTTGTAATTTGGGTTTCTAAATACCTCCTGACTAATTGTGATTTATTTTAATTTATATGCTTTTTTATAGCACCACTTCTGGACCTTTGTTACTATATATATGTAATTTTGCTTCAAGAATAAATTAATACTTCTTTTGAAAGAGAGTAAGAACCATTCCAGCACTACTGTATTTCATTGCTCCATTGTTTTTACAGTTAGATTCACACACAACAGGTGTTGTATCAGAAATTCCTGTGACTCTCACATTCATCTGAAAAAATTCATATGCTTTCTGGCACAATAACCACATCCAGATGAGTGAATAGAATTTAAGGTTACAATCACATGCCACATGTGCATTTGCCCTTAAGAAGCCTTTTTGTTTTATCCAAATTGCTTCGCCAACCTATATATCAATGCAATGTATGTGGGCGGTATGAAGTGGGGGTCAAGGCGTCTCATCAAAACTCGCCCTACTGTACCCTGTAACCTACACACTGACCACTTCTGCAGCATTTTGATACATCATTTTCTAAAAAGTGTCCTGGTGTGTCATGATAATGTCTCACAAGTAGTGTGAGTATGTATATATATAGTATGTATGTAGCTTTTAACCTTACAGGACTCAACCCTTTTTCATGTTTGCATTTCTGTTTTTTATTCCCCTCCATACAAAGGCCATAACTTATATTTCTATTTACAAAAATATATGAGTTCTTGATATTTACTAGATAAAGTATACTTTTTAATGGCAATATTTAATATTCCATGCAAAGTACTGGGAAATTGCTGCATTTTCTGCATTTCACTGTGCAGTCATTACACAACGATCATGACTATACAATACAATTGTGGTGCACGTAAGAGTTAATGCATGCTGTTATATAGTCTGAAGAATTCTACTCCACTTTGAAGGACATAAAAATATGGGGACTTGAAGTACAGTTTATATTTAAAAAGGGGGGAAGGGGTTATCCATGAAAAAAAATGCAAGTTGCACCTCAGTGACAAAAACGGTAAATGCTTTTTTTAGGGAAACATTTTTTTGTGTTCTCTTTATTAACTTGTACATGTCTCTATTTCTATATCTTATATAATTGTATGAGGCGTTTAGACTAAGAAAATCTTCCACACTATATTGCTTCCTATGAAAACATGGGTCATGAGCTTAAAGTGTATGTAAACATATTTGAAAAATTGCTGGTAATACTAATAGGTATTTCAGGAAAAGTGACAGTGTTGACAGTTGCTGGTCCTTGGGTATAGAAGGGAAGGGGAGCTTCATATAAGGGGAGCTATATGAAGATATACTTCATGTCTTCAAAAAAAAGTTGAAAAACAGATGCAATTTAGTACATTCAGTTTATTTGATAAGAAGATTTCATTTTCATGTCAAAGCAAAAAGTCTATTTGAATCAGTAATTTCATAAACTGAATTAGACTTCATAGCACAATAGTGAATTCCTTATGGTGCCCCTAAAACCTTCAAAGTGTTACACTATTAGCTTATTTCAAAAACTGCAACACCTGTATACAATAGATTCTGTACAAGAAGAAACCCTGTCATTGCTTGGAGAAGGGAAGGAGCAAAATTTAGCTTTGTTTAGCTTTAAGTTGGTTTTGGGGTGCCCCTGTGGTACCAGTACAATAAAAAACACAGAGAAGCTAAAGCATTTTGGAAACTACACCATTTTATGTTGTATTTGTGTAGGGTTGTAATGGGCATTTTAACCCCCTAGATGCTAGCCCAAATGTAATACAAATGGTGGAAAGGTAAAAATTGCATTGTTTTCTCAACTATGCCATTTTAGTGGCTTTTTCTTCTGATATATACATATGAATTTAGATGAACAGTTTAGGATTTGACTTTGCTGCTTGCATATATGAAGAAATTGATATCTTTTTTTCGTCACCGTATATGTGTGATGTTGTTTGAAGCAGTCTGTTGTATACGGAAATGAGCTATGTTGGGCGCCTGCCCTTGTGGCAAATCACTGTTTCAACAGCACACACCCTTGATACAGGGATTGGCTGTTGCTTGTTTTAAATTGTTACTGTGTTATACAAAATTTATGCCATGACTAAGAGCACCTAACGCTTGAAACGCATAGGCAAAACCTCTGCCATGTCCCCTGCAATTTTAAAATGAAGAAATAAAGAATATATTGTTTTTTTACGAAGTGCCGCTACCCTTTGTTACTTTGGATTACTTTCACCTGCAGTCCTGGCAGGCCACGCACACAGCACTCTGCAGGATTGAGGATTTCCTTATGGATTGTCACCCATGTGTGAGGACCTGCTAAAGATTGGGGGGAGGCGTATTACTTTTCTTCTTTAAGAAAAGTTATACCATTTTAAGTGTCAAATGTATGTTGCCCAACTCGTGACACTTTAGACAAACACACCAAAAATCATAGTATCATAGTATATAAGGCTGGAAAAAGACGCAAGTCCATCAAGTTCAACATTTAAGATTTAAACAAATGTTTTGTTCCCCATAACCCCTGATATTTATGCTCTCCAGAAAGGCATTCAGGCCTCTCTTGAACATGTTGTTAGAGTCCGCTGTGCTTCTTCCTATGCCAACCTATTTTTATGTTGGTGGGAGGAGACCAGCGTGTACCCATCCAGGGACTTCCGGAGACATGTTGTTGGTTGGTTCCGCTATGTCGACGATGTGCTCGTTTTCTGGAGGGGCTCACTCGAGGTCTTACGAGTGTCCATTCAGCAGAAAGTTATTGAAACAACACTGCACAAAAAAGAGACCACGACAAATAGCATTCTGCATTACCAGAGTTTTCATCTCGGACACATGAAAGAGGGAATTCCTACGGGTGAAGAGAAATTGCAGCACACAAAGGGATTTCTCTGAACATGCGAAATATTTGACACATAGGTTTCAGAATTGTGCCTATCTGAAAAAGGTTATGTCCAGGGCCTTTGTACGGGCTAAGAAAATCCTGAGACAAGATACGTTTGTACCAAAGGTAAAATCATCTGATGGTAAACCCTGTCTAATAATGACCTATCATAATCAATGGTCAGACATCTATTACACAAGCTGTTACACAAAAATTGAAGTATCCTAAAAAGTGATCTAAGACTTGCTATACATATTCCCCCTGAACCTAGGATGATTGCCAGACGGGCCACAAATATACGCAACTGTTTGACCAGAAGCCACTTCCAGCGACCAACTAGACCACTTGGACAGGGCCAACGACTGCTCGGCTTGTAACCGTGTGGGAATTGCACGGCATGCCCCCTGATCTGGAGAGGGGACAATTTTCAGAATCTGGCTGACTGCAAGATAATCCAACTTCGATCCTACATCAACTGTAGTACACGAAATGTAATTTATGGTCTTGTGTGTTCATGCCCTAAATTATATGTGGGCCAAATTGGTCAAGAATTATGCAAAAGAATCCAGAAACATATTTCTACTATTCATAATGCTGAAAGACTTCACAAATGGAAAACAACTGTGGACAGTTGTGAAACATTTTCGTAACGTGCGTCAAGGTAATTCTTCTGGATTAGGATCATTGGCCTGGATAAGGTGCAACCCAATATATGGGGGGTTGACATCAAATCGCTTCTGCTGTGCCTCGAACCCAAATGAATCTTCAAGCTGGCATCATTGGCCCCTCGGGGGGGGGGGGGGGTTGTTCTATAAAATGTAAGTATTATTGACTTTATTACATTTTTATTATCTTTTTCTGTACCTCCCTTTCCTTTTTTCTCTCTTTCCACACACATATACATTTTTTCTATCACTTTTTTATTTGGAACATTTGGGTATTTTAATGAGGTGTATTGGTAATATTTTGATGACACATGCATTTTTTCACATATATTGTATCTTTCATATTTGTATTGTTGGTGATTAAGTTATATATGTAATCTGAATGAGAAATTGTTATCTCACTATTGTGTGACATATATTCATGTGGTTTATCTATTTACCTAGCTTATTTATTTATTCATGAATGTATGAATATTGGAATGTATATGGGTTTTTTATATTGCACATGTGGTCAGGGTTTACATGGGCTCATAACTCTCGCACTATTTCTACAACGCCGCTCCGCCGGCGATGCCTGGTTACAGGACTGGAGCGTGCACGCGCGGTCAGCACATCCTGTATAACCGGATGTGACGATACTCTTTTGTGCGCTCTTTTCCACTTCTGGGAACACTGGCCTGGGCGCTGCCATCACACTCACACTGTTACAAATTTGTCATTGTCTCTTATTACACTTACATCTAAATAGTGAAAAATATATTATTGATTGCTAACTGTATTAAAGGATGACAGATGTTCAAATAACTTAAAAAGTTATTTAATGTGTCTATTTTCCCTCTCCACAATGACACACAGAAAAAATTATATGAAGTGCATCTAACTATATGGAGTACCTATTAGATGGCACAAAAATGATACCAAGTGCACTTATATACACCGCACCTAATGGTGGGCACAAAGAAAAACAATTAGATATAGTGCACCAAACGATACCAGCTCACCTATATGGCAGAGGGGAAAAATTATATAAAGCGCACCAAGCTATACGGGCGCACCTAATACATGGCACACAGTAAAAATTATATGAAATGCACCTAACTATGCAGAGTGCCTAATAGATAGCACACAGAAAGTCATTGGACGTGGTGATATCTGATGTGAGTAGGGTTTGCATTTTTACTTCCCAATTTCAAAATTCCATACCTTTTTTATTTTTCCACATACAGGGCTGTATAAAGGCCTGTTTTCTGTGTAACAGAAAACATTTTAATATTTTAGTTTTTTAAATAAAGACCCCAGGCTGTTATGACAGCTTATTGCTGCTCCCTGATGACGTCATGTGAATCAACGATCACAGCCACGTGCTGCCTTTTGTTACATGCCCCTGCTTTCATGTGCCCTTCTATTGCATGCCCCTGCTTTCATGTGCCCTTCTGTTACATGCCCCTGCTTTCACATGCCCTTCTGTTATATACCTAGCATTGCTGGTGGTATGTGAAGGGTTAACATCTGCGATTGGTGCCAGCACCAATCACGGATGTTAGCGCTGGATGTTTGCTGCAATATAAAATACCCAGTTTGTCTGAAGGAGGCTCAACCCGTGAGCCCTCTTCATATACCCGCTGTCGCACCACGATGAAGAGCGTCATAGTGCGGCAAGGGGTTAATGTTTTTACTAAGTTTAAATTAGATTTAGTTTTGCACAGTGAAAAACAACATGGGTGTCTTTTTATCTATTTCAAAATTACTTTTCATTTTATTTACTTTTCCTAGAAGCACCGAGATTATTTCTGCCTTCGCCTAATAGTCTATTTGTTTTCCTTGCTTTCAATCTAACAAGTTCTGTGTTCTTATTTTATCTCTATGACATATTACACATTAGTAAAGGTTGGGTGGATGAAATGGATGCAATTGTGAAGGGTTATTGCTTTTTCTGTAGTGGTCAGTGAAATGGAAAATAAAATAGTGTTTCTTCCAATATATAAAATATGTTTAAATATTCTTAAGTTTTACAATATTATATACAAATATTTTGCAATAAGCAAGATACTATTTCTTTAACATTCTAATTATATCTTAATGATTTACAGGAGAAAAGCAAATTATGTAAATATGACTTATTTAGAGACAACTTTAGTTATTCAGTGAAGTGAGAAAGGAGAAATGACCATTCATTTAGAGAATAAATATATAAATGGTTATGCATGTAGTCAATGATGCCAATGATTCAAATACACAGATTTGCCAGCAAAGTGGGAAATGACCAACATAAGAGACATGTACTTTAACAAAAAGCAGACATTTCATTGTTTTATTTTGTTAGATTATTTAGCAAATTTAAATTTTTCTACTTTGCCTAACTAAACAACTGTGCAATACTACTAAGAATCAGGAATTGTCTTTCAATCATTCATGACTACAGGGAATTTCAAATTCTATGCTGTTTTTAACAACATGAATTCTGTAAATTGCTCACTATATTAACAGTAAATTCCAACTATATTTTTACACTGATATCAACCATTCCCTATAAAATAAATTGGAAGGTGCAACTTGCAAATTTACAGATATTTCTAAATAGTCAAATGCCAGATTAGTTTTGGAAGTCTCTTAACGGGAGTCTATCAACTAGAAAAGAAACAAAACACTTGACTATCAATTTTGAATATAGAGGAATTGTTTTATGAGGCCACAAGGAAAGAGAATGTCAGGGAAAATAACTATGTGGATGAACCTCTAAAATGGCTGTACACTAAAGGCATAAAAATCTCACATAAAACTGGATTTAGATTCAAATTCTTTTCATGGCATCAAAGTTCAATTCCAGAAAACAATCCATGATTCAGACTATTTTGCAATGGGTGAGATTTATCACTATCTTTCTTCTAAATATTGGTACTGTTTTTCATTGGATTTGTTGTATTTATCTAACAGATCCAGCTGTTTAGACTATAGTCAGATGTATTCACCAACTGAAACTTTTAAAAAGTCTCAAAAAAGTGGCAAATGCTAAACAGCACTGACCTCTCTTTACCACCTTGAAAAAAATTTCAGGTTAAAAAAATGTAAAAAGTAAATTTCAGACAGCAATATAAAAATGCAGTGCAAAGAAACCATTTTGGAACTAAATTGCTTTATTTAAAACATCAATAGTTGTGCAGATTTTAAAGGACAAAACTGCTGATTACTAAACGGAGCCAGCGCCAGTAGCAGCAGGTACCGGCTGTATATTATTGCTCCGATCGCAGGTGTTAACCCCTTACATGCCACGGCCACGCTTGACCGCGGTGTGTAAGGGACATCTCAAGTGAATCTGACCCTCCTGCGGCCCTTACCAGGGGGGTGCACTGCTCCGATCACAGCCCTGGGTTCTGCTAGTGCCCCGGGACTGTGCGATCATCTTCCGGACCCAGCTGTAACACACGGAGCATTCGCAGTATTACCAAAAAAATCACAAAATCACCAAAAAAACCCACATATTTAGTATGGCAGCATCCATAACAATCTGTACAATAACTCAGGAACATTATTGGACCTGCTCGGTGAACGTCGTAATAACAAAACCTGAAAAACTTGCCATAAATGTAAATTTTTCATAAAATCCCTTCAGAAAAATGTTCCAAACAGTGATGAAAATAGTTGTGTGCACCAAAATGGTACCTCTGAAAAGGACAACTCAACACGTAAAAATAAGCCCTAAACAAGCTCTGTCAACTAAAAAATATTAAAGTTATAGCTCCAAAAAAAAAACAAAAACAAATGAAATTTTCTTTATATTAGTTTTTTTCCAGTAAAATTGTAAAAATATATAAAAAACTATATAAATAAGGTATCACCTTAATCATAGTGATCTATAGAATAAAGATAATAGAGTATTTTTAGTGTATGATGTATGACCCCCAAAAAATACAAAAAGAAAAGAATCTCATGTCGCAAAAAATGAGCCCTTATATGTCCAAATTGCCAAAAAAATAAAGATTGTATAGCAAATAAAAAGTGACAATGCATAATCCGCTCTGAATGGCGCAGCTTCCCTTCAATGCCCTGGCGTGTGCCTATACAGCAGGTTACCACCACATAAGGAGTATAGTTATACTTGGTAGAGATTGGTAGAGATCAAACTTTGTGGAGTGTTTTGGTATTTTATCCACTGAGAATTTGTACATTTTCTGTTTAACATTTTAATTTAACACAAGGACAATCCACCTTAAACAAATAAGACACACTTCTGACCCTGGATTTTGTCACATTTGCTTTGTCCGGGGCATGGCATATGTCACTTCCTAATATACATACTCACCCACAGATATAAAAATCCTTCTTTTTTTTATTTGACAAATTACACTTATATACAAGCACATTGAATAGTTACAAAATGCATCACTCCACATTTATATAAATACATTAAATGATGGAAACCACCAAAAATGTGTTTTTAGCAGACCTGATTGAAAACCGACATTTAGACTTGCGGATCAGAATGGAAACCACTTTTTATAAAGCTTATGAGAGAACTAGAGATGCCCTCATGGTAGAAGCCACTCATTTTACTGATAGGACAGCATCCTACATTCATATTAGTGACCCTACATGGACTATCAAACCTAGATAAAAAGAGCTGCCAATAAGGCTTAAAAGGTAACCCCTTTAGAAACTCATATATATAACTCTAAAATCAAAACCGCTCACACCAAAAATGCTTCACAGTGTATCCGTATAAACACATCCCTACATTTGATGTACTTCTCCTACTTCTATTGTGAACATGACTACATCAACTATACTTGTGAATCTTTTAACATTTTCCTTTTATTAGATTAAATGTCACAATGATATTATATACATCATTCACAAATAGTTTTATACTAAATACCCTTATTAATGAATATCCACCAAATCCTGTACCTAACCACTACATGTATACTTTCTAACTTTTCAAGTGACACTTGAGTTCAAAATCTATATATTAAATATGTTAAACCTTTAAGTTGTGTACCCAAAAACCTTCTTTTTTGTTCAATTTGTTAGCAAAATTCTCACCTCGCCAATGACTATTGATTTTTTTCTCTACAGCCCAAAACACATATAGAATGGGTCTGAATTGTGTTCATGTTTATATTGGGTTGAAACACTGTGTTAAACATCCTTTCTTATATTTTTTACATTGTTCTTGTACCCTGGCTTTTATTTTTCTACCAGTCCTACCTTCGTAACCAAATCCACATGGACATATTAAGAGATAAATTACACTAGCATTGTCACAAGTCATAATAATATCAATTTTAATAGTCTGACCATTGTTTTGGAATAAATTGCCAATTTTCTTTTGTCTCCCTCCTTTGGTCTCTCTACATGTTTTACAATTCCAGCTGCCAGACGAAGGCTCAGTACGAGCCAAAACGCGCGTCGGGGACACAGTCATCCCCGGACACGGGAGCCCACTACATTCATACTCTGGTAAGGACTGGATCTTTTACTTAAATGCCCTCACGCTTTTTGTACATGGTAACTTGTCTGTATGACAACTAATTCCAAATTACTATTTAATTCACTGGCCATGAGATATTTCAGTTTCCAGTCCTTCCCCCTCTTTAACTATTTATACCACATCTCCATATGTATGTATGACTGCATTTTTCTGTGTTTCACCATTTCAGAATTGCATCTGTTTGTCATTTTAAAGTAAATCTTTTGTCTCTCAAACATTTTGTGTATATATATATATGTTTAATCATATCAATAAAGATTGCTATAAAATTTTACCATCCTTTTTACGTGTTAGTCTGGCCGCTTCTCCCTTCTTTTGAGGGGTAAAATAGGTTATTGTTTCACAGTCTTTTAAGGTAACGGACTGGGTGCTACCTTAATACAGGGGTCTACATTGCTTTATGGACGATTTGAGTCCTTCTCCCTGTGTTTCTAATCTTTTTTAATTCTCTTTTAATTCACAATCTCACAATCAAAAAATCCATTCCCATTCTTAATATGCCTTATTATGTCTTTTAGGCTAAAGGCTTTTTAAAAATTGTCATTTTTTTTTTAAACAATCGCAGGATCCCCACACACAGTTTTATATGCCAATTTTTTTCTACAGTTTTTTTTACTCTGATGGTTTCCTTTGAATATTTAGTAATAAAAAGGGGATTTAGCTCTACATCCGCCTTTTAAAACAATATCATTGTTTTTCCTCTTCATTCCCCAGGGTAACCCCTTTCCCTAATCCTATCCTTTGTTACTTCTACCTGACACTGAACATCTTCCTTCTTCACACAGTTTCTTTCAATCCTTTTTATTTGACCTCTAGGGATATTACATATCCACTGTGCATAGCGTCAGCTAGTGATTTAAATAAAACTATTATGTTTACAGGCTTAAAATAATTCCTTGTATTTATAGCCCCACCTTCTCTACAAATTCTCAAATCCAGAAAACAAAAATTTTTTCCCTTATCTCATATGTAATTTCAAGTTAAGATTATTCAAATAATCGACAATTTAAAGACAATCTCGATGCCATAAAATGATGCAATTATCAATGCACCTTTTATATAGCAATACATTTTCCTTATATACATTACTTAAAAAAACCACAATTGTGACTTCTTGATACCACAACATGTACATGCAGCTCAGAATGGCAATTGCAATATGTTTGTTGACATTCACTTGATTAAGCACCGTATAAGGTTCAAACTGAAAAAGATATTGCAGTGCATTATAAAACATATCAAGTAATCACATGTCTCCTGCTCCCTTGTTGTAGTAGTAGTAAAAATAAGTTTAAAAAAATGATGTAAAAATTTTTTTTATCAAACGTGGTCAAAAAGATTTATGAATCCCAAATGCAAACAAATAAAAATTAAAGGTCTGGAGTCTTTAAAAAATAAGCCCTCACATAGCCACTTTAACAAAAGATTTCAAACATAATGCTGCTTGGAAAGGGATGATGAGGAAGGTTTTTTTTTCTGAAAAGGATTTCAGCGTTCAAATGAAGGTCATTAAAAAAAAACTTAAGACATGCCTGTGGTTGCTAAGGTTGCTTTATTGGTTGCTCAGCAGTCAATCAAGCATCTTGGCATTTTTTTTTCTAAACATGGACCTGGATCCCGAACAGGAGTGCTTGCAGTTTGGGTCCACTCATCATAAATGTCTAGTCTAACCGTAAACTGTTGATGATCCTAATCAATGTGTCCCAATATGTTTAATACAATGCAATGTTATTTGCATATTTTAAATTTCAACTAGGTAGCCTGGTATTCTCTCTTTTAGATTTGGGCCCACTGTAATTCAGTCCGACACTAAAACATGTCCATGGATCCAAGTCCACAGGTCCCAGGCCGTGTTAGCCTGCTGCCAATTCCCGTGGCATTGCTAAAATTGAGGGTGCAGGTACTGTGCTGACTGGATGAGGAAGCAGGAGAAAAGGAGGCAGAGTAAGAGCCAACTGGAGGCAATGAGTGCTGTCCAGCAATCCTGGTTGGTGGCAGAATGTGAGTCAAAGCACTTCTTGCCTCCAGCCCAGCCCCACTAAATTAAATGAGTGGCCGCTTGAGGAGATGTAATGTCCTTGTCCATGTTTACTCATCCATATGCCGGTTGTGAGGTCCACCTTGGGACTATTGGCAATCCATAGTGCACATCTGATATTGTCCACCACCTGTTGGTGCAAAATGGGGATGACCTGCTGAGAAAACTGAGAACACATACTGTGGGACATTTCAAAAACAAGCACTTTGGAAATACTCTTATTCAGGACCTGAATGAGCCAATGTAGCAGCCGACAGAGCATCAGGTGTTTCAAGATTTTTTGGTGTCTCATCCAATGCAGCTCCTGTTTACTGTGCATGTGCCTGGTCATCCATGAGGTGCTCAAATTGTGGAGATTTTTTGTCCCTGCTTTATAAACTGGTAGCAAATGACATCTGTTCTGTCTTCTGCACTCTGTGTGAAAAAATTGCATGCCGTGGACTCCCTGTTGGCTTTGTGAGCTGAGTCCCTAAGCACGCTAGACAATAGGAGGCAAAGTCATGGCTGATTACTATGCTTCACCTTCTCACATTTTCAGCAGTGAAAAGATAGATTTTAGAGGTAAAAGGTAATAGGTTGTGGGTTGGAGGTTGCTGCAGTTAAAACAATGTTAGTTGGATCTTGGGATGGAGCTGGCGGCCCGCTGCCAGGCTAGCTTTCATCTGTCCGAGCCCCTGCGTCTCGGCTCCTCCCCACCCAAAATGGGCCTGGGGGCCAGAAGCGTTTACTTTGAAAAAATTATCATTTTCAAAGCAGGCGGGGTCGTTTGAATATTTCATCTAGGAATAATGGAATAGCATAGCGGTTCTATTTTTAATTTTTTTCGGAAATGGTTCCATGATTAAGAGCGACAGTATGGGGCATCCATATTGCACTGCTATGATTGAAACTTCAGGTCTCCAGCATGGCGGCGACAGATGGGCCGAGTTCCATTATGTATCTCTTGGAGAGTCGCAGAGTTGCAGAGCCGCCACCAGGTTATGGCCATTGTCACACACTGCCTGGCTTCAGGTTCAGCGGTGCGAGCATCAAGCTTGGATGAGTAGGTTTGCTCATCTCTAGTGCACACTAAGATTTACACTTAAAATCTCTTTGCCTTGCTCTATGGAGGTATAAACAACCTTATGATAATTTGCTAAATTTGCTAAACCTAACGATAATTTGCTAAAGTTTCTAAATATCCAAGAGGTCATAATTTGTAACCTATTGTTGACTGCAAAGATAATGATTGCACGTGTTCTCCACCTAGGGGTGATTGAGCAGATTGCAATTACAATCTATACAGTAGTTTGGTATTTAAAGATATTATTGACAGTACAGGACAGTGATGTTTATAATATAGTACTGCTCTGTAATATTAGTATGATCTGATGACTTTAACGCTGTCAACTATCCAGCCTTAGACTCTACTTCGTGTAGAACAAATCGATCTGCCTCAATCAATGGTATTCTATGGGACCATGCATTATATGACATATGGCAAACTCAACACTCGGGTCTGCCGCGTTTCACTAAGCTCGTGCGCCCGAGTTCCTGCATCCGTCGCTTCTGCGCCGAGGTCCGCCGGAGTTCACCTGCTTCTTCTCGGTGTTTGTAAGTGCGTGTCTTGCAACACAAATCTAAATGTCCGACGGCCAGCCGATTTCTGTCGCGTGCAAGCCGAAATCTGATCGCATGCGCCAAAATCCCGGGTTAATTCGTCGCAAAATGGAAATCATCGGGAAACCCAACGAAAATGCGTCCGATGGACCCTTAGTAATTGAGCCCCAAAGTATACTCTCGAATTGACATGATTTTAGGGGACAGGTTTTTGCTGGATAAGGTGGAATCCTCAAGTATAGGACTGATCAAATGGTGACATTGGCTGACACATTTTCAGAATTTAACGACTTTATGTGCAGGGCGGACATGACTTCAGTGTCCTACCCACTACACTCGGCAAAAATCGAGTTAGCACCTAGAGAATTCTTTAATTTCAACAACAATGGGGAAGCAGACATATTTCAATATGGATTACCCACAAACGGTATATCAGAGATGATCTATCCAAATTATCTAGCAAAATAAAAAAAGGCCAGAGAGAAATAAATAAACACCTCCTCAGGACAAATTAACAAACAGGCAATAACACAGGCTATTACAGACCAGTTAAACAAAGAAAGGGATCATCTTAGAAACCTGGTGCTGCATAATTATGTTTGCTCTTTAACAAAACTTAAAACTAAATTCTATTCCCTAGACCAAAAAGCTGGGGCTCTACTTGCTAATAAACTCAAAAAGATATTACAGAAATCTGAAATACCCTACCTATACCATCCACATACAGGGGAAAAAGTAATGTTCCCAAGAGAGATAGCCAATGCTTTTATGACATATTATGTGGATCTATATAACCTTAACAAGGACAACTCTTTACATATACAGACCTCAGACCAAATTAAACAATTTCTTGATAAAATATCTCTTCCCGAAATTTCCCCAGAAGCTTTAACCAAACTTAACACTCCTATAACAGAAAAAGAATCTCTTAGCACCATCAAGAGTTTGAAACCTAATAAGACCCCCGGACCAGATGGACTTCCGGGATTATACTACAAAGAATATGCCCATATCCTACCTGAGAAAGTTTTTGAGAAAGCATCACAGATAGGAGCATTTCCACAAACAATGCTCTCAGCCCTTATTGTAACCCTTCCCAAACAGGAGAAGACAACAGACAGACCAAATAATTTCCGTCCCATCTCCCTCTTGAATGAGGACATAAAACTCCACCCAAAAAGTCTAGCAAATAGATTGAAAATAATTTTACCAAGTATTATAGCACTTGACCAATCAGTTTTCACACCAGGCAGACAAACATCAGATAACACAAGAAAACTGATAAATCTCTTACAAACATGTGAAATTAACAATACCCCTGCAACCTTTCTCACGGTGGATGCCAAAAAGGCGTACTACAAGGTGAACTGGGAGTATGTGTTTCAAGCTCTACAGAAATTCGGCCATTAGAGCCCTCTTCTCGTGCCCATCAGCAAAAGTATTCATTAACCCCATAGCGCAATAAGACGTACCCTTACGTCTTGCTGCGCATGGGGGAGTATGAAGAGGGCTCACGGGCTGAGCCCTCTTCATACTCACCGGGCATTTGCTTCATGATGAAGCAAATGCCCGTCGCTAACACCCGGTGCAAGCACCGATCGCGGGTGTTAACCCTTTGATTGCCGCCGGCAAAGCTGCCGGCGGATTTAAAGAGCCGGCGGCGCGTGGGCGCCGCCATCTTGGCTCCGATCGTCACTCCCCGTGACGTCACCGGGGAGCGGCGATCCGTTGTCATGACAGCCTCGGATCACATAAAGATCCGAGGCTATCATGATCTCTGCTATCTATTACAATGTGCGATCTGCACATTGTAATAGATGGTATGCAAAATACCCATATACTGCCATACTGTAGTATGGCAGTATATGATAGGATCAATCAGACAACCTAGGGTTAAAGTACCCTAGGGAATCTGAAAAATAGTAAAAAAATAAAATAAAAAAGAGTTTAAAAAAAAAAATTATATTAAAAAAACATAAAAATTCAAATCACCCCCCTTTCCCTAGAACTGATATAAATATAAATAAACAGTAAAAATCCTAAACACATTAGGTATCGCCGCGTCTGAAAATGCCCGATCTATCAAAATATAATAACCGTTATTCACATTGTTCTACCCCGTAGCGGAAAATAGCGCCCGAAGTCGCAAATTGCATTTTTTTGCCCTTTTGAAAAATAGAAAAATTCTATAAAAAGTGATCAAAAGGTTGCACAGTCCTAAAAATAAAAGCGTTGAAAACGTCATCAGAAGTCGCAAAAAATGACACCACCCACAGCTCTGTACACTAAAGTATGAAAAAGTTATTAGCGCAAGAACACTGTAAAATGAAGATTTTTTTTTCTGTACAGGAGGTTTTAATTTTTGTAAATGTATGAAAACATTATAAAATCTATACAAATTTAGTATCCCCATGATCGTATTGACCCAATGAATGAAGTAGACCTGTCATTTGGGGCGCACAGTGAAAGCTGTACAAACCAAGCCTACAAGAAATGGCGCAAATGTGTTTTTTCATCATTTTCACTGCATTTAGAATTTTTTTTCCGCTTCCCAGTACATGGCACAGAATATTTAATACCATCACTACGAAGTGCAATTTCTTACGCAGAAAATAAGACATCACACAGCTCTGTACATGGAAAAATAAAAAAGTTATAGATTTTTGAAGGTGGGGAGTGAAAAATAAAAACGCAAAAACGAAAAAGGGCCTGGTCCTTAAGGGGTTAATGGCATGTTGACCCAATTGTTCACCCTGTCGACCGGCACCAGACAGGGATGCCCCCTCTCCCCGATAATTTTTATAATTTCAATAGAACCCCTAGCTGAAGCCACGGCCACGTTCCAACCTGAATATCACTGGTATTAAAGTAGGCAAAGAGGAGCACAAAAAAGCCCTCTTCGCCGATGACATAATATTATCATCCACAAACCCTGAAATCTCCTTGATGTACATATTTGATACCTTAAACGAGTTCTGGGAAATTTCTTATTACACGATAAACAAGAGTAAATCCCAAATTCTTCCTCTAAATATATATCCAACAACTTTACAACTTTTAAAAAAAACACTATAAAGTGGACTGGCAGAAGGAACATGTCACCTACCTCGGTATCGAGTTAGCATACCTGACCTCTAACTTATTTAAGCACAATTACATTCCCCTAATGAATAAAATTGACAAGGAGCTAGCAGAATATTCCAAAGGACTCCTATCATGGTGTGGCAGGATAGCATCATACAAGATGATGATTCTCCCTAAATACTTATATCTCTTTAGAACCCTTCCCATCCCAATAGCAGAAGCTTATTTCAGGAAGGCACGTGCACAAGTTAGGAAATTCATCTGGAAAGACAACAATCCGAGGGTTGCTCTCCATATCTTAACAAGGCCCAAACCAAATGGGAGTCTAGCAGTACCAGAACTCAAAGACTACTATCATGCAGCAACCCTGGAACAATCTTAAAATTTGCAATTATTTAACTAACAAACTAAATCACCTGCCTTTGCTTAGAAAGCAAATAATCACATGGATGAAAAATAAATCCCCTGGGGAAAAAATGGATATCTTTCTTTTATAACTCTATAGGCAATAAAATGGAAACAGGGAAACTACCATACATGGTGGCTTGGGAAAAAGATCTAAATTTATAATACATACACCTCCAATTACAACAATTCCAAAAACTAGCATATAACATATTCAGAAGTATATCTCACTTGGAAGCCATTGTTAAAACATATATGTGATGGTATTTCACCCCAGTCAGAATAAACAAGATATTTCCATTAACCCCCCCCCCCCCACCTTCCCCGGGATGCTGGAGAGGTTGTGGACAAAAAAGGGACAATACTACATACCTTATGGTCCTGTCCTAAAATCTAAGGCTTATGTCATCAAACATACACAGTCCTGGCAAACCTCGTAATAAATAATATACCATACTCCCCAGACACAGCTCTGCTACTTATAGACCTGCATACCTTTCCCCCCAGGAAAAGAACCATCTATGGTCACATTTTACTCTGTACCAAAATTACCCTTACACCACATTGGAAAAAATAGGGCCCCCCGGAATAGGATAAACCCTAACACAGGTCAACACAACCTGTGGATATGAAAAGACACAGACAATTATAATAAGACTCTAGGCTTGACTTTATGTTTGTGTTTAATGTTACTGTTAAATGTTATTGAGGAAAAATATCAAATAACGGACTATTATCTTGAACAAGCAATTTTACAACCGTTCTAGCTCCCCCTGGTCTCTGTCATGAGGACCTAACAGGGTAAAGGGCAAGACTGAAACAAATGTTCGATGGAATCAAGCAAGGAAAATGTGTACTGTAACATACCTATAATTATAGCATTGTTCATTTGTTGTGAGAATCAATGTGGTCCAAAGGGCCAAATGGTTGTTCGATTTTATATCTGTCATAATGTGAAAAGTTCTATAAAATATATAAAAAAAAGATGTGTCTTTAATAAGTTTATTTAAAAAGAAGTTATATTCTTTAATAAATGAGGGTTTTAATTTTTAAAATGATGTTTTAAATGTTTACAATATTCTTTGTACAAAGCCATTCTACATTTCTGAGATAACAAGTTAATGGGATTAACAAATGATGAGCACACTGAGCAATTATTCTATAAAGGTGCTGAATTGGGTTTTACTCATTACTAGATCTGCAGTGTACAGTTCATACCAGTAAGTAAACAAGGATTAAGAAGGTCAATTAATGCTGCACAGCTGGAAATCTATAACAGAGATATACTTTGCAAAATACATTTAACATGAAGTAATAACAGGTATACAGGGTAGATGAAAAAATCAAGGACAGAGTGTGCAGTGTCATTTCATTATGTTAACGATAAATGTTATTAATTTCCAAAGGAAATAGCTTAAGCTTAAATTTGCTATATTAAGAACAAATTTGCATTTTTATAATAAGATTTTGAGGTCACCTTTTATCAACATTAGCTGTAAGTAATGTGTCATCAGAAAATGACCTATAGTATTTTTTACTGACCAGAGTCTTCTGTAATGTTATAAATATTGTGATTTAGCTGCCTAGCTTTGTTGATATATTTTTAAGAATTATACGAAATGAAAAAAATGACATGGCTTTATAAACTGAGCCAGCTATATTACAACATTGATCAGTGTAGTTACTGATTTTGGATGTTAATGCAATGTACTGGGAACAGACTGGAACAGTAGAGGAAGACAGTAGGTCCAAACGCTAAACCTACTTTCCATCCCCCCTTACCTAATTTACTCGAAAACCCTAGCAATAAGGGACAAATAGGAGAAAATCCCATTCTGTTCCACAGTGCAAAACACAAAGACACAATACAAACAAATAGAGCAGTCAGCAAAGCCAGATTCTAACTAAACAGTACACAATTACAAGAAAAGAGAGTAGTCAGAACACAAGCAATAAATGAAGATAGCAGGAGATCAGAATCACAAAATAAACAGGAGCCTACCAAGATTCCCACATTACAGGCACCCTTAGAAGGGTGGGCAGACCACTTATGTAATATTAGAACCCCAGACCCAAATAGTGACTGGATCAGAACTCAAATACAGATAAAACTGAGGAGCAAGGGATTAATATGTGTAAAGGGAGAACTTGTCAATAACAGCAGGTCAACTGTTGATAAAGAAGAGTCAAGCTTCAGGAAAGTAATGGGTGTAGTTCTAATCAATCCAAAAAGCCAGCAAACTTAAACCCATGTTCACGCTGACATTGTCATAATTGAAAAATGTTCTTCCACATGACAGGTTCCATTAAAATTGGAAAAATAAGGGAACTGCCATACATGATTGCTAGAGATGAGCGAACATGCTCGTCCGAGCTTGATGCTCGGTCGAGCATTAGGGTACTCGAAACTGCTCGTTACTCGGACGAATACTTCGCCCGCTCGAGAAAATGGCAGCTCCCGCCGTTTTGCTTTTTGGCGGCCAGAAACAGAGCCAATCACAAGCCAGGAGACTCTGCACTCCACCCAGCATGACGTGGTACCCTTACACGTCGATAGCAGTGGTTGGCTGGCCAGATCAGGTGACCCTGGGATAGACTAGCCGCTGGCCGCGCTGCTCGGATCATTCTGTCTCTGGATGCCGCTAGGGAGAGAGCTGCTGCTGGTCAGGGAAAGCGTTAGGGTGTTCTATTAGCTTACTGTTAGGCAGGAGTGATTCTCAAAGAACCCAACAGCCCTTCTTAGGGCTACAATAACGTTCTACTTTTTTTATTTTAATTTGCATCTTTTACCATTTTGTGAGGAATTAGCAGGGGGACTTGCTACCGTTGTGTTTAGCTCTTAGTGGCACACATATCCATAGCAAAGACCGAAGTGGGAAAATTCAGTAGGGGTTGGATTTCTATTAGGCAATAACTCAGTGTCATCTCATCTGGCATAGTAGTGTGCTTCCTTTGATACTTGGCTAGAAAATAGCCATAGGAGAATACAAACAGCTTCTTGAAGCCTACAGTAGCGTTCTATATATTTGATTTCTGGTTGATCTGCTGGTGGCTGTAGTTTCTGCAGTGCATGTACTTGCCAATTCTGAGCAATTTGTAGTGAGACTTGCGACCGCTGTGTTCTGCGCTTAGTGGCGCACATATCCATAGCAAAGGCCGAAGTGGCAAAATTCAGTAGGGGTTGGATTTCTATTAGGCAATAACTCAGTGTCATCTCATCTGGCATAGTACTGTGCTTCCTTTGATACTTGGCTAGAAAATAGCCATAGGAGAATACAAACAGCTTCTTGAAGCCTACAGTAGCGTTCTATATATTTGATTTCTGGTTGATCTGCTGGTGGCTGTAGTTTCTGCAGTGCATGTACTTGCCAATTCTGAGCAATTTGTAGTGAGACTTGCGACCGCTGTGTTCTGCGCTTAGTGGCGCACATATCCATAGCAAAGGCCGAAGTGGCAAAATTCAGTAGGGGTTGGATTTCTATTAGCCAATAACTCAGTGTCATCTCATCTGGCATAGTACTGTGCTTCCTTTGATACTTGGCTAGAAAATAGCCATAGGAGAATACAAACAGCTTCTTGAAGCCTACAGTAGCGTTCTATATATTTGATTTCTGGTTGATCTGCTGGTGGCTGTAGTTTCTGCAGTGCATGTACTTGCCAATTCTGAGCAATTTGTAGTGAGACTTGCGACCGCTGTGTTCTGCGCTTAGTGGCGCACATATCCATAGCAAAGGCCGAAGTGGCAAAATTCAGTAGGGGTTGGATTTCTATTAGCCAATAACTCAGTGTCATCTCATCTGGCATAGTACTGTGCTTCCTTTGATACTTGGCTAGAAAATAGCCATAGGAGAATACAAACAGCTTCTTGAAGCCTACAGTAGCGTTCTATATATTTGATTTCTGGTTGATCTGCTGGTGGCTGTAGTTTCTGCAGTGCATGTACTTGCCAATTCTGAGCAATTTGTAGTGAGACTTGCGACCGCTGTGTTCTGCGCTTAGTGGCGCACATATCCATAGCAAAGGCCGAAGTGGCAAAATTCAGTAGGGGTTGGATTTCTATTAGGCAATAACTCAGTGTCATCTCATCTGGCATAGTACTGTGCTTCCTTTGATACTTGGCTAGAAAATAGCCATAGGAGAATACAAACAGCTTCTTGAAGCCTACAGTAGCGTTCTATATATTTGATTTCTGGTTGATCTGCTGGTGGCTGTAGTTTCTGCAGTGCATGTACTTGCCAATTCTGAGCAATTTGTAGTGAGACTTGCGACCGCTGTGTTCTGCGCTTAGTGGCGCACATATCCATAGCAAAGGCCGAAGTGGCAAAATTCAGTAGGGGTTGGATTTCTATTAGGCAATAACTCAGTGTCATCTCATCTGGCATAGTACTGTGCTTCCTTTGATACTTGGCTAGAAAATAGCCATAGGAGAATACAAACAGCTTCTTGAAGCCTACAGTAGCGTTCTATATATTTGATTTCTGGTTGATCTGCTGGTGGCTGTAGTTTCTGCAGTGCATGTACTTGCCAATTCTGAGCAATTTGTAGTGAGACTTGCGACCGCTGTGTTCTGCGCTTAGTGGCGCACATATCCATAGCAAAGGCCAAAGTGGCAAAATTCAGTAGGGGTTGGATTTCTATTAGGCAATAACTCAGTGTCATCTCATCTGGCATAGTAGTGTGCTTCCTTTGATACTTGGCTAGAAAATAGCCATAGGAGAATACAAACAGCTTCTTGAAGCCTACAGTAGCGTTCTATATATTTGATTTCTGGTTGATCTGCTGGTGGCTGTAGTTTCTGCAGTGCATGTACTTGCCAATTCTGAGCAATTTGTAGTGAGACTTGCGACCGCTGTGTTCTGCGCTTAGTGGCGCACATATCCATAGCAAAGGCCGAAGTGGCAAAATTCAGTAGGGGTTGGATTTCTATTAGGCAATAACTCAGTGTCATCTCATCTGGCATAGTACTGTGCTTCCTTTGATACTTGGCTAGAAAATAGCCATAGGAGAATACAAACAGCTTCTTGAAGCCTACAGTAGCGTTCTATATATTTGATTTCTGGTTGATCTGCTGGTGGCTGTAGTTTCTGCAGTGCATGTACTTGCCAATTCTGAGCAATTTGTAGTGAGACTTGCGACCGCTGTGTTCTGCGCTTAGTGGCGCACATATCCATAGCAAAGGCCGAAGTGGCAAAATTCAGTAGGGGTTGGATTTCTATTAGCCAATAACTCAGTGTCATCTCATCTGGCATAGTACTGTGCTTCCTTTGATACTTGGCTAGAAAATAGCCATAGGAGAATACAAACAGCTTCTTGAAGCCTACAGTAGCGTTCTATATATTTGATTTCTGGTTGATCTGCTGGTGGCTGTAGTTTCTGCAGTGCATGTACTTGCCAATTCTGAGCAATTTGTAGTGAGACTTGCGACCGCTGTGTTCTGCGCTTAGTGGCGCACATATCCATAGCAAAGGCCAAAGTGGCAAAATTCAGTAGGGGTTGGATTTCTATTAGGCAATAACTCAGTGTCATCTCATCTGGCATAGTAGTGTGCTTCCTTTGATACTTGGCTAGAAAATAGCCATAGGAGAATACAAACAGCTTCTTGAAGCCTACAGTAGCGTTCTATATATTTGATTTCTGGTTGATCTGCTGGTGGCTGTAGTTTCTGCAGTGCATGTACTTGCCAATTCTGAGCAATTTGTAGTGAGACTTGCGACCGCTGTGTTCTGCGCTTAGTGGCGCACATATCCATAGCAAAGGCCAAAGTGGCAAAATTCAGTAGGGGTTGGATTTCTATTAGGCAATAACTCAGTGTCATCTCATCTGGCATAGTAGTGTGCTTCCTTTGATACTTGGCTAGAAAATAGCCATAGGAGAATACAAACAGCTTCTTGAAGCCTACAGTAGCGTTCTATATATTTGATTTCTGGTTGATCTGCTGGTGGCTGTAGTTTCTGCAGTGCATGTACTTGCCAATTCTGAGCAATTTGTAGTGAGACTTGCGACCGCTGTGTTCTGCGCTTAGTGGCGCACATATCCATAGCAAAGGCCGAAGTGGCAAAATTCAGTAGGGGTTGGATTTCTATTAGGCAATAACTCAGTGTCATCTCATCTGGCATAGTACTGTGCTTCCTTTGATACTTGGCTAGAAAATAGCCATAGGAGAATACAAACAGCTTCTTGAAGCCTACAGTAGCGTTCTATATATTTGATTTCTGGTTGATCTGCTGGTGGCTGTAGTTTCTGCAGTGCATGTACTTGCCAATTCTGAGCAATTTGTAGTGAGACTTGCGACCGCTGTGTTCTGCGCTTAGTGGCGCACATATCCATAGCAAAGGCCGAAGTGGCAAAATTCAGTAGGGGTTGGATTTCTATTAGGCAATAACTCAGTGTCATCTCATCTGGCATAGTACTGTGCTTCCTTTGATACTTGGCTAGAAAATAGCCATAGGAGAATACAAACAGCTTCTTGAAGCCTACAGTAGCGTTCTATATATTTGATTTCTGGTTGATCTGCTGGTGGCTGTAGTTTCTGCAGTGCATGTACTTGCCAATTCTGAGCAATTTGTAGTGAGACTTGCGACCGCTGTGTTCTGCGCTTAGTGGCGCACATATCCATAGCAAAGGCCAAAGTGGCAAAATTCAGTAGGGGTTGGATTTCTATTAGGCAATAACTCAGTGTCATCTCATCTGGCATAGTAGTGTGCTTCCTTTGATACTTGGCTAGAAAATAGCCATAGGAGAATACAAACAGCTTCTTGAAGCCTACAGTAGCGTTCTATATATTTGATTTCTGGTTGATCTGCTGGTGGCTGTAGTTTCTGCAGTGCATGTACTTGCCAATTCTGAGCAATTTGTAGTGAGACTTGCGACCGCTGTGTTCTGCGCTTAGTGGCGCACATATCCATAGCAAAGGCCGAAGTGGCAAAATTCAGTAGGGGTTGGATTTCTATTAGGCAATAACTCAGTGTCATCTCATCTGGCATAGTAGTGTGCTTTGATACTTGGCTAGAAAATAGCCATAGCAATAGGATAGCATTGTTTGGTTTTAAAAACTCAAAAAAAAACAAAAAACACAAAAAAAAAAAAAAACACAAAAAAAAACAAAAAAAAGTAAAGAAAAAAATAAAGTTATAACTCTCATTTTAAAAATGTTTAACCCGAGGGCTAGGGGTAGAGGACGAGGGCGGGGACGTGGGCGTCCAACTACTGCAGGGGTCAGAGGCCGTGGTCCTGGGCGGGGTGAGACACCACCTGCTGATGAGGGAGCAGGGGAACGCCGCAGAGCTACACTCCCTAGGTTCATGTCTGAAGTTACTGGGACTCGTGGTAGAGCACTGTTGAGGCCAGAACAGTGCGAACAGGTGATGTCGTGGATTGCTGACAATGCTTCGAGCAATTTGTCCACCACCAGTCAGTCTTCCACGCAGTCCACCCATGTCACCGAAATCGCCACTCCTCCAGCTCCTGCACCTCAGCCTCCTCCCCCCCAGTCTGCCCCCTCCCAGGAAAATTTGGCATTTGAACCGGCATACTCTGAGGAACTGTTTTCTGGACCCTTCCCACAGTCACAAACCACTTGTCCGGTTGCTGCTGAGCAATTTTCCGATGCCCAGGTTTTCCACCAGTCACAGTCTGTGGGTGATGATGACCTTCTTGACGTAGTGGAAGTGTGTAAAGAGGTGTCCGACGATGAGGAGACACGGTTGTCAGACAGTGGGGAAGTTGTTGTCAGGGCAGGAAGTCCGAGGGGGGAGCAGACTGAGGGATCGGAGGATGATGAGGTGACAGACCCAAGCTGGGTTGAGAGGCCGGGTGAACACAGTGCTTCTGAGACGGAGGAGAGTCCTCGACCTGAACAGGTTGGAAGAGGCAGTGGTGGGGCCAGACGGAGAGGCAGGGCCAGAGCTGGTGCATCAGCGCCACTGTCAACTAGTGAAGCTCCCGTGGTGAGGGCTCTTGCGGCGAGGGCTAGATCTTCAGAAGTGTGGAGGTTCTTTAAGGAAACACCGGATGACCGACGGACTGTGGTGTGCAACATTTGCCAAACCAGGCTCAGCAGGGGTTCCACCACTACTAGCTTAACTACCACCAGTATGCGCAGGCATATGAATGCTAAGCACCCCACTCAGTGGCAACAAGCCCGTTCACCTCCGGCCGTGCACACCACTGCTCCTTCCCCTGTGTCAGCTGCTAGTCAGCCCCCTGCCCAGGACCCTGGCACAAAAACCCCATCGTCGCCTCCACGATCCTCCACAGCATCCACCAGCGTTCAGCTCTCCATACCCCAGACGCTGGAGCGGAAACGCAAATATAGTGCAACCCACCCGCACGCCCAAGCCCTTAATGTGCACATCTCCAGATTGCTTAGCCTGGAGATGCTGCCCTATAGGCTAGTAGAGACCGAGGCCTTTCGCAACCTCATGGCGGCGGCCGCCCCTCGGTATTCGGTCCCCAGCCGCCACTACTTTTCCCGATGTGCCGTCCCAGCCCTGCACCAGCACGTGTCAGACAACATCATCCGTGCCCTGACCAACGCCGTTTCTGACAAGGTCCACCTGACCACGGACACGTGGACGAGTGCTGCCGGGCAGGGTCACTATATATCGCTGACGGCACATTGGGTTAACTTGGTGGAGGCTGGGACCGAGTCTGACCCTGGGGCTGCTCATATACTGCCGACGCCGAGGATTGCGGGGCCTACCTCGGTCCAGGTGTTTCAGGCCTACTATGCCTCCTCCTCCTCCCACCCCTCCTCCACCTCCTCCTCCGAACTACCATCCGTGGGCACGGCGCCATCAGTCGGTAGCTCTAGGCACAGCAGCAGTGCCGTCGCTAAGCGACAGCAGGCGGTGCTCAAACTGCTGAGCCTAGGCGACAAAAGGCACACCGCCCAAGAGCTATTACAGGGCATCACGGCGCAGACTGATCTGTGGCTGGCACCGCTGAACCTCAAGCCGGGAATGGTTGTGTGTGACAACGGCCGTAACCTGGTGGCGGCTCTGCAACTCGGCAGACTGACACATGTGCCATGCCTGGCCCATGTGTTAAATCTGATAGTGCAGCGTTTCCTCAAGACATACCCCAATCTGTCTGATTTGCTCACGAAGGTGCGCCGCATCTGTGCGCATTTCAGGAAGTCCAGCCCAGATGCTGCCACTCTCAGGGCAGCGCAGCGCCGCCTCCAACTGCCCGCTCACCGACTGTTGTGCGACGTGCCCACGAGGTGGAATTCAACACTGACCATGTTATCCAGAGTTTACCAGCAGCGCAGAGCGATTGTAGACTGCCAGATGTCAACTTCCACCAGAACTGGTAGTCAGGTCAGTCAGCTTCCTCAAGTCTACAATGAGGAGTGGACGTGGATGTCTGATATCTGTCAGGTGCTGAGTAACTTTGAGGAGTCAACACAGATGGTCAGTGGCGATGCCGCCATCATCAGCCTCACCATCCCGCTGCTTGGCCTGTTGAAAAACTCTCTGGTCAGCATGAAGTCGGAAGCTTTGCGCTCGTCACAAGAGACGGGGGAAGAATATTCCCTTGTTGATAGCCAAAGCACCCTGAGGTCTGTTTCTCAGCGCATATCGGAGGAGGTGGAGGTGGAGGAGGATGAGGAGGAAGAGGAGGAGAATGTTGGCGAGACACAAGAGGGGACCATTGTTGAGTCCTTCACTGTTCAGCGTGTATGGGCAGAAGAAGAGGAGTTGGAGGAGTTGGAGGAGGAGGAAATGGACAGTCAGGCCAGTGAGGGGAGTGAATTCTTACGCGTTGGTACTCTGGCGCATATGGCAGATTTCATGCTAGGCTGCTTATCCCGTGACCCTCGCGTTCAAAGAATTTATTCCAGCACCGATTACTGGGTGTTCACTCTCCTGGACCCACGGTACAAGCAAAATCTTCCCACTCTCATCCCTGGAGAGGAAAGGAGTGTGAGAATGCATGAATACCAGCAGGCCCTGGTGCACAAGCTGAAACAGTATTTCCCTTCTGACAGCGCTAGCGGCAGAGTGCGTAGTTCTGCGGGACAAGTAGCGAGGGAGAGTAGGCGAGCAGGCAGCTTGTCCAGCACTGGCAAGGGTACGCTTTACAAGGCTTTTGCCAGCTTTATGTCACCCCAGCAAGACACTGTCACCTGTCCCCAGTCTCGGCAGAGTAGGGCTGATCTTTACAGAAAGATGGTGAGGGAGTACGTAGCTGACCATACCATCGTCCTAAATGATCACACAGCTCCCTACAACTACTGGGTTTCAAAGCTGGACATGTGGCACGAACTGGCGCTCTACGCCTTGGAGGTTCTTGCCTGCCCTGCCGCTAGCGTCTTGTCCGAGCGGGTTTTCAGTGCAGCTGGTGGCATCATCACCGATAAGCGTACACGCCTGTCGACTGACAGCGCTGACAGGCTGACGCTTATTAAAATGAATAAAGGCTGGATTTCTCAGAATTTCCAATCTCCACCAGGTGAAGGAAGCTCAACCTGAATAATTGATCCACTCCTCCTCCTCCTCATTTTCCTCCTTCTCCTCCTCTTTGTACAGTAAAGCAGAGGAAACTGGCTATTTTTTGACAGGGCCCACTGGCTCTTGCTATAGTACTTCATGCATTTAATTTTTCTGGAGGGCCACCTACCCGGTCCTCTGTTTGAAACAATTTTTGTGAGTGCCACATACAGGCACTCAATCTATTCCATTTTACTGCAGGGCCACCTACCTGCTCCTCTGGTTTGAAACATTTTTGGGACTGCCACATACAGGCACTCAATCTATTCCATTTTACTGCAGGGCCACCTACCTGCTCCTCTGGTTTGAACAATTTTTGGGACTGCCACATACAGGCACTCAATCTATTCCATTTTACTGCAGGGCCACCTACCTGCTCCTCTGGTTTGAACAATTTTTGGGACTGCCACATACAGGCACTCAATCTATTCCATTTTACTGCAGGGCCACCTACCTGCTCCTCTGGTTTGAACAATTTTTGGGACTGCCACATACAGGCACTCAATCTATTCCATTTTACTGCAGGGCCACCTACCTGCTCCTCTGGTTTGAACAATTTTTGGGACTGCCACATACAGGCACTCAATCTATTCCATTTTACTGGAGGGCCACCTACCTGCTCCTCTGGTTTGAAACATTTTTGGGACTGCCACATACAGGCACTCAATCTATTCCATTTTACTGCAGGGCCACCTACCTGCTCCTCTGGTTTGAACAATTTTTGGGACTGCCACATACAGGCACTCAATCTATTCCATTTTACTGCAGGGCCACCTACCTGCTCCTCTGGTTTGAAACATTTTTGGGACTGCCACATACAGGCACTCAATCTATTCCATTTTACTGCAGGGCCACCTACCTGCTCCTCTGGTTTGAACAATTTTTGGGACTGCCACATACAGGCACTCAATCTATTCCATTTTACTGGAGGGCCACCTACCTGCTCCTCTGGTTTGAAACATTTTTGGGACTGCCACATACAGGCACTCAATCTATCCCATTTTACTGGAGGGCCACCTACCTGCTCCTCTGGTTTGAAACATTTTTGGGACTGCCACATACAGGCACTCAATCTATTCCATTTTACTGCAGGGCCACCTACCTGCTCCTCTGGTTTGAACAATTTTTGGGACTGCCACATACAGGCACTCAATCTATTCCATTTTACTGGAGGGCCACCTACCTGCTCCTCTGGTTTGAAACATTTTTGGGACTGCCACATACAGGCACTCAATCTATCCCATTTTACTGGAGGGCCACCTACCTGCTCCTCTGGTTTGAAAAATGTTTGGGACTGCCACATACAGGCACTATCCAAATTAAATTGTCTCCATAGCAGCCTCCACACGTTGTCTCCATTGCTACCTCCAAAAGTCGTCCATATAGCTGCCTCCATACATCGTCCCTTTATCAAACGAGGTGTGTCAGGCAGAAATTTGGGTTGTTTTCATGGATTCCACATCAAAGTTGTTAACTTTGTCGCCACCCTGCTGTGTTATCCACAAAATATACTGGCAAACTTTTACCATTTAGGGATATTATTTCAGCGCTTCTTGCGCATCTGTTTACATTCCCCTCACCCGGCATATCCTAAACTTATAAGAACGCTACTACACTTGATCTTATACAAAAGGTTCTTAGAAGTGCTGTTTGGGGAGTAGCCTAGAGACAGGGGCTTGGATTGGCGAAAGCTCGCCTGGCAGCGGAACGCCAGCTCCATGCGCATCATGCGCTTCTTGCGCATCTGTTTACATTCCCCTCACCCGCCATATCCCAAACTTATAAGAACGCTACTACACTTAACTTGGTGCAGGCTGGGACCGAGTCTGACCCTGGGGCTGGTCATATACTGCCGACGCAGAGAATTGCGGGGCCTACCTCGGTCCAGGTCTCAAAGGCCTACTATACCTCCTCCCACCCCTCCTCCACCTCCTCCTCCTCCGAATTACCATCCGTGGGCATGGCGCCATCAGTCGGTAGCTCTAGGCACAGCAGCAGTGCCGTCGCTAAGCGACAGCAGGCGGTGCTGAAACTGCTGAGCCTAGGCGATAAAAGGCACACCGCCCAAGAGCTATTACAGGGCATTCCACATCAAAGTTGTTAACTTTGTCGCCACCCTGCTGTGTAATCCCCAAAATATACTTGCAAACTTTTACCATTTAGGGATATTATTTCAGCGCTTCTTGCGCATCTGTTTACATTCCCCTCACCCGCCATATCCTAAACTTATAAGAACGCTACTACACTTGATCTTATACAAAAGGTTCTTAGAAGTGCTGTTTGGGGAGTAGCCTATAGACAGGGGCTTGGATTGGCGAAAGCTCGCCTGGCAGCGGAGCGCCAGCTCCATGCCAAGATCCAACTAACATAGTTTTAACTGCAGCACCTTTAATCTACTACTAGTTCACTGCCTCCATACATCGTCCCCTTATCAAACGAGCTGTGTCAGGCAGAATTTTGGGTTGTTTTCATGGCTTCCATGTTAACTTTGTCGCCACCCTGCTGTGTAATCCACAAAATATACTGGCAAACTTTTATCATGTACCGATATTATTTGAGCGCTTCTTGCTCACCTCCTTTGGTTCCTCTCTGCCACCCATTGGTTTGAAGCCTGAGTCCATTTAGGGTATGTCGCCATGACACTCTCTAGCCTGCTGCCGCTGCCTCTGCATGCCGTCCCCTATAGTGTCAGGGTCAATTATTGGATGTTTTAGATGCTATCTAGCTTCATTCTGTCACTCTGTCATGGCCATGCTGTTGCCCATAATTTTGGCATAATGGTGCGATTATGCAGCCTCAGAGGCATCCATGCATGCTGCCCCTGCTGTTTCCTGTCCATTTCCGTGGTGTTTCCATCCTTTTCTGAGGTTCCCAGGTGTTTGGCCAAGCTTCCCTGTGCAGAGCCTTGGTCCCCTTGAAAAATGCTCGAGTCTCCCATTGACTTCAATGGGGTTCGTTATTCGAGACGAGCACTCGAGCATCGGGAAAAGTTCGTCTCGAATAACGAGTACCCGAGCATTTTAGTGTTCGCTCATCTCTAATGATTGCTATCATGCTGCTTCTAGGAGTTTTTTTTACCAAGGACATAAAAACTTCCATTAAGTTTGGGCAATCCAAATCATCATAAATTCTGAGGCCCTTTTTCATTATTCCTATCTGCCTTTATTGAATGCTTCTTTGTCATTAAAAATTATTCTGTGGATATTTCACTTAAATAAACCTCCAATTTAGATGCCTTCAATTGTAAAAATGTACATGGTATTTAGTGAAATAAAGGGGTAGGACAGCAATCCTTTTCTTTTTGGAGAAGGTTGTGATGGTCTCCGCGGCGAAAGATTCTGATGCAGGAAACCAGGAATCAGCAGCCTTCAAGGAGGGAGCCACAGCACCAAACGTTAAATTCCAAAAAGTTTATTTACATGTGCATCCAAACATGATAAGCGCGATGTTTCGATTCACAATGAATCTTTATCAAGCATAAGATGGCGATCGCCAGTACATATATATACAAAAAGTGCTCAGTGACATAATTTCCCTTATGACGTGATCTGTGATTAAATATACATATAACAGTGTGGCCTGTTATACGTGGGCGAGACTACACAGGAGTGCCGCCTACGGATAAATCATCACAAATCAACAATTAGAATTTGTAAAACTGATTTACCCCTTCCAGACCACTTCACAAAAAATCATCACCATATCTCTCAACTCCGATTCCGCATTATTGATGGGGTCCAAAAACATTGTAGGGGAGGTGATAGGGAAAGAGCACTAAAACGTCTTGAACTCCAATGGATCTACGAACTCAATACTCTTGAACCCAATGGGCTGAACAGAGAATTCAAAATGGGCGGTGTCATCTAGGTCCCTAACTGATATGTTTGCACCTACTGTCTGTATTGTACTATGATCTCTAAGTTTTGTACCCGGTTACCTTGGTTTACTGTTCTCTCCGTTATGGAGATAAATCTATGTTGAGTTCTTTTAAATAACTTTCTCACATTTTTTTCCACAGATTGTGATTTTGTCACTTCACTCTGTATATGTCTTATTCCCCGTGGGTGAATGTCTCCTTCCCAATTATGAGGATCTGTTTCCCCCTCCGTGTTGGCAGGTATGATTATACTATATCTATCTGGATGCCCTCCTTGTTCCTCCCCCCCCTCTTTTCTGTAGCTTGGGGGTGTATGTGTGTACCTGCATGACGCTACTTGTTATCTATATATTAATATGCACTTTCCCACAAATGGGACATCGGAATAATTAGCAATATCTATAGCATTTATTGGACAAATACGTGGGTATTACTACTGGTGTGAAGAACCAGTCTGAATATATGGACATATGCCACCAGATACAACCCTATACGTTCAGTCCTGCATGGCCCATTTACAGGTACCAAAATTGGGGCTTTTCTGTGCTGGCCGTGACACGGTCTTGTTAGGACATGTATGGTCCGTCCTAGCCAGCCCCAGGCACCATAGGAGGCTTGTTACGTATGCTTTAGATGACTGCATGACCCCTGAATATAACTGTGTTTTTATGATCCCTTTTTTGTATTTAGGGTATCCACTTAGATATTCTTGATTTTACTGGTGCCGCATCTGCAGAGGTATTCTCGGTGCCACTTACTGTTTAATTTGATGACTTACCGCATCTACTTCTTGCACGCTCCATGGAATGAGATATATCACATGATCGGAATAAACACCATGGAGTTAATACAGATCAGGTGACCAAGATCACCATGACAACCTCGCTAACTACGCATGCGCAGTTGAAAAGGACTCGGAGGAGATCCATGGAGACACATCCCATCAACAACGCACAGATGACGGGGATACACACCTGTATTAATCACTGTTGGATAGTAATCATTGTTCATTTTAATGGATTGTGATGTTTAAAGTATATATATTTATTAATACTGACTTGTGGAGTATACAACTCCCTTTTAACACCAATTTTTTATGAATTATATGTATATTTAATTACAGATCACCTCATAAGGGAAATTATGTCACTGAGCATTTTTTGTATATATATGTACTGGTGATCGCCATTTTTATGCTTGATAAAGATTCATTGCGAATCGAAATGTTGCGCTTATCATGTTTGGATAAACATGTAAATAAACTTTTTGGAATTTAACGTTTGGTGCTGTGGCTCCCTCCTTAAACAGTCTCTGGCTAAATCCACACAACCATGTGTGCATTATGGACCCCAAACAAGGGAAAGTGATCCCCTGGTTGAAGCCTGTTTCAATATTGATGGGCCATTGCACACCCCACCCATGTCCAACGGAAATAAGCTGCCTCACTGCAAAGCATGGCAGTAACAGGACCTGCTCTATAATTTGTGGTACAGCCACTCAGGTCTCTCATGGTGCAGTGAGAATGAAATTGTTCCTTTTACTTCAATGTTCATAAATATACATACATCTTCTCAGTGATCATAGTAATTTTGTCATCACATATAATATAGCTTGCAAAATGTTGTTTCATAGTGAGTGCAATCATAAAGAATATATATTTCTTGCTAGATTCAGCATAGTCCAACGTTAAAATGGTATATACACTCACATATATTCAGACCTTGGGCAGAGACTCACACTCCTCAGACAGTTGGATCAACTTGTGTGAGCCACTGTAAGTGACATTTCGGAGGAACCATGCCCCCTTCCTCAGACATTCTTCCTGATGTATTCTGTCTGCTTATATCTGGTATCTTCCGACGCCTTGGCTTGTCTTTTTAGTTTTCACTATTGTCTATCGATTTGATACTTCGTTGTCCTCTAAGTTTTATACTAGGGTCTGGCATCTTTTCCTTAGCATTTCTTTGTCGTCTTCTGTTGGTATTACCTTCACTCAGAGTAAAGCAGGGACTATCACCCAGTTACTGGCCATCACCAGGTGGCTTTGAGTAAGTAGGTAGGGACCATCTGGTAGGTTCAGTTTTAGGGCTCACAGTCTGTATCCATCTCTCTGTTCTCAGTCTGACACATTACCCATTTGTTATTCACTGAAAGCTTACTGGGAAACAAAAAAAGTAATTGTGGAAAAAATATGCCCCACGCAATGCTGATTTTATGGTTGTATTCAAAAACCTGTTGAAAGTGTACCTCATCTTTCAACAAACTTTATAGGAATAAGTAAGCCAATGTGTGAAAATTACACTGCTCCTTATCATTATGTAAATTGTAAGATTGTTCGGTCGCACAGTAGAGTATGTTCCTTGTGCTATAAATTCAATGTAAAGTAATGCATTGACAAAAAGGTTAAATGATGCATTAGTAAAGAATCTTTAATGGTAGCTTATGAGTGTGGCCTTTCAGCTACTACACCAAGTATATAGAACAAAATATAGAATAAAGTAAAAATTGTGATCTATAGATTATAGCTTTAGAACGTGGATAAAGTACATAGTATGCAAATTATTATATGTACAATAGCATGATTTTGAGGCACAGAATCAAAAGACATTTTAGATCATGGATGATAATTGGTATTGTGGCAGGGTAGCAGAGTGCCAGCAGAGTGCCAAGTGCCGAATGACAAAGTGTGGAGGTGGCAGCAGCAGGTCAGAGAGTGGCACAATCACAGTGTGTGTAGGTGGGAGACAGCAGTAGCAGCAGCATGAGGCCAGAGAGTGACACAATGACAAATTTTGGTGGTGGCAGCAACATGGTAGGCCACAGGTTGGCAAAATGAGTATGGAGGTGCCAGCAGCAGCAGGAGGTCAAAAAGTGGCACAATAACAGAGTGTGGAGGTGGGACCCAGTCCCTGGTGAAGATGGTGCAAGGCACATGGAGCAACTGGCATCAGAATAGTGGCTGAGGCAGGTAGTTAGAATCCAGACTCATTTCTCAATGTTTGGGGGAGGCGTCATGGCTGATCTAATTTGATGCATAAGGCATTGGTGTGTTGAAATCCTGTCCGATCCATGCCTACTTCATCTTGACAAAGGTCATTCTCTCCACATTACTGAACACCGGCTCTGATGCCACTACTGGCCGGGCAGGACAGCTTCTTGACTGCAAGTTTGGCTGTTCGGTAGTCCAGGGGATCCTCTACCTGGGGTAGTAGAGTGCTGTCCAAGAGTCTGCTCCATGTCCTGCTGCTGGTGGCAGCTACCCACCTCACAAGGTGGGTGAAGAAAGCTGCTCATAAAGGACTCCAGACTTAAGCTGCTGATGATGGAGCTGCTACTGCTCTGCCCCCCCCCCCCATTTCCGCATAGCAGCCGTGGCAGTAGTACATGAGCGAAGACTGCCAGGAATCCCATGGTCAGACTTGAGTAGATTTGATATCTACTTTCTTGATATCAACTTTAGCAACAAAAAAGAATTGAAATCTGGGGAATGCAGAACCTCAAAAACTGACACCCTGAACTTTGAGAAAAAAAAACACTCCACCAACTATGTAGATTTGACACGGATTTCTTGATATCTAGAAACAAAAAAGTATTGAAATTTGGGGAATACAGAACCCCAAAAACTGGCACCCTGGACATTGAGAAAAAATCACTCCATCCACTATGTTGATTTGACACAGATTTCTTGATATCAACTTTAGCAACAAAAAAGAATTGAAATTTGGGTATACAGATCCCCCAAAATGGACCCCTGGACTTTGAGCTAAAATCAATCCAGCAGCTACTGAGTACAAGCAGCTAGGCGCTAGACACAGCACATGCAGTGTGAAATGACGAGATTGCAAATGGACGTGTGTTTATATATAGGGCTGTGTGACATTACATAAGCCTGCTGATCGCTGATTGGCTTACTTGTCTGCACATGTGATCGAGGGTGTTCCTTTCTTCTTCCCAGAGTTGTCTGCCCCATGCAACACGTTGTGCTTGTGGTCATTTTGCTAATACAGGGGAATAAAAAATCGTTTCCCAACCATCACTGTAAATTTCGGATTCGTGCCGAGCCGAAGTTTTCCTGAAATTGTAAATAAATTCCACTCCTTTAGAATCGATTCGCCCATCTCTAGTTGTAAACTTAATTTTTTCTTTTCTCTGTCTGTGAATCTGCAGTTCACTAATAAATGGTGGGTAGAGGTTTTATTGCTGTAAATCACTGCTCAATTTCTGCCAGCAATTGAGCTTCTTTGTAATCTGACATCTCAGTGAGATTCTTACTTTGTAAAGTCTATGGAATATTATTTATCTTTGTAAAGAAAGATTTGTTATTATCTTGTTAGCAAGACAGCATAGCTATGCAAATTCAGAGTTAAAACAGATAAGGAAGGAAGGAGGGTGGTTAATAACAGAAAAATAAGTGAAGAAATAAGCATTTTGCTCTAATAAGATATTTTAAAAGTTATTATTCCTATTTTGTTTTTCTGTTTTTTACTTCCCAAATTCCAAAAGCTATATTAAAAGGGACAAATGAGGGCTTGTCATCTTCAGTGCAAATTAAATATTCAGTGCAGTGTACTTGGAAGCAGGAAAAAAATTACAAATGTGGTGTAACTGACAAAAAGAACCCATAGTTACACAATTTTCATGTGGACTTTGTTTTTACATCTTTCACTGTGTAGTTCAAATGACACATTCTTTAACACCTGAAACCAATTTTTTGTAGTTTTATGACTTAATATCTTTGAAAAAAATTAAAATCTTTGCATACTTGGATTTTTGTAACTTTTTGCAAACTTCATTGTAAGGAGTTACATAAGGTGTAATTTTTTGTTGAACTGTATGTAACTGTATGACCTTTTGATCACTTTTTTTCCAAAATTTCATGGGTGACAAAAAGACAAAATGCTGTGGTGCACGAAGGAATGGAACACAAGTGGCTCATTGTAATGAGTCATATGCAAAAACGCCATATACTGCAATACAGTAGCACTGCAGTATGTGGTAGGAACGATCGGACCATCTAGGGTTAATGTAGCCTAGAGGGTCTAAGAAATAGTGAAAGAAAAAAAGAGTTTAAAAAATGAAAAAAATGTTTAAAATATTAAAAATTCAAATCACCCCCTTTCCCTAGAACTGATATAAAACATAATAAACTTTAAAAATCACAAATACATTAGGTATTTCCACGTCCCGAAATGCCCGATCTATCAAAATATAAAAGTGGTTATTGCCGGCGGTGACCTCCAAAACAGGAAATGGAGCCCAAATGTCCGAAACGCAACTTTTACACCTTTTTACATGACATAAAAAGTGTAATACAAAGTTATCACAATGTTGCATAATCCTCAATATGGTAGCATTGAAAACATTTTGCAAAAAATTACATATCACACAGGTTCGTACATTAAACTATGAAAACGGATTTTTTTTTTCTTTTTTGTACACATTCGTTTAATATTTGAAAATGTATTAAAACTAGAGATGAGCGAGCACTAAAATGCTCAAATAACGAGCCCCATTGAAGTCAATGGGAGACTTGAGCATTTTTCAAGGGGACCAAGGGTCTACACAGGGAAGCTTGGCCAAACACCTGGGAACCTCAGAAAATGATGGAAACACCACGGAAATGGACAGGAAACAGCAGGGGCAGCATGCATGGATGCCTCTGAGGCTGCTTAATCACACCATTATGCCAAGATTATGGGCAACAGCATGGCAATGACAGAGTGACCGAATGAGGCTAGATAGCATCTAAAACATGCAATAATTGACCCTGACACTATAGAAGATGGCATGCAGAGGCAGCGGCAGCAGCGGCAGGCTAGAGAGTGGCATGGCGATATACCCCAAATGGACTCAGGCTTCAAACCAATTAAAAAAATTATAGTAGTATGCAACAACACTTTCGAGCAACCGCTCACTCACGTGGACCTCGAAGAGCCGTGGAAAACACCTCTGTGGAGTCCAGTGCACGTATCCCGAATGGGCTTGTCGGAACGCCCTTTAGCAATAGTAGAACAGGAAAGGGTAGAGATCGTCACTCCAGGCTAGCTTAAAAAACGTTCTTCTTTATTCAAAGATCCTTAAAATCAGTACAGGTGAACATAGTGCATAGTCCATTAGACCTACGCGTTTCGAACATCAATATTAGTTCTTACTCATGGTCTGGAAACTATTGGCAAAGACCCATGTTAAAAAAGCATACAACAGGTGTATCGGATTATACTGATTTCCGCATGAGCATACTAGAGCAGCTAAACATATTGTTGTGTAAACATAGAAACAGATAGTTTACTAACAGAAACAATGTTACATAAATTGCAACAGTAGGTTACGGGTATACATGGTAATATTAATACAGGTACATTGTATCAGTTTTACTGTTCAGACCTCTAGGTATACGAGTATCTAGTTGAAGGATCCATAACATCTCCCAGTTGCGGAGTTTGTGTGTACGATCCCCGCCTCTGTTTGGGGCAATAACCCTTTCTGAGGATCACCGGCATAGAAAGGGTTATTGCCCCAAACAGAGGCGGGGATCGTACACACAAACTCCGCAACCGGGAGATGTTATGGATCCTTCAACTAGATACTCGTATACCTAGAGGTCTGAACAGTAAAACTGATACAATGTACCTGTATTAATATTACCATGTATACCCGTAACCTACTGTTGCAATTTATGTAACATTGTTTCTGTTAGTAAACTATCTGTTTCTATGTTTACACAACAATATGTTTAGCTGCTCTAGTATGCGCATGCGGAAATCAGTATAATCCGATACACCTGTTGTATGCTTTTTTAACATGGGTCGTTGCCAATAGTTTCCAGACCATGAGTAAGAACTAATATTGATGTTCGAAACGCGTAGGTCTAATGGACTATGCACTATGTTCACCTGTACTGATTTTAAGGATCTTTGAATAAAGAAGAAAGTTTTTTAAGCTAGCCTGGAGTGCCGATCTCTACCCTTTCCTGTTCTACAATTTAAAAAATTCCTTTTGGCGAGGATAACGTGTAGCACTGTATGTATCAGTATTTTGCCTGGTTAAGGCGGCAGAGAGGAACCAAAGGAGGTGAGCAAAAAGCGCTGAAATGATTTCCTATGTGAACAAAAGGTTGATGGTATATTTATTCGATAACACAGCGTGGTGGCAACATAGTGACCAAGTTCCATAACGTATCTGGTGAAACACCCGAAAAATGAGCCTGACACAGCTCGTTTGATAAGGGGACGACATATGGAGGCAGCCATGGAGACGACTTCCATGATTAAGAGAGACAGTATGGGGCATCCATATTACGCTGCTATGATTGAAACTTCAGGTCTCCAGCATGGCGGCGACAGATGCGCCCAGTTCCATTATGTATCTGGTGAAACACCTGAAAATTCTGCCTGACACAGCTCGTTTGATAAGGGGATGATGTGTTGTATTTACTCTCGCGCTCCAGCGTCTGGGGTATAGACAGTTGAAAGTTGCGCATGGGGACATTGGTGGATGCTGTGGAGGATCGTGGAGGCGAAATGGACAGGAAACAGCAGGGGCAGTATGCATGGATGCCTCTGAGGCTGCCTAATCTTGGGATGGAGCAGGCGGTCCGCTGCCAGGCGAGCTTTCGCCTGTCCAAGCCCCTGTCTCTAGGCTCATCCCCACCAAAAATGGTCCTGGGGGCCAGAAGCGTTTACTTTGAAAAAATTATCATTTTCAAAGCAAGTGGGGTCATTTGAATATTTGATCTAGGAATAATGGAATAGCATAGTGGTTCTATTTTTAATTGTTTTTTCAGAAATGGTTCCATGATTAAGAGCGACAGTATCTGGCATCCATATTGCGCTGCTATGATTGCAACTTCAGGTCTCCAGCATGGCGTGGACAGATGCGCCAAGTTCCATTATGTATCTGGTGAAACACCTGAAAATTCGGCCTGACACAGCTCATTTGCTGAGGTGACGATGAATGGAGGACGTAAGGTAGTAGTAGATTAAAGGTGCTGCAGTTAAAACTATGTTAGTTGGATCTTGGGATGGAGCTGGCTGTCCGCTGCCAGGCGAGCTTTCTCCTGTCCAAGCCCCTGCCTCTCGGCGCCTCCCAACCCAAAGTGGGCCTGGGGGCCAGAAGCGTTTACTTTGAAAAAATTCTAATTTTCAAAGCAAGCGGGGTCGTTTTAATATTTCATCTAGGAATAATGGAATAGCATAGCGGTTCTATTTTTAATTGTTTTTTCGGAAATGGTTCCATGATTAAGAGCGACAGTATCTGGCATCCATATTGGGCTGCTATGATTGCAACTTCAGGTCTCCAGCATGGCGTCGACAGATGCGCCGAGTTCCATTATGTATCTGGTGAAACACCAGAAAATTCTGCCTGACATAGCTCATTTGCTGAGGTGACGATGTATGGAGGCAGTAAGGTAGTAGTAGATTAAAGGTGCTGCAGTTAAAACTATGTTAGTTGGATCTTAGGATGGAGCTTGTTGTCCGCTGCCAGGCGAGCTTTCTCCTGTCTAAGCCGCTGCCTCTCGGCTCCTCCCCACCCAAAATGGGCCTGGGGGCCAGAAGCGATTACTTTGAAAAAATTCTAATTTTCAAAGCAGGCGTGGGCTACAAACAGCACTTCTAAGAACCTTTTGTATAAGATCAAGTGTAGTACTGTTCTTATAAGTAATTGGCTTGCTAATGGCAGGTGAGGCGAATGTAAACACATGTGCAAGAAGCGCTGAAATAATATCGGTAACTGATAAAAGTTTGGCAGTATATTTTGTGGATAACACAGCAGGTTGGCGACAAAGTTAACAAGTTTGATGTGAAAGCCATGAAAACAATCCAAACTTCTGCCTGACACAGCTCGTTTGCTAAGGCAACGATGTATGGAGGCAGCTATATGGACCACTTTTGAAGGCAGCTATGGAGATGATGTGTGGAGGTAGCAATGGAGACGACGTGTGGAGGCTGCTATGGAGACAATTAAATTTGGATAGTGCCTGTATGTGGCAGTCCAAAAAAGTATTAAAACCGGAGAACCGGGTAGATGGCCCTCCAGAAAAATTAAATACATAGAGTACCTGTATGTGGCACTCCCAAAAATTGTTTAAAACAGAGTACCGGGTAGGTGGCCCTCCAGAAAAATTAAATACATAGAGTACTATAACTAGAGCCAGTTGGCCCTGACAAAAAATAGCCAGTATCCTCTGCTTTACTGTACAAAGAGGAGGAGAAGGAGGAAAATGAGGAGGAGGAGTGCATAAATTATTCAGGTTGAGCTTCTTTCACCTGGTAGAGAATGGAAATCCTGAGAAATCCAGGCTTTATTCATCTTGATAAGCGTCAGCCTGTCAGCGCTGTCGGTCGACAGGCGTGTACGCTTATCGCTGATGATGCCATCAATTGCACTGAAAACCCGCTCAGACAACACGCTAGCAGCAGGGCAGGCAAGAATCTCAAAGGTGTACAGCGCCAGTTTGTGCCACATGTCCAGCTTTGAAACCCAGTAGTTGTAGGGAGCTGTGTGATCATTTAGGACAATTGTATGGTCAGCTACGTACTCCCTCACCATCTTTCTGTAAAGATCAGCCTTACTCTGCTGAGACTTGGGACAGGTGACAGTGTCTTGCTGGGGTGACATAAAACTGGCAAAGGCCTTGTAAAGCGTACCCCTGCCAGTGCTGGACAAGCTGCCTGGTCGCCTACTTTCCCTCGCTACTTGTCCCGCAGAAGTACACCCTCTGCCGCTAGCTCTGTCAGAAGGGAAATACTGTTTCAGCTTGTGCACCAGTGCCTTCTGGTATTCATGCATTCTCACACTCCTTTCCTCTCCAGGGATGAGAGTGGAAAGATTTTGCTTGTACCATGGGTCCAGGAGAATGAATACCCAGTAATCGGTGCTGGAATAAATTCTTTGAACGCGAGGGTCACGGGATAGGCAGCCTAGCATGAAATCTGTCATATGTGCCAGAGTCCCAACACGCAAGAATTCACTCCCCTCACTGGCCTGACTCTCCATTTCCTCTTCCTCCAACTCCTCCAACTCCTCTTCTTCTTCCCATAGACGCTGAACAGTGAAGGACTGAGCAATGCTCCCCTCTTCTGTCTCGCCAACATTCTCCTCCTCTTCCTCCTCATCCTCCTCCACCTCCTCCGATATGCGCTGAGAAACAGACCTGAGGGTGCTTTGGCTATCAACAAGGGAATCTTCTTCCCCCGTCTCTTGTGACAAGCACAAAGCTTCCGACTTCATGCTGACCAGAGAGTTTTTCAACAGGCCAAGCAGCGGGATCGTGAGGCTGATGATGGCGGCATCGCCACTGACCATCTGTGATGACGCCTCAAAGTTACTCAGCACCTGACAGATATCAGACATCCACGTCCACTCCTCATTGTAGACTTGAGGAAGCTGACTGACCTGACTACCAGTTCTGGTGGAAGTTGACATCTGGCAGTCTACAATCGCTCTGCACTGCTGGTAAACTCTGGATAACACGGTTAATGTTGAATTTCACCTTGTGGGCACGTCGCACAACAGTCGGTGAGCGGGCAGTTGGAGGTGGCGCTGCGCTGCCCTGAGAGTGGCAGCATCTGTGCTGGACTTCCTGAAATGCGCACAGATGCGGCGCACCTTCATGAGCAAATCAGACAGATTGGGGTATGTCTTGAGGAACCGCTGAACTATGAGATTTAACACATGGGCCAGGCATGGCACATGTGTCAGTCTGCCGAGTTGCAGAGCCACCACCAGGTTACGGCCGTTGTCACACACAACCATGCCTGGCTTCAAATTCAGCGGTGCCAGCCACAGATCAGTCTGCGCCATGATGCCCTGTAATAGCTCTTGGGCGGTGTGCCTTTTGTCGCCTAGGCTCAGCAGTTTGAGCACTGCCTGCTGTCGCTTAGCGACGGCACTGCTGCTGTGCCTAGAGTTACCGACTGATGGCGCCATGCCCACGGATGGTAACTCGAGGAGGAGATGGAGGAGGGGTGGGAGGAGCAGGAGGAGGCATATTAGGCCTGAGAGACCTGGACCGAGGTAGGCCCCGCAATCCTCGGCGTCGGCAGTATAAGACTAGCCCCAGGGTCAGACTCGGTCCCAGCCTCCATCAAGTTCACCCAATGTGCCGTCAGCGATATATAGTGCCCCTGCCTGGCAGCACTCATCCACGTGTCCGTGGTCAGGTGGACCCTGTCAGAAACGGCGTTGGTCAGGGCAAGAATGATGTTGTCTGACACATGCTGGTGCAGGACTGGGACGGCACATTAGGAAAAGTAGTGGCGGCTGGGGATCGAATACCGAGGGGCGGCCACCGCCATGAGGTTGCAAGAGGCCTCGGTCTCTACCAGCCTATAGAGCAGCATCTCCAGGCTGAGTAATTTGGAGATGTGGACGTTGAGGGCTTGGGCGTGTGGGTGGGTTGCACTGTATTTCCTCTTGTGCTCCAGTGTCTGGGGTATAGACAGCTGAAGACATTGGTGGATGGAGACATTGGTGGATGCTGTGGAGGATCGTGGAGGCGAAGGTGTGGTTTTCACATGGGAGGTGTTTGGGCCGGGGTCCTGGGCAGGGGGCTGACTAGCAGAGGCAGCAGAAGACACAGGGGAAGGAGTAGTGGTGTGCCCGGACGGCAGTGAACGGCCTTGGTTTCATTGAGTGGGGTGTTTAGCATTCATATGCCTGCGCATGCTGGTGGTAGTTAAGCTTGTAGTGGTGGAACCTCTGCTGATCCTAGTGTGGCACATGTTGCACACCACAGTCCGTCGGTCATCCGGTGTTTCTTTAAAGAACCTCCAGACTTCTGAAAATCTAGCCCTCGCCACGGGAGCTTCACTACGTGAAACATTTGGTGCTGATGCACCAGCTCTGGCCCTGCCTCTCCGCCTGGCCCCACCAATGCCTCTTCCAACCTGTTCTCGTCGAGGACTCACCTACGTCTCAGAAGCACTGTGTTCACCTAGCCTATCAACCCTGCTTGGGTCTGTCACCTCATCATCCTCCGATCCCTCAATCTGCTCCCCCCTCGGACTTCCTACCCTGACAACATCTTAACCACTGTCTGACAACCGTGTCTCCTCATCGTCCAACACCTCTTAACACACTTCTTCCACTACGTCAACAATGTCATCATCACCCACAGACTGCGACCGGTGGAAAACCTGGGCATCGGGAAAGAGCTCAGCAGCAACCGGACAAGTGGTTTGTGACTCTGGGAAGGGTCCAGAAAACAGTTCCTCAGAGTATGCCGGTTCAAATTGTCTGCGTTGAAGACTGACTGGTGGACAAATGGCTATAAGCATTGTCCGCAATCCACAACATCACCTGTTCGCACTGTTCTGGCCTCAACAGTGCTCTACCACGAGTCCCAGTAACTTCAGACATGAACCTAGGGAGTGTAGCTCTGCGGCTTTCCCCTGCTCCCTCATCAGCAGGTGGTGTCTTACCCCGCCCAGGACCACGGCCTCTGACCCTTGCAGTAGTTGGACGCCCACGCCCTCGTCCTCTACCCCTAGCCCTCGGGTTCAACATTTTCAAAATTAAAATGTAAACTGTAAAAAATTTTTGTGTTTGTTTTGTGTTTTTTTATTTTTGGTGTTTTTTTTTTTTTTTTTAAACAAAACGATCAGAAGAAATCACACAGCAACCGCAGAAGATGATGATGATTGCTATGGCTAATTTCTAACCTACACTGACAGCACACAACTGAATTTTGTGCTGTGCCTGTGATAACTTTTAGTTTTGAAAAAAAAATAAAAATCAAAAAAAAAATCGGCAGACTGTGCCTAATTCAATCAAACGCCTAATAAATTGTCCCACTTAGGTGTTTGAGATGGATATGTGTGTCACTAAGAGCTAAATAAAACGTTTGCAAGTCTCCCTGTAAATTCGTCACAATATGGTACTAGCTGCACTACTAGTGCCAGCAAGGCCAGCCAAAAGCAAATAAAAAAAAAATATATAACGCTATTGTAGCCCCAAGAAAGCCTGTTGGGTTCTTGTATGGCTAGTTTCTAACCTACACTGACAGCACACAACTGGATTTTGTGCTGTGCCTGTGATGACTTTTAGTTTTGAAAAAAAATAAAAAAGTTTAAAAAAAAATCGGCAGACTGTGCCTAATTCAATCAAACCCCTACTAAATTGTCCCACTTAGGTGTTTGAGATGGATATGTGTGTCACTAAGAGCTAAATAGAACGTTTGCAAGTCTCCCTGCAAATTCATCACAATATGGTACTAGCTGTACTACTAGTGCCAGCAAGGCCAGCCACAAGCAAATAAAAAAAAAGAAAATACATAACGCTATTGTAGCCCTAAGAAGGCCTGTTGGGTTCTTGTATGGCTAGTTTCTAACCTACATTGACAGCACACAACTGGATTTTGTGCTGTGCCTGTGATGACTTTTAGTTTTGAAAAAATAAAAAATAAAAGTAAAAAAAAAAATCGGCAGACTGTGCTTAATTCAATCAAACCCCTAATAAATTGTCCCACTTAGGTGTTTCAGATGGATATGTGTGTCACTAAGAGCTAAATAGAACGTTCGCAATTCTCCCTGCAAATTCATCACAATATGGTACTAGCTGCACTACTAGTGCCAGCAAGGCCAGCCAAAAGCAAATTAAAAAAAATAAAATATATAACGCTATTGTAGCCCTAAGAAGGCCTGTTGGGTTCTTGTATGGCTAGTTTCTAACCGACACTGACAGCACACAACTGGATTTTGTGCTGTGCCTGTGATGACTTTTAGTTTTGAGAAAAAAAAAAAAAAAAGTAAAAAAAAAATCGTCAGACTGTGCCTAATTCAATCAAACCCCTAATAAATTGTCCCACTTAGGTGTTTGAGATGGATATGTGTGTCACTAAGAGCTAAATAGAACGTTCTCAAGTCTCCCTGCAAATTCGTCACAATATGGTACTAGCTGCACTACTAGTGCCAGCAAGCCCAGTCACAAGCAAAGAAAAAAAAAATATTCTAGCCCTAAAAAAGGCTGTTGGGTTCTTGTAGACTCACTCCTGCCTAACAGTAAGCTAATATAACACCCTAACGCTATCCCTGCAGCAGCAGCTCTCTCCCTAACGGCATCCAGACAGAGAATGATGCGAGCAGTGCGGGCAGGGGCTATTCTATTCCAGGGTCAACTGCTCAGGCAAGCCAACCACTGCTATTGACGTGTAAGTGTACCACGTGATGCTGGGTGGAGTGCAGAGTCTCCTGGCTTGTGATTGGCTCTGTTTCTGGCCGCCAAAAATCAAAACGGCGGGAGATGCCATTTTCTCGAGCTGGCGAAATATTCGTCCGAGCAACGAGCAGTTTCGAGTACGCTAATGCTCGAACGAGTATGTTCACTCATGTCTAGTTAAAACGCAATAAAACCTGTATAAATTTGGTATCATCGTGATTGTACTGAACCAAAAATAAAGGAGAGGTGTTATTTGGAGCACAGAGTGAAAGTTGTAAAAACTGAGCCCACAAGAAAGTGACGCACATGAGGTTTTTTACAAATTTTTCCACATTTGGATTTTTTTCCTGCTTCCCAGGACAGAGCATGGAATAATAAATAAAATCATGGGAATATAAAATTTGTTATACACAAAATAAGTTCTCACACAGCTCTGTACACATAAAAATGAAAAAGTTATAGATTTTTGAAGGTGGAGAGCGAGAAATGAGCGAAAAAACCCTGCTGGGTTAACGACTGCCTGTATGTTGTCGACTTCATGAGAGCCAGTTTATGTTCCTGTAAAAAGGTGTGTCAACTATAGCAAATGGGGTGAAGCAAAAAGAGCTTAACAATGCTAAAATTTCCACTTCCTTAAGATGATTTGATTTATTAGGTCAATATCTGCTATCAGGTTCCCTTCAATAAATTGCCTTCTATGTTCTTGGACATTTATGCCTAGAATAGGCTGGTCTTCAAAGCGAAGGGGGGGGGGGGGGTTAATAAAAAAAAGGCTAATAGGATAAATTAATCTATAAAACTAGAATGATACTTTTGATAACCGAATTATTGACAAAAGATTAATTTGAGATTTTGAGTATTCTGCAGAAACACTTGTTTCTGTGCTATTCTCCATTTTCAGGATCTCAATAACTCCAATTATGCCTAAAAAGTTCTTTCTACTCTATGCTGTTTGGTACTTCATAATGCTGGAATAAAGAAACCATGTTTCATCTGCATCATATATCACGTCAGGTGAACTCGCATCTTTACTTGTCAACAGATCCATTTACCACAAGAGTAGGTCTCTAGTGACATGTTTTAATATACAGCTCCATATTTTCTCCAGCTGTATTTGATATGAAGAAATCCTTGAAATGCTTTTCAGATTTATACATGATGTTGTTATGTGCACATGAATAACGCATGTAGTAGATATCTGTTAAGAACCTGTCCAACAAACAGTGCAAACACAACCAGACTTGGCGCAATCCGTCAGATTGGGTAAGTGGTGGTGAACTAACCCTGCATTGTCCCTGCGGGTTACAGCCCTGCCTACAGCGGATATACCACCCTGATAAGGGCGAAACCTGCCAAAGAACCATGAGAGACCCTGAATGGTGAAAGGAAAACTTAGTCTGGAATCTTCTGGATGGTGGAGCAGACAGGTAACTAAAGAGAGACAAACCAGGATAGACAAGACACAGACAAAAAACAGGTAATAGTCATGCAAGTGAAGACAGACAGAACTGGGTCAAATCCAAGATAGCAGTAAGGCAAGATAGCAAGATAATGGTTAATAAGCTTAGCAGAGGTCAGTTACACAGAATAGCACAAATAATAGTGATGGCTCTGTGCAGATGTATAAAGGAGTTCCTGGATGCCACCGTCATTAGCTGACTGGATCAGTCATCCAAAAATGAAGTCACAGGTGAAACACACCTGAGCTCTAAATAACAGCACCCAGCTTTCCCAGGCAAAATACACTGCAAAGAAGTTGTCAATTAAGGCTTCCAGCAAACAACCCTCAGTGTGGCTAAAACTCAGAGCACTGCAGCAAGCATTAGCGAGTTCTGACAATATCCACACTATTTCTGAAAATAAATGTACTATTTAAAAAAATGCTTTAAATACTTGATGGTTCTACATCACTAACAATAATTTGCACAATCATATACCAAATTGTGTTATCATACACAGTAAGTAATGCCACAAAGCCAACACACTCAAAAAGTGAGTGTGTTGGTTCTGATGAACCTCTTTGGGACTCTTAAGGTAGGCTCCACGGGTCAGTAGGCACTTACCCCTGAGGAAGTCGCAATCTGGCGACGTAACGCGTGGGGTGCCTCCGGCCACAGGTCTATTACCTAGCATTCCCTCCTTCCATCATGGTTTAAACACTTAGTAACTCTTTTGCCTCTGCTCTCTGTTCTGCTTAAATGCACTGGATTCTCCTTTTTTCATTTGTTCATGTTACCTGTTGTATCTTACGTTTATTTGGGGAATCTAATATTGTCATAGCATTTATTCTACTTTGAATGTTTACAGGTGATCAGTTTATCTGTTTTTCGGGACGGAATTTAGGCATGCTTACTAGAAATTTATATTTACCCTGTGTGAGGTGTTTGCATTTACGTATTTTGTGCTGACCTGTGGCCGCTTGTGGATCTCTGTTATTTGGCTCTGATCCACTTGGTTTTGTAAATATGTATATTTTTACACTTTTTAAGTGGTTTTAAAAACATGTATGTGAGATATTTTTGTGAATTATAATAAAGTTTTTTTTTGACCTTTTTGCCTATACACACTTGCCTATTCTCTTGTTGGTTTAAAATAATTTGCACAATGTTATAGAAATCTATGAGATATATGAGAAGCAGGGTGGCGTGGCCGGCAAGGCATGTGCAACGTCCCTGCCAATGCGCATGGCAGAGGAATTGCGAATAAGCCCTTTTTCTATGCAATACATATAGAGGTAATTGAGCAGCGGTAGATTCTGCTTGGATAGGCAAGGGTTAAAAGCATCTTAATGTCATCATCCAATGATGTTCCACCTTTTGTAATTGGAGTGTGATTGGAGGAGGAGACCACCTGACTGGGGAGTTACTAAATCCTTAGTCAGGGGAGGAGTTAGCTCTCTTGGAATCCAGCTCTCTTACCAGAGACACCTGAGAGCACAAGCTCTGACTACAGGCCTGCTAGGCCTCATCTCAATAACTACTTCTCATAGAGTGACACAGGACAAACAGGACAAAGCTGCAGCTTCCAGGATTGGACACAGCTACATTCCAGCCTGCCCCTGCATCCAGGCTAGTGAGACAACTCCTGAGGGCCCCCTCTCAAATCACTCCAGTACTACATTTGTACAGAATCGTTTGGCGTGTTGTTACTGTTGGTTGAATAAAGAACTGTAAGTTACTTTTATGTACAACATTGCCTACGTCTGGTCCACGCTACAGCTGTATCACCACCAAGGGCGCCCCATCTATCTACCAGGGACAGACACTAGAGACTCTAAGGGCTGCCCAGGGAGAACCAGTACTACAGCCTCTCCCTTTACATAATTTCTTGCCAACACCACCTGCTGGAGACCTGCCAGGCTGTAGGACAGCCCTCCAGTCCCCATACTAAGCACCAGAAAATTTAGGTCGATCTCGCTTTTAAATACTGACCTAAAATTATATTCAAAAATAATAGCGGAGGGGCTGGGTCAAGACCAAGTAGGTTTTGTAAAAGGCCGCCTGTCCTTTGATGGGAACAGACAGTTTCGAAACCTAATCCAAGTGGTGGAGCAACATCGGACACCTTCTCTGCTCCTCTCTTTGGAAGGCTTTCAACAGAGTACATTGGGCATACTTGGAAGCAGTGATGCAAAATGTTTTTTTATCCGAGAGTGCGATAAATGGTATTATGGCCCTATGTACATATCCAAACGTGAGAGTGCTGACATCAGGATACATCTCGAAGTTGTTCCAACTGTCCAATGGAACGAGACATGGGTGTCCGCTGTCCCCACTTATATTTATATTGGTAATGGAGCCTCTGGCCTCGGCCATTAGAAAGTCAAAAGCGGTATCAGGAATAAAGGAACATAAAATAGGTCTGTTCGCAGACGACATGATCATTGCCATAACGAATACCTCAATGTCCCTAGCAGCAATATCTTTGCTTTTAGACTAATTCCGCTAAATATCATACTACAAACTGAACGCATCTAAGTCACTCATATTAGGTATGAATATTCCTAAAGACATAACACATCACCTGCAACATACATATCCCTTTTAGTGGGCAGAAAAATATATTACGTATTTGGGGATAGAACTAGTGTACCCTTCCTCACAGTTGTTTCAGCCAAAGAACTACAACAAGACACAAAACAGCACAGGTGGGAAAAATCGCAGCAGTGAAGATGATGGTGCTACCCAAAATCATTTATTTATTACGCAATGTCGCTAATTCTAGTTCCAAAAAATGTTTTACTATCATTACAATGTCTTATAAACAGATATGTATGGTCATATAAAAGGCATAGAGCATTATACCTCCTAATTGGGAAAAGGGGGATGGGACTGCTATTTGTGAGAATTATAAAATCCCAAAACAGGAATTCTATACGTATCTGCAAATAAGACGCTTCATAGCAAGTATGCCAACTAAGTGCACAGCAGCTAAATCAGCCTTTGAACTATCTTTTTTCAATGCAAAAAAATATGTGAAGGGGATGTCACTGGTGTATAAATATCTAATCGCAAAAGAACAAACAGAACCCTTGTCAGGTATGTTCAGGTGGGGAAAAGAGTTAGGTATAACAATATAAATTACTGGTACAATAAAAAAAAATGGTGGAGCGCACAGTGTAAGGATGCAACGTTTCGTCTTTTCTATAAAGACATTTTCAAGCCTTGAAAATGTCTTTATAGAAAAGACGAAATGTCGCATCCACGGTGGAATAAAAAGTTTTGACTTTATTTTTTCGGAGTGCTGCTTCATCTATTGATCTCTGCTATTATAAATGACTGGGATACTATGCTAAGGATCACTGTCAATATTTCTAGATGTGCCTTACACCATGAAACCAGAAGAAAGATACTATACCATTGGTACTTCACCCCAGATAAATTAGCCACAATTTATCCAAGGACTTCCAATGTATGCTGGAGATGTGAGTCAGCTAGGGGCACACTACTTCACATCTTCTGGGAATGCCAGGGGCTGAAAGGATTTTGGGGACAAGTAGAGAAGTTGATTGCTAGCACTCTTAACACCAGCACTAACCTTCCTAGGAATAGGCATAGGAGAAATCCCACCGAATGTCAGTAGCAGTACATATTCTCATCACATTGTTAACAATGATTGCGAGGTTATGGAAGTCCAACCTAGTATGGCAGAACTCACAAGGAAAATATGTTGTATCTGCACTTTGGAAAAATCTAAAGCATTCAGTGAAGGACGGTTAGAGAGATTTAATGAGATGGGAAAAATGACTAATGTTCCTTGAGTCTGTCCTTTTAGATAGGTAGATAGGCAATATAGGGATAAAAATGCCCAAATACAATAGGCATACATTTAAATACATTGTGGGTTTATTATGCTGAGTGCCCCATGGTTCAAACTGTTTATGTCGATGTTATTGTTCATACATTGCTATGTTAAGTTGTTATGAAAACAAAGTGTGGGGTGAAATTTGGAAAAGATTAAGATCAAGATATTTCGCAGATGTTAAGATATTTTGTACACAGCCCACTTCTGTAACTGTATATGATGCGAATTGGCTCCAATAAAGATATTTTCAAGAGATGGATAAAATAATTTCTGAAATAGAGAATTCATTTAAATGTCTTTTAGTATTGTATATTAAGCAAGGATATTATGCTGAATATCAACGTGGTAAGCTAAACAGCATGTATTTTTGGCAATCCAATGTACTTACACATGCCTTTTTCTGCATATCCATACTTGTTTAGCTTTTGAATTGAAATCTCTCCGAGGAAACAAATCACAGTAATTATACCCAGTTGGAATCAAGCTTACAAGCTGACTGGACAAAGAACATTAGAACATGACAAAAATAAAACTGAGCTAAGTCTATGATGTGATGTGAACCTGTTTATTTGTAACAGAAAGAGAAGGAGCAAGAATGCATGTGAATAAACCAAGGGCAGTCCCTTAATAATAATCTAGATTTTATGATGACACCTTTCATGACACACTGATTAATCCAGTTTTTCTTATGTACAGTTATAGAAGTAACAGTGGGTGTCATATGAACACTCATCAATGGCACATCTTCATATAGGCCAGTGGGGGCAAACCTATGGCACTGGTGCCAGAGGTGGCACTATGAGACCTCTCTGTGGGCACCCAGACCATCGCTCCAGTGCAGTGTTCCCCAAACAGGACTCATAGAATCTTTCTGCAGTTGAAGGCTACTTAAAAGATGTTACTTTCAGTTCAATTTTAAAGCAACACTTTTTTAACTGCAGGAAGAGTAAAAAGGTGTGGACAAGGCCAAATTATCTTTGGAGGTCCTCCTGCTAGACCCTTACAATTTTCCCTGTACCCTGGAGAGATGCTACAATTATATTGTGAATTTTCCCTTCTTCTTTTAACTATGCTGGTTTCCTTAAGAGAACAATACAATTGAAAGTTGTCACAGAACCGAGAGCCATATGTTACTACTTAAATTTCTGTGTTGGCACTTTGCGATAAATAAGTGGGTTTTGGGTGGCCGTTTGGGCACTTGGTCACTATAAGGTTCACCATCAGTGATGTAGGCAGTATCGGCAGGCGCCTGGGATTCCAGGTTCTGAGGGGCCCACAACCGCACAAGCTCTATATCAGTGGTGGCGAACCTATGGCACGGGTGCCAGAGGTGGCACTCGGAGCCCTTTCTGTGGGCACCCAGGCCATCACCAGAGAGGACTCCAGGTATCTTCTTGCAGTCCCAGACAGCCCAGGACTTGCTGTGCACTGAGATATTTTAAGGTGACAGAGCTACCTGGGACTACTGGAGGAGTGGGAAGGTGTGGAAAGATCTGGATTATCATTGTAGCTCCTGCTCCAGCCCTGACAATTCTTCCTGGAGGGAAACTACCATGATCATCCAAATTTCTTCTATTTTCTGCTTTATTGGTGTCCTCAGGGTGCTGATATGAATGAAAGCTGTGACAGAGCAGGGAGTATAAATCACAAATTAAATTTCTGGTTGGCACTTTGCGATAAATAAGTGGATCTTGGTTGTAGTTTGGGCACTCGGTCTCTAAAAGGTTCACCATCGCTGCCTTATAGGAAGGCCGCCATTGGTAAGGAACGGGCCCTGACGTGGCCAAAAAGTTTCAAGTTTCAAATTTCCATACTCTTTTTCTTCTCCCTGGACCTGCAGCTCTGTCTTCTCCTATTCCTACCTGGACGCACACACTATGACTACAAGCGATGTCGCTGGCACATGACATCTTAGCGCATGTGCGGGCAGGAAGAAGAGAAGACAAAGCTGCCAGGAGAAGAAACCAGAGGACCGGTGAGTATAGATGTTTTTTTCTCAAAGGGGGCTCAGCTGTGGACATTTCTGTAAAGGGGGGCCTGCTGTGGGCATTTCAGTAAATGGGTGCTCTGCTGTAGATTTTTCATTAAATAGAGGTTCTGCTGTGGACATTACTTTAAAAGAGTGCTTAAAAGTGAACATTTCATGTGAGGGGGGGGGCTCTGCTGTGGACATATCATTAAAGGGGGGCTCTGCTGTGGATATTTCTGTAAAAGGGGCCCTGCTGTGGACATTTCTGTAAAAGGGGCTCTTATGTGGACTTTTCTTTAAATGGGTGCTTTCATTAAATTTGGGACATTTCTTTAAAGAAGGCTCTGCTGTGGACATTTCCGTAAAGAGGGCTCTGCTGTGGACATTACATTAAAGAGGGGCTCTGCTATGGACATTACATTAAAGGAGGACTCTGCTGTGGACATTTCTGTCAAGGGTTTATCTGCTGTGGGCATTTCATTAATGAGGTGCGGCTGCTGCTGGACATTTTATTAGAGTAGTGGGCATTTTCTACCCTATAGCTTATACTCCAGTCTATATTTTTTCCTAGTTTTTTTGTGGTAAAATAGTTGCCTTGGCTTCTAAGTGAGTATTTACTGTATGAAAAAATAATTTTCTTCATAGTGAAAAGGCCAAAGACAAGGGGGCATTATAGGTGTTTGGGGCTTTTGAAAAGGGGACATTATAGTGTCTCCTTTTCGGTAGCCCCCCTCTTGTAAAGACAGACAATAGAAAAATCAGAACTATCAGGAGGGGCTACAGAAAAGACAGCTGCAGTAAAGAGGGCATTTTAGAATGTGGACTTCTGGAAATGTCACATTATATGGGTTGGGGTTAGATGTAGGGTATTTGTGGGGTGACCAATTTTTTTTCCAAGGGACCATTTTAAAGGGGTTACACAACCCGTTCGTTGTAAAAAAAAAAAAAAATCAGTATGGTTCTGCAGAGGAGATTAGGCAGAGGATATTAGGCCTCGGGGCACGATTCTGGGGGTGGAGTTCAGCTGCTGAGAGCACAAGGCTGGGCCAGCCAGGTGTAGCACTACACTGTCTGGGAGATCTAGTCTGGACGGTAGTTAAGGTGGATGGTTGCATGCAGTTAGGGAATGTGATTGGCTTTCCTAACTAGATGGACTATAAGAACATGTTTGAATTTGATTGTAATATATTATGGATTAAAATGCACCATCTTGCCCTTATGAGATAACTTAATTAGCACCTGGTCAGTAGACTAGGAGCAGTGAGTGTCTGTGTGCTAGAAATAGCTATAGGCAGTGAGTGTCTGTGTGCTAGTAGTAGCTATAGGCAGTGAGTGTCTGTGTGCTAGTAGTATCTATAGGCTGTGTGTGTCTGTGTGCTAGCAGTAGCTATAGGCAGTGGGGGTCCAGGTGAACTGTATGGCACCTAGAGGAGTGTGTATCTGGGTGTCTGTGTGCGGTCCTGGGGTGGGCATCTCGAGAGCTTTAATTACGAGTGGTGGCAGCTGTGACAAAGTGTGAGTGTTTGACTGTATTGGGGTGCACAATAGCTCTGTGCAGTAGCATTCCATAGGCACGTATGTGGTAGGGCGGTACATAGTGTGGTTGTGCTTCCCCTGTGTTGTGCGTGCTTGGTGTGTAGTGTCTGGGATTCAGATATGTTTGGTTTCCCTGGCACGGGAATTGAGTAGAGTGGGTGTGCTGTGTGCTAGGGGAGTCTGAATTAGGGTAAGGATGTCATTTTGTATGAGTGGGCGGGGCTTAAGGGCTAATTCGTGTGGTTCCCTGGCATAAGTACATTCTGTGTTTGGACTCCGGTGTGCGTGGTTCATGACATGCATTATTAAATTACTTTTATGAACAGTACAAGATTGAGAAAACAGAAGATATAGAGTAAATAGAGGATATAAAGTAGTCTGTTGAAGATATATTTGGAAGCATAATTATAAGTTTCATCAGTAGAACAGATGCATTTTACTCAAATTAATTCTCCCCAAAGAAGCTTTTGTGGGGCATGGCAAGTGGGGCATGGCAACTCGATGCATGTAATACTGTATTTCTAGAGATAGGTTTCTTGTAAAGGTTAGTGTGTACACATGATTTGGAGATGTCTCCAGTTAGTAAAACATCTAAATATGAAATACTGGTGGTGGAAAAAGCAAAGGTAAATTTCATATTGTGTTATCATTCAAATACTGAATGAAATTAGGTATGTCATGTTGAGCCCCCAACCAGATCAAGAGACAGTTGTCTATATGGTGTCCGTACCATTTGAACTGTGACAAAAAACAATTGTTAGTGCTGTCTATAAATGTCCCCACAAATAGGACTTAATAAGTTTGCCAAGGTAGGAGAGAATTTTGATCCCATGGGGCATCCATGGCATTGAAAATAAAATACACCATCAAATACAAAAAAATATTTTTAAGCAGAAAAAATAGTATATCCGAGTTAACCAGATCTAAGGTGAAATTTCTGTGGCATAATAAATGATGTCTAACAGCTACCACCGTTAGAGAGCAATACTTTCTGCCACCTCGGTGTCTGCGTTAACGCATTTCTCTTCTCATTTTTTGACACAGTTTTAGATATTTTGTCCTAGTTTGACACTTTGTATTTTGAATTGGTCTGTCGATTCCTGCTGGTAATATCCTCATTATCCCACATTGCGGGAATGTTAACGCGTATGGTCATGATTAAGGAGTTTTCCGAAACGCGTAGACCATAGCCGTGGCTCTGTGTGTGTTTCCCTCTGCTTGGCTGCATACCTCCTTTTTGTACTTCAATAAAGAAAATATCACATTTTTATCTACAACCGGAGTGTCCGTGGAGCTGGATATTTCTTGGACTTGGAACAAAGAGAATCTGTGCTTGCACTCCTGGTCATATACTGCTGTGCCTCCAGGTGAGCTGACTTCCACTTTTCTACATAACAGAATGTTATAAGCTGTGTTGCTCAACATGGGGGCATCAATATTTGTGAGGGCCACAAGTGAGGGGTTTAAAATGCCATATACTGTGTGAGGGCTGTAATTGGTGATTAATCATTAAATGTTGGGGCCATAACATGGGGTATATTACAAATTATGAGGGGCACAATTTTAACCCCAAATAAAACTAAAAATGAAACAAATTTTTATTTCATTTAACCAGCCCTATGTGTCCCAAAATAAAATGTTGCAAACATTTTTAAGGTAGCATGCAAAAAAAAATTATGGCCCTTAAACCGCCATGTCTAACATTCGCTAAAAATTCTCCAGTCTTTAAAGCCTTTCTAGGCTACGTCATTAAGAGATTAGGAAAATCCAATATTTTTTTGAACATCCTTATTTATATACCTGGAAACTCTTAACATTGAAGTCTTTCAAGTATAACTGTAAAGCATAAAAACATTTGCATAACTTTTATTAGCTATCTGCAGGCATTTGGCTGCTAGCAGAGGTTTTACCTTGTCCCCCCAGGCTGCTATTACTGCACTGATGGAGATGAGAGGAGGATGGGCGGACCTTGTTGGGATGAGCACACTTCCATCTGCAGCCTGCTATGTGCAGGAGAATAGCAGTCCTCACTGTTGCCTGCAGCAATCAAACAGGACTTTTAGTGATGTCACAAGCATGTGACTCGTCACATGCTTCAGGTCGTTCAATTACAAACATGCTGTCCTGATTCATAAGAATGCCCTCAGTGCTCTGCCCACTTCATGGAAGTCCTGCCCACTTCAGGAGAAGCTGAATGATTTTATATGAAGGGATGAAAGTTATATGAGGCTATATCTCAGGATAGGAAGAAACCAGCAGCATAATACAGGTATCATTTGAATTGTTGTCAAAGCCTCTCCCTAGTTGTGGTAAAACTATTTTTTGTCAGTAAATTTACAGTTACCCTTTAAAGAAAATCTATCATCAAAATCAAGCATGATGAACCAGGGGCATTTAATTATAGATCCAAGCACTGTAGCTGTGGTTTTATTTGTCTCACATGGCCTCTTCCTCCTAAAATCAACTTTTAAAATCATGCTAATGAGCTTGAAGTGCTCTTGGGATGACAGCAGAGCCAATCAGTGCTGTACATTTAAAGGCTATTACAATGAGCAGAACACATCTCAGTCATGTCAGTGTAATCTAGCAGCAGTAGGAAGTGCAAAGTGTTGGCTAAGACATCTTCTGCTAATTGTAATTGCAGGTGAATCTGCAGCACCGAGGGGCTCTCCAGGCACATTTGCATACTTACAAAGTTTATTTTAGAAGAAAGGAGGCCGAGCATGACAAATAGAAGAAAATTGCCAGGTTTATGGAACCTATGACTAAGTGCCCCTGGTTGCTGCTTTGTTTGATGGTAGATTTTCTATCAGTACTCTCCATTCAGGGCAGGTGTCTGCTGTATTATGCAGCAGATACTTGCTGTTAACTGCAAGCAATGATCTTAGAAGTTATCCGGTTGGATGTCATTGTCAAACCAGAGGGCAGCATCTAAACAACAATAGCATTCCCGTCGCATTATTTGATGTAATATTATATGGAATGTACATGTTCGATATCCCAAAAAAACTATGAAAAAAAAGATTGAACAACAAATCAACAATAAGAAGTTCCTAGTGTGCTTTGACTTCTAAGCCATTTCATAATTGTTTTTGCATCCACTGAGATTAAGATAAAAACTATAAATCAAACAATCCAGAAATATATTTAACTCCTTCATTTTCTTTGGAAATATTATGCTCATGCATGTTATGTATTTATTTCTCAATGATTTTGGTGCCTTCTTCTGATCACACCACTGATCATAGATTACACAAGACTTCATCTATCATAAGACATAACAAACAAATACAGATATTGTTTAACAAGTAGAGAATTTTTTCATGTTACATAAAGTACAACAGTTATTTTTTTGTGCCGCCAATCTAGGTTAATCTGATGCGTTGGTTACAGAGACTTCACAGGAATCAGCTGACCAGTAGGTCATGATAAACTTGAATAAGCAAAGCCAGAAGCATCACATGTCCTAGAGAACACAGCTATAGTCAGAGCCATACAAAAAATGATTCACCATGCACAACCACAGAAGTCATTTGTATGGACAGATAAAATATTTACAGAAGTATCCAAATATAATTTAAGATGATGCAAGCTTACGCAAAAAGGTTACAGCTGCAATGTCACTGCAGTTTTCCTGCCAAGAAATCAAATTAGATTGATATATTTAACAGCTTAAACGAAATAAGAAATTGCAAGTGTGTATATTAATGTAATTAAATAGTAATATATTTAACAAGGTTTCCAGACTTGGGCAAGTAAACTGGATATGGTTTCAGATATCAAATAATGATTTACTCAGATTTAACATTTTCCACAACACTTCTACCAAAGGTGCAAAATTTAAATGAAGACATGTCAACTTTCACATGGTGGTCAAAGGAAATGTGATGTGATGTTTTTTTAATGTGCTTAAGTGAAAGTATTTAAAATAATAACATACATTTAAAAAAAATAGTTAAACAAATAATTAAAACAAATAAACTAAAACGATAAGTTTGAAACAGGTGTCAGAGGTCCAGTGGGAGAAGGGGGAGTTGGAGGTGTAAGTAGAAGAGGTAGAGGAGAAGGAGGTAGCCAAGACTTTAACCACTTATGCTTGACTCTTCTTAATGAACATAAGAATGTTCACATTGGCTGCTGATAGGCGGATCCCTTTGTTTGTGATGGCATCCTCTGTGGTATGGAACATACTGTAGGGCAGGACAGCACTTCTAAGACATAGAGGACAAGCTCTTGCCACATGTCCAATTTTCCCAACCATAAATTGAATGAGGAGGATCCATCTATGTCAACAGATAATCTTCCACCATGTGTGTCACTGTGTGCTTCCTGGTACTGCATGGCATATATAATGGTGGTACAAGTTGAGGAGACTTGGACATAGCTGGCATGCTAACTCTCCCTCCCAAGGTATTGCTGGTGCCCCTGCTGCAATGTTGATGTCCTTTTCCTCCTTAAGCTGCTACTGAGCTCTCAATGTTGGATGGGAACTCCACCTGTAGTGCCTTCACCATAGCACACTTGCACACTGTCATGTTTCTTTCACCCTCTAGTGGTGAAATAAGTGATGCTGATAACCTGTCCATGGTGGGAGATGTCTCCACTTCATCCTACACATCCCCCCAGCTTTGCTCCAATGAGCTTCTCTGGGTGTAACCCTGCTGTGAGAATTCCACAATGCCACATCATAGAGACTTTCTGTGCCAGCCTTTTTGCGCTGAGTCCCTGGATGGGGTAGGCTGTAGAAGGCAATGTTGCTTCTATGGTTTGACCACTGCAGCTTGGCACCCTTATGCATCTTCAGCTAGCTACCTAGGACTTCCTCATCACCACTTTAATACATGTTGGGTCCAGGACCTTGTCATTGCCCCTTGCATCTGCTATGACTGAGCCCTCACCACTTCCCATGTCTCTGTCCATTAATTCTGGAGTCGATTATTTTAAAACACCATTTTAAAACACCAATTGATAGTTTATCAGCAGCAATGATAAGAGTTCTTTATTTGTCTTGAAACCGATAAAACCACAACATGTTTCGAGGTCTCATATAGCTCCTTTATCAAGTGGATTTTTTTTTCTAAAAGCCGAGCATAAAACAGGATATATAAAATCTAGGCCTCCTTATGTTCTTGGTCTTTGCAATTTCGTTAAGGAGATCATAGGGGGTTTCCCTTTTCATAAAAATCAGGTAATGTTTTGATTTAGGCTTTTTAAATCTGTTATTGTTAATTTCATTGGTAGATTTTGCAAGGGAAATGGTAATTTGGGTTACATATTCATATAAAGTAGGGGACACCTACCTGCTAAGGACAGGGGGAGATCTATTCATCTTCTCATGTCCTCCTTTATTTTATAAATCACTGAGGTGAAGTTTAACTTTTAAATTTCCAGTTTTGTATGGGCTATGTATATACCTAGATATTTAATAGAGGGGCCTGCTATTTGAATTTTAATATTGGGATTTTCACCTAATTTGCTCTTTTCATGAAGAGAATACTCTTAAAAATCGTAAATATTCTTGTGAGTTGAACTTAGGAGTATCAAGATATCATCTGCAAACATATTAATGCTGTGTTCTATTCCTCCAATTTATATTCCCTCAATTTTGTTTGTCTTTTGTACATAGAGTGATAATGGCTCCAATACCAAATTGAACAGGGCATCCCTGTTTTGTACCTTTTTCTATTTTAAATGGGGTTGATATTTCTCCTGATATTATTAATTGGGTTTCAGCATTGTGATATAGGGCTTTAAGGAGTTTGATAAAACCTCCTCCGAAGCCTATTTTGGTTATTGATTGAGAGAATTCCGCAACTTTTGGCTAGTGTTGGATTTGCCTCAGCCCAATCTATTATAATTAATAGTTTCCGAATATTAATTGTACCACTTCTACCCTTCATAAATCCCGTCTGACTATTAGATCCACTATTTTATCCGCTATATTTGCGAGTCTGTTTGCTATAATGTTAGTCAGGAATTTTATATCCCGATTAATCATTGCTAGTAGCTGGTAAGATGATGGCTGTAAAGGGTCTCTGCCACCATCTTTCCTGCGGGTATCACCACTTAGCAGCATGTGGTTAAATAGTTTATTTAGTGGTATTTTTATTTGTTTTTTTTTAAATGTAGAAAAATCTGTTATAAAGCCAGCAGGTCCTTGTGCTTTACCGTTTATGCTCTTTGTTAAAGCTTCTTCTATTTCCAGATCGGTTATAATGGAATGGAGCGTATTTAGTTGGTTTTGTGTAATTTTAGGCAATGTTATCTCATCAAAGATTCCATTTCAATGTGCTCCAATTTTCAAATAGTATTAAAATAACCACTGATTTGGCAAGCTCTGTGCAGCGCTGAGGAATCTGTAGGCGCTATATAAATAAAGAATTATTATTAATACCTATTATACTAATTCTGAACCTCCCATTAATAATTAACAAAAAAGCTAACAGTAACAATATTCACTGTTAAAAGTAACTAATAATATATAGTCTAGCCAACCCCAATGTGATTATTGTACTGATTTTAATAATGCTCGGCAGCATTATTAGCATCTCAAATGCAGCATCTCCCGGCAAAGACGTGCACCTTTGAACACTCCTTTGTAAATACCTGCAAAATGTTACCTACCAGCTGAGTGCCATATTTGAGTATCTGGCACACACTCAATTCCGAAACCTTAAAAAGCCCTCGTTCCCTGACTCTTGTCTTGGACAAGCCAAGAATTATGGTACGACTGCACCACCAATATATTTTAATACATAATGGTCTATCGCTTCAAAGCATGACTTAATAGTTTTTAAACCACTCTCTTTTAACAATAGGATTTTCATTGGATTGTTTATATTTAATATTTAGTGTTTATATTTAGAATTACCATACTGTAACATTCCTGATGGTTTAGTCCAATTTGGTATTACTTATGAACTAGATGCTTTTGGTATAATCTATGAATAAAGAAGTCTATTTATACTGGTTTACACTTATTACTTTTATTTATTAACCAATACTGTCCGACAGCCACCAACCCCCCCCCCTCCCCCCCCGATTTGTGTCACATGAAATTTGGCACGAAATCCAATCAGGTGCGCTAAAAAACCCAGGTACATGGGCACAAAACTGAAAAGTCGGGAAACCCGACGAAAATGCGGACCCTTAGTAAATGTGCCCCATTCTTTTCAGTACTAATTCCCAATCTTCTTTTATAATTAGCATAACTGGTTCCACTTACTTTAAAAGTTGCTAAATGTATACCTGGCTCCCTGCCAACAAACTGCATTGAGTCACAGAGTGATCATCATTATCTACACACTACTCTCAAAAACTCTTCTTCCTACTCCCTCCGCCCTTCCCCTCATACAGAATTGAGCTGAGAAATGCTTGTAGCACACGTTCTGCTTGTTGTTTACAGTTCTTCTGTAAACAATGAAAGAGCTTGCAACCCGTCCCCTTTTTCTTTCTCCACTGGCTGATTTGTACACTGTTTCAAGAAAAAGCACTGCAGTTATCCGTCAGGTCAGGACTACAAGAAAAACCGATCCATAGTGCAAATCGCCAATGACTAGGGAAGTGCTTTTAAAAGTATTTATTATACTCAGAAACATAGATAAAAAAGCCCTTTGTATAAAATAATTTTGTATCCAAGCCAGCAGACATTTTTGCCCATTCCTAGGTTTCACCGTATGGTTTCTTTTCTGTTTGTGTATTATAAATACTTTTAAAAGCACTTCCCTAGTCATTGGTGATGTGCACTATGGATCCCACTATAACATCAAAGAGTTCTGTGTTCTGTATCCACTCCTGCTTTTGGTTATCAATCCCGAAGCTTTTCATTCCTTCTGACAGTGGTGGAGTGGTGGAGAGTGAAAACAGCATTATGGAAATCACAGTGGGGCAGATTTAGTGCGCCTGATGTCCACCAGGTGTCGCTACTTCGCTGAAGTCCGCCGAGGTCTGCCGGAGTTCACCAAGCTAGGCTGGGTGCAAGTAAGTGCGTGTCAAGCGACAATTTTTTTTTAAATATGGCGATCTTTCCAAATCCATCGCCCCCCGATTTCCGTCACGTGCATGCCGGCACCGATGCGGCACAATCCAATCACGTGCACCAAAAACCCGCAGCAATTCAGGGAAAAACGGTAATATTCTGGAAACACGTCGGAAAACCACGATTCGGGCCCTTAGTAAATGACCCCCAGTGTGTTCCAGGGAGACAGCGGTGAGTTAGAAGCAGCATAAATATGCCACAGAGTGGCAAAATGACAGAGCATGGAGGTGGCAGCATTAGGTCAGAGTGTGACACAATGACAAATTCTGGAGGTGGCAGCAACATGGTAGGCCACAGAGTGGCACAATCACAAAGTGTGGAGGTGGCGGCAGCAGGAGGTCAGAGAGTGGCACAATCACAGTGTAAAGGAGGGGGCAGCAGTAGCAGCAGCGTGAGGCCAGAGAGTGGCACACTGACAAATTCTGGTGGTGGCAGCAACATGATAGGCCACCGTGTGGCACAATGGCAGAGTGTGGAGGTGGTGGCAGCAGCAGGTTGTCAGAGTGACATAATGACAAATTCTGGGGGTGACAGCAACATAGTAGGCCACAGAGTGGGGCAATTACAAAGTGTGTGTGGGTGGGAAGCAGCAGTAGCAGCAGCATGAGGCCAGAGAGTGGCACAATGACAAATTCTGGTGGTGGCAGCAACATGTTAGGCCACAGCACAGTGTAGCACAATGACAGAGTGTGGAGCAGCAGGAGGTCAGAAAGTGGTACAATGACAGAGTGTGGAGATGGTTGACAATTCCAGTCCCTGGTAAAGATGGTGGGAGGCAGAGGGAGCATCTGGCAGCAGATGTGTGGCATCAGGCATGTGGTAGCATCAGAATAGTGGCTGAGGAAGGTAGTTAGACTTGTTTCTCAACGTTTGGGGGAGGTGTCATGGCTGATCTAATTTGATGCATAAGGCATTGGTGTGTTGAAATCCTTGCCGATCCACGTCTGATTCATCTTAATAAATGACAGTCTCTCCACATTACAGGTGGACAAGCAGGTTCTCCTTGGGAGAACGATGGTCCCCACTACACTGAGCTCCCGCTTTAATGCCACACTACTTTTGCTGCCACACATCAAGTTTGGCTGCCCAGTAGTCCAGGAGATCCCCCACCTGGGGTGGTAGAATGCTGTCCAAGTAGGCCACCAGGGTCTGCTCCATGTCTTGCTGCTTCTGGTGGCGACTACCCTCCTCACTAGGTGGTTGAAGGAAGCTGATCATAAAGGACTCCAGACTTAAGCTGCTGCTGATGGAGCTGATACTGCTCCTACCCCCCATCTCTCCACAGCACCCATGACAGTAGTACATGAGTGATGACTGCCAGGAAAACCCTGGTGAGACCTGACAGAGGATGGATCATAGCGCACATAGGCAGCGGGCAACTGTCTGCTCAGTATTTCTCTATAGTACGCCAGCTTTTCCTCCCACTTGGAAGCAGGAAAAAAGGCACCCATTTTGGACCGGTAGCGAGGGTCCAAAAGGGTGGAGAGCCTAAAGTCATCCCTACGCCGGATGTTGACTATTTAGCTGTCACTAGTTAGGCAAAGCAGCATGCTGCGTGACCATCTGCTCAATTGACTTTGAGGGACTCCCGGCCTCCATCTCCACTGTATACTGCCCTGGTGCTTCTAGGTCTTCTGCCTCATCTTCTACCTCTTCAGGTAGAAAAACCACAAATTTCACCAGACTCTGCTTGTGCTCCAATGTCCCCCTCCTTCTCAAGTTCAGCCCCCAATGGACTCGTGGCCATGAGATGTAGTCGCCACTTCTCCAGTGCCCTGACCAGACAGATTTTGCAGCATCTGTTCCAGGACAAGAAGCAGTGGAATGATGTTATTCATCTTGTAGTCCTGGTGACTGACAAATAATGTGGCCTCTTTAAAGGGTCTGAGCAAACGGAAGGTCTCACGCATGAGCTGCCAATGGCTAACATCAAAGTTAAACAGGGGAGTACTCCTGTCCGCTTGCATCATCAAAAAATCATTAATGGATTTTCTCTGTTCATACAGGCTGTCTAACATATGGAGGCTGGAATTCCAATGGGTGGAAATATCGCATATCAGCCCATGTTGGGGAAGGCTGCAATTCAAGGAGGATGTGCTTGGCTTTGGAAGAATGGATGAAGTGCATGCACAGTTTCCTGGCCATAGTTAGAATGTCTTGCAGATGGGTGTAAGACTTCAGGTACCTTTTGACAACCAGATTGAATGCATGCACCATGCAGGGTGCATGGGCCATTCCTCCTCGGTGCAGCATGATGTGGAGCAGTTCCTCCCCTGTGTGACTTCGTTTAACCAGGTGTAAACCAGGTGTAAACCAGGTGTAGAACTGTGTGACACTGTTGTACCCTGCACATTTGGTATGATGGAGCAGCACTTAGACTTGTGGAGGCTGTGGTGGTGGTGGAGAAGGAGGAGGTGGACATTGGTTCAAGTTGTTGGTGTGGCTGGGCGGGAAGCACATTCACCCAGTGGGCTGTTAAGGACATGTACTGGCCCTGACCGTAGTTACAGCAGCTTGGAACTCTCCACCTCGGTTTGGCACAAGCCATAAGTTCTCTGAAGGGTGAAGAGTCCACAACTTGCAAATGAGGGGACTGCAGTACCAACAACTTGGAGAGGAGCACGGTCAGCTTCTGCACCTTAGGATGGCTGGATGCATACAATTATCTCTTTGTAATCACCTCATTCAACAACTGCTGGAGCCATGCATAGCGAGGAGCAGGAGCATCTGGACTGGAAGACAAACAGCTGCCTTTGGCAGAGGTGGAGCCTTAAATGGCTCAAATGGCATCTGTGCCACTTGGTGCTGCTGCTGTTGGATGGTGACACTGCATGTGTTGACACAGGGCCGTGGTGCCAATGTTATCTCCCCGGCCACGCTTCACTGTCTGCATGTGGATTCTACATATACACACATTCGTCTTCTCAGTTTTTTTTTACAAAAAACTGCCAAACCGCCGAGTCGGTGGTTTTACTGCCAACACTCTGCACTGAGTGTCTACTAACACTGCTGCCCCGCTGAACCCCTGTGCCACTGCTTACTTGGACCTGCAAAGCAGGTTTTGTACCCCACGGCCGTTTGGCTCCCGTCCTCGCACTGCTGCCACCCTACTGACTCACGGCCACAGTAACGACTTGCTGCCTGCTTTATTGCCTGACAGACAAGCTGACTCCCTCTTCTCCCGATGATGATGATGAAGCCATTGCTTCACCCAGCTCCCAAGTGCGATCGGCTACATCATCATCGATTTGTGTTTCCCTGTCACTGCTATTCTCCTCAATGGTCTCAGTATGCACAGCCTGACTACTTGCAAGTGCAACATAACCTTTGGTGCCACTCTCCACATCTCTACTTTCCTGCCTACTGCATGAAGCAGCAGATGTCTGCCCCACCTCTTCACTGCCAAGCAGCTGCTGAATGTCCTCAAAGAGTTTTTCCTCAGTGTAGAGTGGCGCTGAGCCCAGACCACCTAGTTGATCTCTTGCTGAGGGAAATTAACAGGACAAATGCTGGTTGAGGACAGCTGAGGGCCACTGACCTGCTCCTGGGCCATCCCAACAAAGGGATTTATCTGACGAACCCATGGACTCTTGGCTGGGGTAGTCAGATGTCATTTGAGAGGAAGTGGATGACCTAGTCAACCAATCGAGAACCTTTGAGTTGTTGATCAACACACTGCCCCTAGATGACAGCGGCAGTTCTGGCCTCACAGAGTCACCCCTTCTGCAATGTCCCCTTGCTGTGCTGCGACCTGTGCCTGATCCATGTGCCACCTCTCTGTCTGACATATTGGTTAATCATCTATGTTGATTTGACACGGATTTCTTGATATTAACTTTATCAACAAAAAAGAATTGAAATTTGGGGTATACAGATCCCCCAAAACAGACCCCTCGGACCAAGATCACTCTATTAGTGTGAAATGACAGGATTGCAAATGGCCGTCTATTTTTATAGGGCTGTGACTTCACATAAGCCTGCTGGTTGCTGATTGGCTTACATGTCTGCACATGTGATCAAGTGTGTTCCTTTCTTCCCAGAGTTCTCTGCCCCATTTAACATGTTGTGCTCGCTGCCATTTTGCTAATATAGGGGAAAAAAATTGTTCCCGTAAATGCCAAACCAAAGTTTTCCTGAAATTTGAAATGAATTCCACTTCATCAGAATCAATTCACCCATCTATAGTCATATCATTATATCATATGCTAGGAAGAGTTTTATAAAAATTTTGTCTAATAACCATTTATAGTTCAATTTTCTTTTATTGTTATCTGAGGGTTTTTTTTAAGTATAAGTGTCCACCTGTGTATTACCACTTATGTCATGTATCTGAGGCGGAATCGGAAGATCCTTTAGTCATTTTCCATTAGCAAGCATATTGCATTTTTCCAATAAGAAATAATTAAATTATAGGCAGTTCTAAGTTATTGCTACTTCTCTTTTGTATTCATAATGACTGCTGTCCATTAGCACTGTAACATGGAAATTTTGTTTTAATAAGCCAGAGAAATTGCTCATTAATTTTATCCTCATCTCTTAGTTACAATTGCCTTGCGCTTTCTGGAACATAATACATTACTGATATGGTGGAATTGATATCTACTTGAGTACAAAATTGCAAATTTGAGATATCAATTTATTGTTCACTAATTATGACAGATTCTGAATATGAGCTGTTTATGTTACAGCATAAGCTGTTAGTTAATTATAGCATTCATGGAAATTATTGATCAGTTCTTGTTCACTAGACACCAATCATTAACATTTTGACACATAGTAACATATTAAAAGTGATTCATTGTTTCTCATTATATTGTATACTATTACAACCCAAATATTAATTTTGCATTCAAACCATTTACTTCAGTTTGTTTTGTGCCTTCTAACTTGTTAATACAGAATATAATATTGTATAATTCTGCCAATAATAAAACCCCATTGCATTGAAAAAGAGTGTTATAAATGTAATAAAATTCCGAAGTAAAACATTTGCTTTTTCTATTTTGACTAACCTTTTGAGAAAGAGCTATGATGTGTAACAAAAAAAACATAAGGACCACATATTACAGAGTGTTTCTCATTTCAATGACAGTGAACCTTTAATTGGGACACAACAAAGGCAGGCTGAACATGTTTATAAAGCTTTATTAAACAAAATTGTAATTTCTAATGAAATTATTAAAACTGAAACTCTAAAATGCCTATTGTCACATTAATCAAAGGTTCAAGTCAGCCATCAGACATTTCTATGACAGAATGGACTTAAAAAAGGGGTGTGGTATTACTTGAAAGAGGTATGGCTTCTGCTACGCTAAATATTATGCAAATACGTCAACATTTTAGAAAAGTTTTTTGGTTTAAAGACAACAAATAAGAGGTATAAAGTTGATTTAGTGAATCTTACAGCTAGACAGATGTGTCATAAAGCAGTAGACATTTTTTGCAAAAAAGTGAGCACTTTTAGCAAATCTCCCCTGCTGCATTTGGTTAAAAAAAATAAACTGAAAAATAAAAATTAAAAAGGTCACTATTCCCATAACCTAATAAATATGTCCTCAGAGATAGCAACACTAATATGCCTCTGTCTTCCATCACTGGCATACTTGAAATGTAGAATTTGTGTATTGTGTCCTGAGGTTTTTGCCCGTAATTTGTTTAGGATTTTCTAAATAGAATTTAGAGTTAGTGTTCATGAGAAATGGTAAGAAATTGAGCTCTGTGACTTTTAATCAGAGCTTAGAAGCAGGGTCTTAGAAAAAAAAAATTCCTGTGTGCTGGTCTTTCTGTCATGACACGAGAAGCGTTGGATACAGATCACCATTTGGTTGCACTGGTCACTGTAGGGATTATGGTATAGTCACTGCTTAACATCACCATTCGCCCATCTGTGATTCTTGGCCTTTGACTGGTAACAGTGATGACGTGACCACCAATAACTCCAGGCCAGAGTTGTCATCAAGACACTGTTGTACAGCAAATCAGGAAATCCACAACTATGTCAAGGTGATGATGATCATGAAGGTTACATGAATTCTAGTCTGGATGAGACCGAGTGATCTTGTTGAAGAGGTAATCTTTTAGACACATTTTGTTATGTTTTAGTTTACTCATATGATCCCAATAAAATAAAAGAAACTTGGACAGTAGGTCCAATTTACGATTTGTTCTCAAGTCTAAATCATCTGGTCCACTAGTAATAAAAATAACTACATCTTCTTACATGTGTCACATCTCAATAGGTCCCATGTGCCAAATTATCAATCTGCAAGCTGTAACCTGCCTCAGATTTCAGGAGTCATTAAAATTGCCTGGTGCCTGTGCTCTGCTTATGCCCCCACTCCATCTATGAAAAATTGTAAACATGGTGCAATATTCCAAAATATTGCTGGAACAATGACAGTTGCTACTTTTGCATGCCTTGTACACCCTATTCCTGGTGTACAAGGCATGATAAATTGGTCCCTGTGTATTTTTATTCTCTCAGTGCTCTGTATATTATTTGTTCCTTTTGGATTTTTTTAAACTTGGCCATCTATCAATCACTATAGTTCAGGTTTTATGGCTGGTTGTAGGATTGCCATATGCTGGTTTAATTTTACCACTTTAAAATTGGGATAGAGGGATAGGCAAAGGTGGTAATTCACAGCCAGATAATAAACCTTTCTAGTAGAGAACTCTCCAGAAGTGAGGTGAACATTCTCAAAAAAGGTCTGTCTTTTGTTCCCACTTGAAATTTTCAAGTCTTTGAGTGGGTGAAAGATTTACACCTATTCACAAGATATTTGAGCTGGCACACATTTCACATCAGACAGCAACAAAAAAAAGTGTAGAGTACTGGGAATAACAATGGACATGCTCCCAGAAGTTACCACATTAGCTTATTTAGAAGAGGGAGGAGGTGAAAGCGCTCAAAGAGGTCCTTTCTCCTCGTTGCGCAATAAAAGTACAAAAATGCCTCCCCAAGGCGAGATATCAGCAGTTGAAATTTTTACCCATCTAGTAGCAAAGGACTTACAGGACCTAAAAATCACACAGCATCCCTTTAATTGCACCAAGGATGAAATAGAGGCCATTAAATGTCTGGAAAAGGACACCAGCATCACCATAAAGCCCTCAGACAAACGGGGTAATGTGGTGGTTCTGGATGATTCCCAATATGTACGGATGTGTGAGGACTTGCTTAGAGATTGTTCCACCTACGAAGTACTTCGTTCTAATCCCACGACACTATACAAGAATGAATTGGAAACCCATCTCAATGTAGCCCTTGAAGAAGGCCTCATTGATAAAACAGAATTTGACTTTCTGTGTCCAAAATGTCCTACAGTTGCCACGTTTTACAGTCTCCCTAAAGTCCATAAGGGAACATGACCACTTAAAGGGAGACCAATAGTGTCAGGAGTAGGGAGTCTGGGTCAAAATGTTGGCATATACATTGATGAAATTTTGCAGCCATTTGTTAAGACCTTGCCCTCATATTTGAGGGACACCACAGATTTACTTAAACGAGTTGAGTATATTGTAGTGGGGGAGGACGTATGGCTCACAAGCATAGACGTCGAAGCCCTCTACTCGTCAATACCTCTTGACTGTGGCATAAGAGCGGTGCAACACTTTCTCTGCTCTAGGGGAATCCAGTTTAGCTCCCACAATGACCTCATTTGTGACCTTTTGAACTTCTCTCTTACACACAACTATTTTCTGTTTAATGACCAGTTCTTCCACTAGCTCAGGGGCACAGCGATGGGCAATCCCTGTGCACCAACATATGTAAATTTGCTCCTGGGCTGGTGGGAGGAAACGGTGGTCTTTGGAGACACACCAATACCTGGTGTGGAGTGTGTTGAAACATGGCTACGTTTTATAGATGATGTGTTTGTTTTGTGGAAAGGGGAGAAAGAGGGCTTGAAATGGACATATATAGAAAACCAAAAGCAACTAACAGTTTGCTAAGATAGGAAAGCAGCCACCCATTCTCCTTAAAGAAGGGCCTCACGAGAGGACAATTCTTAAGGATACGGAGGAACTGCAGTAGCCAGAGAAGATTTAAGAGGCAGGCCGATGACTTGAGAGGGAGATTTAGAGAGAGGGGTTACCCGGATGAAATTTTGAGGTCGGTTTACCAATTTGCAAAGGGTAAAGAGAGGAGTGCACTACTGGTCCCAAAAGTCTTAAAAAGGGATGAGACTAAGAAAAACATTCTCTTTATAACTACGTTTGGCAATGGCGCAAACCAGGCTAGAGAGATCCTACAAAGACACTGGGGGGTTTTACTCCTAGACCCAGACCTTAAAGAGGTCCTCCACACGCAACCGCAGATCACATTCAAAAAGGGGCGATCCTTAAAAGATTGTCTTGTACACAGCCATTACACTCGCCCGAAACAACAGGGGACATGGCTTGATAGACAAATCAAGGGATTTTATAAATGTACAGGCTGTGTGGCGTGTGAGTACATGACAACAGGTAAAGAATTTACCAGCAATAATACTGGTCATCAATATAGCATTAATCACTACATCAACTGTAGGACTACAGGGGTTATTTATAAGTTCACTTGCGCATGCGGGATGGAGTACGTGAGGAAAACCTACAGAGAATTGAGGAGAAGAGTGGGTGAACATGTCAGGGATGTTGTGAATGACAACTGTTGAAGTTTATGGGGATCAATGTGGTACCCCCCCCCCCTCTAGGGGAGGAAACTGGGACCAGAAATTCCTCCAGAGAGAGAGCAGGTGGATTATTAGGTTGAAAACAACTTTCCCGAATGGACTAAATGAGCAGCTTAATTTTAGTTGCTTCATCTAGACACCTACTCTGTTAACATCCACAGACTACATATATGTTTTAAAAATCTGAGTGTAGAATCTGACATAGTTACAATTATCTCTTATGCAGTGTATTCTGATAAACAAATTTGTTTATTTTTTCTGTCTTGTATTTACTATAACACTAATGCTGTATTATACACTATAGACCCGTGTCAAAATACTGTCAATATAGTTGGGTGATATCTTAGTGATTAGTCTTATAAAACGTCACCGTCATCCAAATACTATACCCTGTTGAGAGTCTCTGACCGTCTGAATAACGCCTATACTTCCGTAACAGATCATGTGAACATTGAGTCACGCAACATTAACATCGCTATGGAGACCAGATACTCCCCCGGAAGTAACGCGTCACTTGGGCATTATCCCGGTCAGCAACTGAGAGCTAACAAGAGGCGCGCTTTCCAGGTAGGACGACGTAAGCAAAAGGGGGAGGAGTCATTACTTTAAAGCGCCGATACGGCGTTTAGTTGGCGCTCCACGATTGACATAACTAGCGGCAGACACGTCTCCCATTCTGTTGGGGGGGGGGGGGGGTAAACCTTTGACCCCCCACATGTTTCCTTAACGGGATGTATATTGACCCAGTCCCACGCAGTCATGTTTGCTTGGGACTCCTGCTCGACTTCTAGACCTCTTTTCAAGCCCCTGATGATTACCTACTGAAGTATGAAACGAGTAGGGCCAGGATAAGAACTTATCAGGGTCAGAATTGGGACTGCCCTTGTAAGTGCGGGAGCTATACCTCATGTGGGCCAGGGTGCAATAGGGATTATTAGGGCCTCCTTTCATCTGCGGGATCTGCCATATCCAATTATACGGGGTTGGACCCATAACCTTGTGAGCCACGCCACCTTGGATCAATGCACCTGGCATCAAGACAGCAATGGCAAGAACGTTCCAGAATGTTTTTTAGTGTTTTGTTTGGACCATGACCCCTTGCCAATTCCCCTGTCGGCAGACAATTGCGGTCTATCAGAGGTACGCATTGAGATTACACTGATCTGCACTGTAAAAAACCTACTGAACAATGGTGTAGTGGGCATGTGGGGTTATTTGGTCTTTTGAATTGCCCTGCTTCTACTGATATAGCAGGAATTTGTGAGTGAGTTTATGTGAGTGAGTAATTTAATGCTTTGTTATGTGGCCTTTTGTGGAGCTTAGATTTTAATAGATATAGTAAAAGTTAAATATTTTCACTTGTGCTGTAGACATAGATAGATTCTCTGGTGAATATTCCGGTACCCCAAACAGGGACACAGGAACCTTATTGCTTGTAGCTTATTTATCCAGACATGCCAGAGTTGCTGCATAAAATGTGTACCATGTTTGCTCACCACCTGTGTTCACAATGTGCTGCTGCTTGTCTATATGTACTTCACATGCACACGTCTCATATGATGATATGATGTACCAACAGGTGGAATTCCATACTACATTGTTGGAAAGGGTATGAAAGCAGAAAGCAATAGTTGAGTTCCTGCTAAAAAAACAAACCTGGTGAGATAAAGTGCTAACAAACAGCACTTCAGCACTGAGTGAGCCTCCACGAGGGACATTTGTGCCAATACGTTACCAATATGTTCAACCCTGATGACAAGGCATCATCATCCCAAGCCTTTGCCTGCTAGAATAGTCACTTTAGGCCATTATGGAGGATGTAATGTGGCACAGGTGGAAGCAGAAGAGGAAGAGGTGTCAGGCAAGTTCACACATGGCTCACAGGATGGGTTGATGGACCAATAGCAGACAGGTATTCCACTGTCTATTCAGGAGTTTTCCTCACAGCAGGGTGGCAAGGGAGCTCACGGGCATCACTCAAGCGTGACCTAGGGGGACACCTCCCACTGAGGACAAGTTGTCCTTGCCTCTGGGCAGCTTGGCTCACATGAGCCGCTATATACTCCAGTGCTTGCACAATGACCAATAAGTTGGCCCACTGGCTGACCACCCTGCCGGATCCATGTTATAAAGATTACATAGCATCCTTGATTCCATCACAAGAGCATGAGACAAAAATGAGGGAGCACAAGTGCAATCTGATGAAGGTATTATTGGTGGAGTACCCATCCAACATTGGGGGATCAGAAGGAGCATGAGGCCGGAGAGGAGGAATTAACCAATGCAGCAAGTTTGACTACCTCCTACCACTCCTTTGCCTTTTCCACTTCCACTGCCATATCCACCTCCTCCCCCCTGAACTTCTGACTCTTATTACAAAATTGTTACTTTATTTGTTTTTAAGTAATTCATTTATTTTAAATTGTATTTTATTATTTTAAGTACTCTCCCTGCCCTGTTTTTTGCAAGGTGATTGTCCTGTTCTACCCCCATTTTGAAGCCTTCCACCCCTTGCTACCCCCATTTTACAGCCATTTATGGGTCACCATGTTCAGGTCCCCAGTTACTTCAACAGGATTCAAGTTTAGGTCCCTGAAACCCACTTTTGTTCAGAGTTTGGTCCAAGTCGTCAAACACAAATTTCAATCAGTTCTCTTGACAGTACTTACAAGTATTGCAATTGTGACCAGTAGACTTGATATAATTTGCCATTGAAATGGTAATGGTGACTGCTTCAAACTGAGTTGAGAGGTACTCAAATATCCTAAAAAGGATAAGGATAGATTACCATATGAAAAGCTTATTTAGTTTTACAGTCAACTAGTCAGTCATGGGGGTGCCATTAAAATGTAAAAAAATGTTTTTTTTTACTTATAAATATTAATGAACTGCCATATCCCAAATAAATCAAAACAATGGATACAAAGATACAAAAACCTTGTGGCCTATTCAATAGCTTTTAAGTAACAGACATTAGTGATGAGTTCTTTAGTACTTGAGTTCCAAATATTTATTCCCTTTGACTGTACTAAACTATTAAGCATTCAATTACAGCTTTGTTTTCCCAGTCAGAGCATAATCCAATCAACAATGATAAGAATATTTTACTGCAGCATGACATGAAAAGAAATTACATATGAGTTGTTTCGATGAGAGAATAATCTCTGTCCTCCTCATGGCTTGGGTTTTTTTCTGATATGCATGTGAGAACTTAAAGAGGTGTCTTTCTAAATCATGTCCCGTCAATTAAATTTACCTCCAGTAGTCTGCAAACAAGTTGAGGAATCATCTCAAAGATGACCAAGAGTAATTTCAAGAATCATAGGAAAGGGTCTGAATATTTATGTTAACACACAATTTAAGTTTTTCCTTTTTTAATATATTTACAAACTTTTCTAAAATCCTTCTTTCATATTCTTTTTTTCATCACCAGGAGGAGCACATGAGCAAAGTAGAAAACCTTTATCAGCTTCCACAGAAGACAGATCATATTTTGGGCATGGTGAGAAAGAACCATTATATAATTTAATTCAGTGGGTTCTCTTTTGCTTTGACACTTAAGTTACCAGTTGACTAAATATCACATAAGGGAAATATGTTGACCCTGTCCTTAATTACATTGGTAAATTGACAATATATTAAGATTTAGCAGTCTGTTGTAAAAGTAAACAAATATTCACATTCAAAAGAGAACCTTTCAGAAGAATCTAGTTCCCCAAACTGAATGTCCTACCTTATATACGGTATTGAGTTGCTCTGCATGATGATTGAGTTAGCGGCTCCTGTGAATTATAAAATGACCCCCCCACACACACACACACACTATGTGTAATGCTGCTGCAGCACCCCCTTGCTCCTCTGTCCCCTTGTTACACCCCTTCCCATTCACACCCCTTTCTGTGCTGCAGCTTAGCAGAAGGTGTGTGCACGAGGCATGTTTACAAGAGGAGAGAGGAGGAGAGGGGTGTCATTTCAGCTCAGGAACACCCAGCTGACTCAATTCACAGGGTTACAATGCAGAATTGGGGGGGGGGGTCATTTTATAATACATCGGAGCAACTGACTCAATACCATCATGCAGAACTACTCACTCCATTAAATGTGGTAGGACCTTCAGTTTGGTGGGGGGGACAGATGTGCCTCACCAGTTCTTTTTATTACTTGTCAAAGCATTAAAGGCAGGTTCTCTAGAAATGCAGAAACAGTTGCAATAAAAATAACAAGACTCAAAATCTATAATTTTTCAGCAGAGATGCAGTCCAATAAGTATTTCCTCTAGCATATATCTTTAAATAGTTTTTTCCATACTCCGCATTAACATGCAAAAAAGATATTCATAAAATTCACATAAATTCTGTTTTAATGTACTTACATCACCCTAGATTGGGAATGATCAATTATGTGGTTAAATAATCTATTGATGATACCTGATCTAGGGTGATTGAAACAGAATTTATGTGAATTTTGTGAATGCTTTTTGCATGTGGAGTATGGAAAATTCGAAAACATAAAAATGAAATAGGTGTTCGTGTAGTCCGTCTAAGCTTCATAACACAGAAAGAGTGCCATGTTTTATACCCATTGTTTCATTGAGAGATCTTAAGGCAGACTAACTCCTACATTTTCTTATAACAAATTTACTAAAGAAAACATGACCTTTATTTACTTGAAAAAACTACCAATGTTGAGCTAATATGGGAAAACACATAAAAATAGTAATAACCCAGATAACTAGTATATAAAATTTCCATCTCCACAAAAAAAGGAACACAATTAAAGAGGAAATGGAAGATGATGCGCATGAATCACAAAGATGACAAATTAATATAGAGAAAGATAATAGATAAAATAAATGGTAAGAAATCAAGGTCAACCTGGAGTGTCTAGTTGCAGTTCAGCAGCCTCGTAATGAATAGTCTCTGCAAGCACACATCTTGTAATACAGCATAACACTATATTCACACTTTAATTGGTTCTTTTCCTTTAGGCTTCTATTTCTCTTTCAGATGGTCAAAATAGCACACATTGGGGCATATTTATCCGGACCTCTGCATCACGTCAGTCCTGAAATAATCGAATACAGAGCCCTGAAATATTCAACACAATGTGAACCACAGTTATAACCATGCCTCTGACCCTCAGGTCTTTATACAGCAAAGCTAGTGGTCCACAACCCATGGTCTTCAAGTGGGACGCAGTTAACCCTGCCCCACATTCAATTTACCGCGCATGGAAATCACCAAATATCAGATCCCATTGTGGAAAATAGTACACTACCAGAGTAAAAAAAAAAATCAAGAAACATATTACAACTGAACCGTAACAGTAAAAAATCTAACACAGAACCAGTAAGACAAGACACAGGAAACAATAGGACAGTAGGGGCTAATGGGGATGTCTCAGGACCACACCCTAACTATATGAATAGAGGTGCATAGTTCAAGTAGCTCAGGGGGGTTGAATCCATGTTGCAGCCTACATGCCACAATGGGTACAATAAGAGTCCCATGGGTCCCAAATTTTTTAAAGCGCTCTAATGTGTTGTTAAGAGAAGCAGTCATCCACTCCATCGAGTGTATTTCTTTCATACGAGTTAGCAGGTCTATTTCCGATGGGGGGGGGAGGGGGCTGTCCGCCAAAATCATTTATCTGCCACACAGAGGCTTAGGAACAGCTTGCTTAGATGTTTGCCCATGCACTTGGGGGGGACATTAAGTAAATACATCAAAGGGTCCAGTTGTACACCGGTGCCCGGCATTTCTGCTGCAAGGGTCTCCAACCCCAAAAAGGAATTATAAGTGGGCGAGTCCAGAAAATGTGGTATAATGTACCTTTGCCTGCCTGGCACCTCTAACATGTAGATGGTACTGGAGGGTAAAGAGTATGTAGCAGTGCTGGAGTATGGTACCAATGCATAAGCACCTTGTATTGGGTTTCCTTTTAGGTAGTACAGATGGTTGACATGTAGGTATTGGGGTGAATGGGCACCATCCACGATTTCTCAAACTTAACCCATTTAGTGTATGCCGCTGCAGTCATCCATAGTGGTAGGTACCGTAGTTGTGTAGCCCAGAAGTAATGACTGACATTCGAGTCCATTAAACCCCCCCCCCCTTTCCGAGCCTTGGGGGAAAGCATGACCAATTTTGGCAATCTATGACGCCTGTTATCCCAAATTAAATTAAAAATAGCTCCTTTAAGGCCTTGAGCTCATTATGAGATATACTAGCAAAGTTTGGAAATAATAAAGTAGTTTAGGGAGCCAGGTCATCTTGACCGCAGCCACTCAACCGAGCAGGGATATGTGATGTGCCCTCCATATATTTAGCATAGATTTTAGATCCCTAAATAAAGCAGGGTAGTTCGTTCCAGACAGTGATGAGTATGAAGCCGTTAGCTGTATTTGAGGGAGGTTGTTTGCCACTGAAAGTGAAAGCTCTGTTGTTGTAAAGCTAATTCCCTCTGCGGTATATTTAAAGGGAGGGCCTCCATTTTGGAGGTATTTACTTTATAATCGCCAGGTAATCGTATTCCATTAATGTCGCATGTAGAACCGGGAGAGTAATATGCGGGAAGGATCAGGTGAGTAGAAATTTTTTACTCCTTGTCCCTAACCAATACCCCCCTAATATCCCGGTGCAATCTAATTTTGGCTGCTAGATGCTCAATACACAGAAAAAATATCAGGTGGGAAAGAGGATACCCCTGTCTGGTTCCATTTTGGGTAGAAATAGGGTCAGACATCCCATAGGGGAAGTGAACTACCAATGTGGGATTATTATATAATGCCTTAATGGCTGTAAGAAAATGACCTGTTATACCATAGGCATCCAAAGCAGCATACATGAATGACCAGTTTAGGCTATCAAACACCATTTCCGCATCATGGTTAAGAAGCAATGCCGAGTAAGATTCCATGTTAACTACATCAAAGAGGTGTATCTCTCATCTCATGTAGTCCATTCCCTGCCACCACAGAACAAAGCCAACCTGATCCTTATTAATCAGCAGCAGGAGCAGAGCCGATCAGAATTTTGTAACCCAATGGGCCGGTAATTACTACAGTCAGCTGGGTCTTTACCTGGTTTAGGTATCAGCGATATATCTATATATATAGCATATCCCAATGGGGGAGGTTTCCGAGGAAACAAGTCCTTTAGAAAGACCTTGTAATATAGATAGGTGAACCCATCCGACCCTGGTATTTTCCAGATGGGAGCGCCTTTACTATCTGTCCAATTCTTCTTGGATAATAGGAGCATTGCAACTCCAACAACCCCAGAATCAGACAAGGTAGGCAGTCAACAAGAGGATGGGTAATCCTGCAATAGTCACCCTCATCTTGAGGAAGACCACAAGGGAGTAAATGCAACTTAGTATAAAAAGCCTGAAACAGGTGTGCAATATTGCAAGGTCACCCGTTTCATCCCTGACTGCATGGGTACCATTATTATGTTTTTTGGATAGTAGGCACGCTAGAAGAGTATGTGCCTTATCGCCCTTTTCATAGTACCATAGTTTCGAAAATATAAGAAGCTTCTTAACCTTTTGATAAGCATAGTCCCACATACAAGCTATCAGGGCCCCGTAAGGTTGTTGTGCTCGGGTGAGACACCATTGTCCTCTCTAATGCTTTCATTGTCTTCTCTAACTTTAAATAATAGGCAGCAGAGGTTTTTTTAAATCTTGAGGACAGGGCCATGCACTCTTCTTTAGTGAAAAAGGTACGTAATGCACCTTGCAGTTGCTCACGTAGTACAGGGTCCTGTATCAGGGATTCATTTAATCTCCATCTACACAGTTTAGTCGGTAATATGGAGCAGGTAAGGGTTACTGACATGGGGGCATGATCTGACCAAGTTATGTTCCCCACATCCACCGAATGTAGGAGGCAAGGATGGGAAAAAAAGAAAAAGAATGGTCACCAGGGTGGTTCTCCCTCCATAAGTCAAATAAGGAATGTGTTCTGATCAGTTTGTGGAACTACCTTGCTGTGCATTCCACTGTATTTGCGGCATGGTTATTGTACAGTGATGATCTGTCCAGTTTTGTTTAAAAAATCATATTAAAGCAGTTAATTAATGAATAGTTTCTGCAAAAAGGGGATTTGAGCTGTGTGAGGTGCTTAAACATTACATAGTATGATAGGGTGTCCCCTTAAGGAGCCCTCCAAAATAACATATCTCCCATGGGGGTCTAGTTGGGAGAAGGAGATCGAGATGGGACAAGTACGAGACAAGAGAATTGCAAATCCCCCCCTCCTGACTAGAAAGTAATGATGAGCAAATTTAAAAGTCACCGCTCAGTCAAAGTGAGCCCCTTCAATGCAAGCCACTACTGCTTTAAAAAGGCAAAGCTCTCTCAGAATCAGACAGTGTTTAACATCCAAGTTAAGGCCTTTAACATTTTTTTTTTTGAAAAATGTTATTAGTAATAACATTAGACAAGCACAATAAAAGAGAGATTACAAATTACAAAGGTACAAAAGTGCATCTTGTTCATTTGAATACACTTATATCTGAACACTCTACTCATTTATCACATAAAATTTATTATGCTTTTTACCTTTTTACTCCCTGCCCCCCCCCCCCTTTCCTACCCACCCCACCTCCCTCAAGCTGGGGATGCTTCACAAAAAAAAATAATCAGGATCAGTCGGCCCAAGAATAGTAATTTGGCCACCAACCTTTTTCTATTTTTTGTCGTTGCTATCTCAGTAGTATAAGCTAGAATACCCAATAAGGGTTCGCAGGACAGAGCCAGGCCCATAGTTCTCCTGATTTCCTCAAAAATTTCCTGCCAAAAATCTATGGTCCGTGGACAAAACCACATAACATGTGAAATATCAGCAGAATCTTGCTTGCATCGATAGCATTTAGAGTCTGTTTTCAAACCGGCTCTAAATAACATATACGGGGAATAGTAAACTCTGTACAAGATATTTAACTGAATAAACTTAAAATTATCATTAATTGATATCCTTTTTACTTCCTCATATATTTTATCCCAGTGTTTATTACTTAATCCACTTATACACTTTCCCCATTTCCCTTGACTAACGTGAATAGTCCCGTTATTAATTTCATCCATAATTCCCTTATATATCCCCGATAAATTTTTTTTCCCGTAATTCATGACATATAATTTAGAGATTTTGGGATGTGTCGTGCTCGTGAATCATTTTTTATTACTTTCTGCATGTGCAACGTGTCTTAATTGTAAATACCTGAAAAGGTCTAAATTGGTGAGACAAAATATGTATTTTAATTCACCAAACTCTTTCATTTGACCTCCCTGAAATAACTGTGAAACATACCTAAGCCCTTTTTTCTGCCAAAATTAAAAAATTCTCCCAAATACCGATTACCCCATACCGGTGTCCATTCTGTTGCTCCCCCCACCCCTAATAACGCCTTATATTTCTGCCACACCCAGTGCAGCATTACTGATATGGGGCTAAACTGTGAAATTTTTTTCTTTTTTGTATTCAGTGCGCATGACTCTAGAGCAGAGAAGATGTTCTCGTATGATCCCCCAAGTTGATCAAATATCCTTTCAAAAACATACGAGTTCCTATTTTCCCCAATAAACAGGATTTGAGAGGCAATATAGTAATGGAAAAAGGATAGTAATGCTTTTCCATAAAAACTCTTGCTTAATACGCACTCTTGATCTCCCCCATAACAGTTTATTCAAAATTGCTCTAAGCGCTCTAAACCATTTATCCTCGATCCAACAGGGACAGTTCGTAATAACATACAAGACTTGTGGGAGGATAACCATTTTGGCCAGTCCAATCCTATCTCCTTTACTGAGAGGTAGTTTACTCCACATACCAACTCTCTCTCCTAATTTCTTAACCAAGGGGGCTATGTTGAATTCCGGGAAATCCGAAACCCTTGTATTGACTTTGATGCCCAGATATTCAAAGATACCACTATTATCTATTAGGGCAAGTTTATCAGAGATCGTCCCTGGGAAGTCGTCAATTTTACATACGATAGATTTTTTCCAATTTATTTGCAACCCTGAGACTTTTGAGAACTGTTCTATTGCATTCATTGCTTTTGGCACAGACTCCAGGGAATCCCCCAGGCACAGCAGAATGTCATCTGCATAGAGCAGGATTTTGTCGCCAGGGCCCCCACATCCACACCCCCTGATGCCATCATCTCTCCCAATGACAGCTGCCAGAGGCTCAATAAACAAGGCATACAGGAGGGGTGACAGTGGGCAACCCTGGTTAGAGTAAATTCCCGGGACAGCCCCCCATTGACCTTTACTTTAGCCCTAGGTTTTACATAGAATAACTTTACACACTCAATGAATTTCCTTCCCAGGTTAAACCTTTCCATTGTTTCCCAAAGGAAGGCCCACTCCACCCCGTCGAACGCCTTTGCGGCGTCCAACGACAGGATGGAGCGGGACCCCCCCTGCCCAAGTTGGATGGCCCCAAGCAGTCTGGGCAAAGGCAATTAGCATGAAATTGTAAGCTTTCTCTCCCTTTACACACAGATCCTCCTTGACTTATTGTATGTCGTTGTTTGGTTTTTCTTTACTTGTATGGTAGAGATTGTTTACCTTGGAGGGACTTTGTCAGATTAAAGATGGGGCCAAAAGGCGCAGGAACAGGGAGAAAATCCCTAGGCACGTCCCCACCTAAAGATAAAAATAGTGGGAAAATGGACGGACAGAATAAGCTAGATAAGATCTGGAACTCCCCTCCGGGCAAGACCAGAACAGGTCAGAGAGGGGGGGGGGCAATGAGCCAACTGCAATAGCAGCAAAAAATACTGGTTCTCGATTCTCCCCCTTAGAACAGGATGCAAGCGAAAATAATGAAACTGGAGAGGGGAGAGAAATACTGAAGGAAATTTTGGATTCCATAAAGAAGTGCAACTCTGATATGGTTGAACAAGTGGGGGCAGTAAGAGCAGATATCTCCCTCTTAAGAGAGGATCTCAACACGATTAAAGAGAAGTTGAAATCCACTGACGAAAAGGTCAGTAAGTTAGAAAAAGATAATGCAAATACGAAAACCCTCTATCAAAAATTAGCTGTTGAAAATAAGGAACTAAGGGAGAAAGTTCAGGATTTAGAAGACCGCTCCAGGCGTAGTAATGTTCGTATTAGTGGAGTAGCAGAAAAAGCAGAGGGAGAGGATGCTGTCCGGTTCTTTAGGGATTGATTTCTGGAGAAAATAGGCAAAGAAACGCTATCCCCGACTTTTTGCATCGAAAGAGCACATCGAATTACGTTTAAGAGGGGGCCGCCCCCAAGGGCATCACCGCATCCAATCCTTTGTAAATTGCTGGTGTCTAGTGATAGAGATGCAATTTTAAGATGGAACCGCTCAGTCTCAGAATCTTCCATCAATGGGTCAAAGGTGTTTATATACCCAGACTACTCAGCTGAGACGTTAAAAAAAAAGAATGAGCTTAGTTGAAATTAAGAAGAGGCTGAGACTGGCAGGCCTAGAATACTCCTTGCTGTTTCCGGCCCGTCTTAGAATCATACATCAAGGTCAGTCGCATTTTTTTTCCGGACCGGACACAGCAATGGAATGGTTGGACACAAAGCGCCTTTAGGTCAGTCACTTCTTTCCTTATAAGGCTCAGTTAAGTCTTTTGGCACCGTGGCTGGTGGATAGGGAGCACAGAGGCTGCTCCAATAGGTGGAGTTCCGGAGTCACTGGAACAGTTGGGGGGGGGGGAAAGACTGGGTATGCTTCACGGATACCTTTTTTTTTTTCTTCCCTAAGATTCCATGTCGGTGAAACTGTTTATCTGGAATGTAAGGGGCCTTAATGAAAAAAGAAAGAGATGCATTTTAACAGACATAATAAATAGACATTTAATGGCAATTGTTGTTCTTCTCGAGACCCACCTGACGCATGACAAGACGCATTTCATTAAGAAAGGTTGGAGTTTAGAGGAGTTTCATTCAGTTTTCTCACATCCTCATCCACAGGTCGCTAGATTTCCAAGTTGAAAGTTCACTATGTGACCACAACGGTAGATTTATATTTCTTAAAGGGCTCCTTTTTGGCGTCCGATGTATATTGGGTTTTGTTTACATTCCACCCCCATTTAACTTTCAGGTCTTGAACAAGTTTGTGGAATTTGTGGGCGATGGAATGGATCACCCCGTGTTTCTGTTGGGTGACTTCAATAGCGTGTTGTCTAATGAGCTGGACAGAGAATCAGTCCTCCACCAGAACAGAAACAGGATTCAATACACACAGCTGGCAGGTTTCTGTGAGGAGATAGGTTTAAAAGATGTTTGGAGGTTTTTAAATGGTAATAAAGTAGTGTTTTCCTGCTATAGCCAGACCTATAAATCCAGATCACGTATTGATATAGCATTAACAAATGATAAAGGATGTATGTTAATTAAAAATATGAGTTATGGTGTTAGAACTCTCTCAGACCATTCCCCGATCCTCCTGGAGCTTGCGGTTGGAAGTAGTGGACAGAGACTGACCCAGTGGAAGTTTAACCCCCACTGGTTCAATCTGATAGGTAACTTAGAACATATTAGACAAGATTTGAAGGATTTCATTCAGATTAACTGGGGCACTGCCCCGGACTTGGTGGTCTGGGATACCATTAAAATGTTTCTTAGGAATTATCTCTCAAGGGAAGTAAAAAAATGTCGTGCACAATTCTATATAAAGGAAAAGAACCTGGAAAGCAGGGTAGTGGAGTTGGAGGAGAAAAGTATTTATGACAAGTCGGAGCAGACGCGGGGGGATCTGATCAAAGCCCAACAGGAATATAAGACATATTTGGTGGATAAAGCACAACAGCGAATCTTCTTTCGGGGACAAAAAGATTTTTGTGAGGGGCATAAACCGGGTAAAAGATTAGCTGAGAGAATTAAAAGTAATATCAAAGCACAAACGATTAACGCGCTTAAAAAAACATCAGGGGAGGTGACTAATGATGAGGGCGAAATTGTGAGAGAATTTGAGCTCTTCTTCCAGGACCTCTACTCCTCAGACTTACAGAGCACATATAGCCAGATCCATGAATATCTCGACAAAGTATCATTACCCCAACTATCGGAACAGCAAAGAGACATGATGGAGTTCCCTGTGTCAGTTCAGGAACTTGAGGAGACACTTGGGACATTTACCGGGAATACATCGCCAGGCCTCGATGGTTTCCCAATAGAGATCTATCGAAAGTTTGGTGACATTTTGTTTCCCATACTGGTCCACGTATGGGAGGCAAGTCAAAGTGAGGGTAATCTTCCCATGTCAATGTACGATGATTTGTAAAAAGAACAAGGACCTGGCGGTAAAAGAGTCCTATCGTCCAATCTCACTATTGAACACAGACGGGAAATTGTTTGCTAAATTGCTCGCGAATCGTCTGAAAAAAGTTGTGAGAGATATAGTACATGAAGATCAAACGGTTTTCATCCCGGGGCGCTGTATCAAGACCAATTTACACAGACTGTTTGGGGCCATCCAAGGCCTTTAACATTTAATGTAACACACTTAACCATAATTACATAAGGGGACAACCAGCGTTGCCCAGGTCATGCTTACCCACCAATTCCCAGAATGAAGAGAGCCCCATCTGCTGTGTACCAGGCCAGCCGTTAACTCATAGAGCATTTCTGTAAGACTGTAGTACCTAAGGGGAGGAAAGAACAAAAGGATAGGGGCAACAAAAAAATGTTAGACTAAATAAGACAAATAACATTACAAAATAATCTAGGCCTAGGGCACCCTGCTTGGGGAAACATCTCCAGAATTCCAGAGGGTGAAATGATATTACAACAATACCAAGACTGCGTAATCTGTGCGCGCTATATAAATAAAGAATTATTATTATTATTATTCAGACAAAGAGCTTAAGAAAAATGTATATACTTTATTGACATTCCAAAATAATGCACATATACAACTCCCAAAAATTTGGGAAATACAAACAATAGGGGAAACAGGATGTCCCAGATGGAAAAACCTAACCTCCCCGTGCATCTGCATCGGTGTTCGCAGCATTGCCCCCCTCTTTCTCTGTGTCCTGCAGTTGAGATATTTACCAAGCTAGTAAAAAGAGATCTTAAATTGGTTTCTGAAAAGATCTCTCAGGATAACATCACTTCAGCACAGAGAACAGCTATAAGAGAATTAAGTCAACGCAGGGACATAGTTATCAAACCTGCGGATAAGGGGGGCAATGTTGTGATCTGGCCGACGGAGATGTACGAGGAGGAGGTTTTTCGACAACTTAATATGCCACAATGCTATAGAAAGTTACCCTCTAACCCTTTGCCAAATTTTAAAAAAGAAATGGATCTTCCGTTGCAGATGGGAGTAGATAATCACATAATTGGACCAAAAATGAAGACAGGCTTGCCGGTGGATTTTCCAACAACACCGATATTTTACTTATTACCGAAGATCCATAAAAATGCCAACAAACCCCCAGGTAGGCCCATTGTGTCGGGTATGGGGGGATTATGTAAGAAAGTCTGTCAATACATAGACTTCTATTTTTAAGGATGTGTGAAAACACTCCCTTCTTTTGTGAGGGATACCACAGATGTTCTGCGCCGATCGGAGGGGGTCCATCTTGACTCAAATGAGTCGTTGTGACGTTGAGGCTCTGTATACATGTATATGCCATGACCAGGGGATGCAGGCGTCTAAATATTTTTTAGAAATGTTTAATATAGACACGGACCTGGTGGAATATACTATGCTTCTTTTGTATTTTGTTTTTAAACATAATTTTTTTTAACTTTTGCGATCAATTTTTCCTACAGCTCCAGGGAATGGCTATGGGGCGACTTCTGCGGCCTCGTATGCCAATCTCTTCCTGGGGCTGTGGGAGAGAGAAATCCTTGACAACACTCCAGGTTACGACGCCGTCATCTCCTGGTCAAGGTATATAGATGATATACTATTTATTTGGCAGGGTTCTGCCACTGATTTGGATTTGTTTTTGCAGGGCCTCAACGTCAACCAACAGAACATCAGACTAACCTGGAAGTATAGTCAGGACCAGATTGAGTTTCGGGATATTCTAATTGAAAAGGACACAGAAGGCTTTATTACCACTGATGTGTTTTGAAGAGACATCTGTTAATTCCCTTTTCCATGCTACTTCCTCCCACTACCCACAGTCCAAAAAAGCCATTCTGGTGGGACAGTTCCTATGGATGAGACGTATCTCCTCCAGCGACCAATCTTTTGAAAAACAGGCTAGTGACTTTACTAGACGATTCCAGGACAGAGGCTACAGAGAAGCCACAATCCAACATGGATATAATCAGGCCAAAAATGAAACTCGTAGCTCCCTCCTGGTGAGTAGACCTAGGAAGAAAAACGCAACTGAACCAGTGAGATTGATCACTGGTCTTAACTACCAATGGATGTGTTTTAGGGAGATCATAGATAAGCACTGGTCCATCCTGTTGACCGATAAAGATCTGGCTCACGACAAATCTGTCCATCCCTGGCGAAAACCGCGTAACCTACGGGATATCTTGGTGCGGAGCCACTATGTTCCCTATAAAGAAAAGAGCTGGCTAGGGAAGAACGGTTCAACATGGGGTTCGTATTTCTGAGGCAAATGCAAGGCATGCCAGTATATGGAATGCACACAGAGGTTTACCGACTCCTGTTCGGAGAAAGAATACAAAATTGTATACCACATCAACTGCAATACAGAGTCGGTGGTCTACTGTCTGCACTGTCCCTGTGGGAAACTATATGTCGGCATGACAATTAGACCTTTGAAGGCACGTCTTCTTGAGCATGTCCAGAGCATAATAGCAGCCAGGAATGACGAGAACTCTGGCCCCCTGAAAGATTTGAAACTGCAGCCTGTCCCGCAACATTTCCGTGAGAAACATGGCTGTAACCCAAAGGTACTTACAGTACGAGGAATAGATAGGGTCATTGTGGGGTCTAGGAGGGGCGACGGGAAGAAGAGACTTTTGCAAAAAGAGCTGAGATGGATCACCCTCCTGGACACTGTACAGCCAAAAGGTCTCAACCAGGCAAAAAGCTTTAAACCTTTTTTATAAAATGTGTTCAGCTTATTTTATGTTGTGTCTAATTTTTGTTTTTTCTGTCTCCACTTGTAGATGTCACACATGGTTTTAAATGGTTTGATGCCTACACTATTTTTGTAGCTGGGTATTTAGAATACGTCTGAATAAGGCATCCTTAATAGGAAGAAAAGGACTTGTTTGGAGACATCCTTTAAGATTGATCTACATGGGCATCCAAGAATTGCTACACTATGGGTGTTTATTTACATATGTGTACACACATTTAATGTGTTTGGGGTTGAAACTTTGTGTTTTGATTTGTTTTACAGTGATTCATTCACTTTTTTGATGGATTTACCACCCTTATGGGTCGTGTCTGTAATACAAGGGATAGAGGCTATGTTTGCATTAGATATATAGTCAATGTATGGGCACTTTACTGCCCACTTACACTTTTATCATCACCAGTTTGCATTATTGCACAGTTGATACTTACAGCAGGGCTTTTGGTACATATAATATGAAGGACCGAGGCCATACTGTTTTCGACTTTTTTAGTCAATGCACTTGCACTTTATATTTATTTTTTGTTTACATATATATCAAATATGATAAGAATGCACCTTTGCACAGCTGATATTTTATATTTTTATATTTTCATACCTTCATATTCTTGATATTTTTAATTTTATTTTGATAGCTGGCACAATGTATAGGCACTTTATTAGTGGGCACACATTATAATACTCATAGAAGGATAGAATTTGGATGTACGTGGTCATGCATGTTCAGGCCACTTATAGAGGTATTGATTGTATATATCCTTAGGGGCGTCTCGCTTTGTACTGATTCTTATAATTTCTTTATCATTTTTGTGTATTTATTTATTCTGTATATACCATGGCTGCTAATATATTGATTACGTCACATGATTTGTATCTATGTTATGCACATTTAAATTGTGTTCAATAACATTCTCTCCATGTTGACTGTTCAATCCAAGTGGTTGGTTTTTATTGTTTATTAATTTTAACTACTTACGTGTTCTATATATATGTACATTCATACACTTTTGACGCGCCCAGGTGCGTGTGCCGCGTCCACCCATGGGGGAGTGCACGAGCACGGGATGTGTCTCTATGGTAGTGCTGACCCGATTGGGTTGGGCGCATCATGGTGATGCACTTCCGGTGCGCGACCTCAGTGGGCTGACGCGTCATGTGATGGGCGCGTCTTCAAGCAGATACGACGGCCAGGTGTATTTAATGGTAAGCACAGCTTATACACTTTACCTCCTGATGAAGCATCAGTGCGGAACGCATGTCGGGGTGTATATTCTGGCCTCCCCTCTGACTGCCCCCTGCCTGCCTTTACTATGCCTTTGGGTAAGTGTGACTTGCATTGTTGGAACTTTTAACACCGGAAGGTACTTCCGTTTCATTCAATTGGTTCACTGTGCATTATTGTCCATCTTCCCCTAAACTTTGGTCCTATGGCTGGACATAGCATTCTTTTAATATTAAATATTGGCAATATTGATGAAGTGCCCTGTGTACCCAGTCCAGTATGATTATGTAAGCTCTCGACTCCCCCAGAAGCTCATTAAAAAGCTGCCTAATGTTGTCATGATTCCATCTTCAAGGTGTCCACCCTTGCAGCAACATGTTGTAAATCCTGTCGGACCGCAGATATCTCTGAGCGGAAGGTCTCCACTACTTCTAAAACCAGTTAGTAGGGAGATTATGCAGAAACTGAACAATTTCAGATGAAAGTTTATGCATATCTCCAGCAGACTAAGTGGGGAGGAGAGAGGCTGCAACCCTGCAGTGTAGGTGGTGTGTGCACACTGAGACATAGATGAAGTGGCCACCAGTTTATCTTCTGAATCTGCATCACCTTATGGTTGGTAGTTGCTGCTCCTAGTTGGGGCAGGGTCCCATACCCAGGGTCGGCTCCAGATTTCGGTAGGTCCTTGGGTGACAGAGCCTATGTGGGCCCCTTTGCAGTGAACTCATGTGGCTGCATTAAAAATTCAGAAACTAAAACAGTCTCCTGTTCCCTAAAATATTCCCTAGTTTGTCATACATAACAGCCCAGTCATGGTTATTTTATATACAGCCCCCCTCGCCCCTATGGATTTATTAGATACATCACCCCTCACCCCCATAGATTCCTTAATTACAGTCTTATATGGGGTCCAGGACACTTGCCCAGGTATGCCCTAAGCTTTTTACATTTGCAAATTGGCACCAATAAAACTATTGAAGTAAACCTACCATGGGATATCTACCTAATAAGGTAGATCTAATGGTAGGTGTCTACAATCTAGCTCATGTCTATAGTGTCCCTATCTAATATTTTAGAAGAAAAAAGCTCATCTTATATTTATGCAAATGATCGCCATAGGATACTAGATCTCGGTTGTTGCAGGTCTGAGAAAACAAGCAGGGTAAAGATCTTTGCCAGTGTCTTACAACCAAGAAATGTATGATTGTCCTCAAAGGCATCCTATTAACCCTTTATTAGACCTTCATAGTGAAGAATTAAAGTGAAATATTTTCTTACAACACCTTTCAGAACATGTATTTAAGCACAATATTCTCTGACAACCATTTTCTGAACTATATGATTGATGATGATTTATGATTTTCCCATGGCGACATACTATAGATAGACAGGACTTTCAAGATCCTGCTGGATAATACAGTAAATTCTAATAATCTTCTCTGGTCTTTGAATAAGTTCACAATTCCCTATCTTTCTGACTTACCCTGTGACGAGTAGCAAGCTCTACCTAACTCTGTCTGCTATGTTTAATGGTGTTTGGTGTCTTATACTGCAGCCACATGTGTAGCCCAGCCAATCACAGGCATACCTACAGAGGACATGCCTGTAGTTGCTAAGCAGATCCTGAATAGTGAATCATGTTTGGGCGCCAGGTTCATGGCTTCCGAACCCTTGAAGTTTGCTAGAAACCCAAACTATGCAGTTCAGGTCTGCTCATTGGTAGGTATGACCAATATCTGGTGAGAATTACATGTCAATAGCAGCTTTAGAATATATATTTGCATTGGTGGCATATCCAATGCGTATTTTACCCACTCTGTACTGGCTTGTTATTTGTTTTTTTTGCAAAAATGCCACCTTACCTGAAATCTGGACTGTCTTTGATTATAACTAGCCTGTCAACTGGTGCTTTGCAGCACTGTCCCCTGTCATGCCTGCGCCAGCTGCTATCCATAGAATCACCACAAGTTGTATAGTGGCCTTGTGGCTCTCTGCAGCAATGTCCAGATCCCTGTATAAGGGTGAAAGGCCAAAAAAGTAAAGTGTTCAGGTATTGCAATGGGCCCACTATGTTAGCTTCATTATCGATTAATAAACCTAAAAAAATGAATAATAAATACACTTTATACATTGTCAATGTGGTAAAGTCTAGCTTCAAATGTCTGTTTCTTTATTAAATATCTACATACATGTATATAGGCCCATTTCAGTGGTTTATTGGTACATTGTGTATTCTAACTGTGTATAAATGCTATTGTATGTTTAGGAAACCCTTATTCAAGTATGCTAGCACAGCTGAAAACAATTTAGCTGTGAGGGAAGCTATAAAACTGACCTTTCTTTGAGCTGGTTTGGAATCTGGAGCATCACATTTGTTTGTTGCACAATGACTTGATAGGACGAATATATATTGTACTGATGACAATTCCCAGGGGGTTTAGTTGGATAGCAAAATATCTCATCAAAATTTAGGCACCGTTACTGTGGTAATCTTTTTATGTTTGTTAACCATGGCCTCATTCCTTCAAAAAAATGTTAATGATTATTCTGAGGCTGAGTGCTGTAGTTCCATAGGTTATTACAATGAGGAAGACAAGTCTCCCCTCCCATGGCACTTCCTGCTGCTGCTAGTTTACCTAGGCAGAGGCAGTAGGTGGAGAGCACAGGATTGGGTGACACATTTTCTGCTCATTGTAACCGCATGTAAACTGTAACATTACCAGAGGCCTTCAAGCTCATTAGAATAATTTAAAATGATGGATTGGCACATTTTCATGCACACTCTGAAGTTTGGCACATACTGGTTATCCTGGTCAACGGTTTGAGAAAGCGCTAGGAAGCGCGAAACGGCCCGTCGCCAGGCCCCGCTCCTTCCCTGTACCATGCACCTATAATAAAGGACTCTTGCACATTATGGTAAGTGCCGGTCTTTTTTCATTCATTTCATGTTATCCTGGTCTGTCCCTAATTTACCTTTGTATTTCAAATGCTGCCAGGTCTAGTAATTTGCAGCTATAAAAATTAGAAAAACATAAAAATATGGAAAAACATTATTGTCCCCAACAGGCGTAGACAATTGCACCCATGAAAGAAATTGTGACCAAAATTATAAATAAAAAGATCAAAAATTATAGAAAGGAAATCGTCCTCAAGATAAATCTAAGGAGCAGAAAAGTAAAATAAATAAAAAGTTGCACTGTTCCAGCCTAAAGATAAATCTCTCCTATGTCTTAACATTCATTTTGTCATACTTTATTACTAATTATAACAAGCAGATAACTAGGTTATTCTTTACTCTGGATATTTTTACATTTGATTTTAACTGTCATGTACATGTTCAAAATCTAAGCAAACTTTACTGGAATCATTTTGTAAGCTGAAAAACTATTTAACTATCTTTCATTTTGTTAATGAGTGAAACTATTTTTAACTCATATTTCCTGACTGAAGAGATGTTCTAGAAGAGGGTATTTTGCTGGGTTTCTGCACTTTGCATACTTCTATTAATATCTGGAGTGGTTTCCCAGAAGTACTGTTCATTCTGTTTATTTCATGTGCTTTGTTTTTCTCATTTATTATTTCAATTTATTTTTATTAATCTTGATACAAAATAAAACAAAACCTGTACTGAGGAGTAGACTACTGTATGTTTCTTTCCACTTAGATCTTTGTTACAGAAAAAATTGCCAGTTTCCCCTTGTTGTACTCCCCAATTGATTAATTGCAGGAACCGCCTGCAATCAGACCGCCACGTGAAACACAAGGGTTCCTAATGACACTTCAAGCAATCTACCACCCAAACTCTACTGAGGGGAAACAAACCCCCAAGACAACTACTTCTGATAATTATCCAGACTGTTGTCACACGGGTCTGACGTAGAAGATCATATATAATCCTTCTTCTAACATGTGTTATCTTACATTTGTTGTGAGGAGTATGGGTAGAAAAATAATTACACTGCCCTCAGCAAGTAGATTTGGTATTTTCAATGGCTAATGATGCTCTGCTTCTAAAATTGATAGTAATGAACGAAGAAAGTAAAATCAAACAATCAGGATGGGACTTATTTGGGCCAAGCAGCGATCCAATAGCTGTTGGGCCTGCAAACTCCACAGAATGGCAGGCAAACCCACCAAAAGCTTAAACTTCCAAAAACAGAACATTATGGAGGACCAGTATATAAACATATAAAGGTGCAATATATATCAGTTAATTAATGGTGTTCTATAATATTCTACAACATATTAACCACACCCTGCTGATGCTTATTTTGGATTTCCATTTTTTGCTCTCCTCTTTTAGAACTCCAATTTTTTTTTATTTTTCATTGTACGGAGCTATATGAAGGCTTGTTTTATACTTAACAAATTGCATTTCCTAGTAACAGTGTTTAATATTCCATGTTAGGGAGGCTGGAAAAAAATCCAAGAGAGGTAAAATGGACCAAAAAACCACTCACATTTTCACCATTTTCTTGTGGGATCTGGTTTTATCACTCTAACTTCACTCCAAATTGCCACTGTTTAGTTGCAACTCCTAATGGAAACTCCTTCTATGCTTTTGGTTGTATGATAACAGAGATTCCAAATCTATATAGGTTTTATTTTGTTTTATTAGATTTAACCCCTTAACGACTTGGCCTTTTTTAGTTTTTTCACTTCCATTTTTCACTCACCAACTTCAAAAATCTATAACTTTTGTATTTTTCCACATAAAGAGCTGTGTTATGGCTTATTTTCTGCGTAACAAATTGCACTTCATAGTGACGGTATTTAATATTCCGTGGCCTGTACTGGGAAGCGGGAAAAAAATTCCAAATGCAGTGAAAATGGTGAAAAACCACACTTGTGACGTTTTCTTGTGAGCTTGGATTTTACAGCTTTCACTCTGCGTCCCAAATGACATGTCTAATTTATTCTTTGGGTTGGTACGATCACGTGGATACCAAATTTGTATAGGTTTTATAATGTTTTCATACATTTAAAAAAATTAAAACCTCCTGTACAAATTTTTTTTTTTTATTTTGCCATCTTCTGGGGCCAATAACTTTTTCATAATTTGGTGTACGGAGCTGTGGATAGTGTCATTTTTTGCAAATTTTGATGGCGTTTTCATTACTATAAATTTTGGGACTGTGGGACCTTTTGATCACTTTTTATTAATTTTTTTATATTTTTCAAAATGGCAAAAAAATGTCATTTTCGACTTTGGACGCTATTTTCCGTTACGGGGTTAAACGTAGTGAAAAAACTTTATTATATTTTGATAGATCAGGCATTTTCGGACGCGGCGATACCGAATGTGTTTATGATTTTTACTGTTTATTTATTTTTATATCAGTTCTAGGGAAAGGGGGGTGATTTGAATTTTTAGGTTTTTTTATTATAATTTTTTTTTTAAAACTTTTTTTTATTTTTACTTTTACTATTTTTCAGACTCCCTAGGGTACTCTAACCCTAGGTAGTCTGATCGATCCTATCATATACTGCCATACTACAGTATGGCAGTATATGTGGATTTTACTCCCCATGCATATAAATGTGCAATTAGCACATTGTAATGCATGGGTTAAAACGAAGTAGCCTCGGGTATTCGGAACACCCGAGGCTACCATGGCGACGGATCGCCGCTCCCCGTGACATCATCGGGGAGCGGCGATCCACGACAAGATGGCGGCGCCCATGTGGGGCCATCTCTTTGAAGCCGCCGGCAGCATTGCTAGCACCGATCGCGGGTGTTACCGGTAAGCCTTTGCTGCAATATGCAGCAAAGACTAAGCAGCTATGGAGAGGGCTCGGCCCGCGAGCCCTCTCCATGCACCGGGACCCGGCGTGCGCCGTACTAGTACGGCGCGCGTCGGGAAGGGGTTAAAAACACAACAAAAATATTTACACAAAAAAAATTTATAGGTTTTTACCAAATTCGGAAGCCAATTACTTTTTCATACCCCAGTGTATGGAGCTGTGTGAGGCACTAAGTTCTGGATCCTATCATGATGGAGTATTATGTTTTTCTTTTTTATAAAGTATTTGTAAGTTAGTCACTGTAATAATACCTTCTACACCTTTTGCAGATTGACACTGTATATTTGTACATAATGGTAAGATCCCCCATAGAGCTATAACTGTAAAGAAGCGAAGGGAATTGTGAGCTCCCTGAAAATGGAGTACTAACCCAAATATAGATAGATAATGAAAATAATTAGTGCCAATTTAGATTTTTTCATGGAAACAGTGATTAACTATTTTGACACTTAGTACAACCTGAACTAACAATAGACAATGTAGAATATGAATCACTGATGATTAATGTGTCTTAAAATACAGCAAAGCACAAGTATGTCATGTCAGGCATGGCAAAGCTTTTTGTTTGATGAGACATAAGTGTTATTAATTAAGCCATCTGCATCAATGCAGAAGGTAACGGTGTAACAAATTGTATTTCTTAGTGTGAGTATTTAGTATTCCATGATGTGTACTAGGAAGCTGGAAAAATTACAAATCTTGTGAAATATGTGCTATCATCTTGTGGCCTCTGTTTTTACCTCTGATAGTAGTAGTATTGCAAGTATGAGCTACTACAGATGAGGCCAAATGACAGGCCTGGGAGTCCCAAAGGAACTACCAGATGTCATGGTAACTAAAGATGCCATGGGAGCGACGATCCAATCTGACTTTTGCATTGGCATTAAAATGCTTACCAACTGCAATAAGTGCCAGCAGTGATTGCAGCCAACAGTCAGCATGTATAAAAGGGGCTCAGTCTTTAAGTTACTGCGCACATTGGTAAGGTGCTAACATTATTTCCATTTTGTGAGAGATATTAACTATGGGAGGTGCTTTCCCGCATTTTGCAGTACTAATATGTCGTACTTCTGGCACCGACTCCTGAATGGAGCCGGTACCAGAAGCAGCAGATGCCAGCTGTATGTTGCAGTTGGCACACATCTCTAGCACCCGTGATTGGGGTTTTCTCCGATCACAGGTATTAACCTCTTACACGCCGCGGTCACGCATGACAGCAGCGTACAACGCCCCCCCAGGGGCGCTTTCCAGGTTGGATCCAATCCTCCGTTAGCAACCCGGGGTCTGCCAGTGCCCCGAGGCTGCACAGCTTCTTCCAGAAGCCGGGGCAGCATGCTCATTGTGTAACATAATTGATCAGAGAAGAGAATCCATGTTCAAGCCAACCTGTAAAAGTAAAGAAAAAAAAGTTAAAAACACTTTTTAATAAAAATAATTAATTAAATAAAGTTAAAGTCCCCTAAACACAAACATTAGGGGATACAAAATACAAATAAAAAATCACCAAAAAAACACACATATTTGGTATTGTAGCATTCATAACAATCTGTACAATAACTAATAAACATTATTAGAGCTGCTCGGTGAGCGCCGTAAAAACGAAACCCCAAAAATGTTCTAAAAAGTGATCAAAAAAAGCTATATGCGCCATATGGTACCACAGAAAAGGATAACTTTAACACGCAAAAAAGAAACCCTAAACCAGCTCTGTCACAGATTTTTTCTGTATTAGTTTTTTTCAGTAAAATTGTAAAAATATATAAAAACCAATATAAATGAGGTATCACCATAATCATAGTGATCTATAGAACAAAGATAATGGGGGTCATTTACTAAGGGCCCGATTCGCGTTTTCCCGACGTGTTACCCAAATATTTCCGATTTGCGCCGATTGTACCTGAATTGCCCCGGGTTTTTGGCGCACGCGATCGGAATTTGGCGCATCGGCGCCGGTATGCACGCGACAGAAATGGGGGGGGGGGCGTGGCCGAACGAAAACCCGACGTATTCGGAAAAACCGCCGCATTTAAAAAAAAAATGTGTCGCGAAAATTTCACTCACCTTCATCCTGGATAGGCCGGTGTATTTCGAGGCATTCCAGCGGACTTCAGCGCAGCAGCGCCACCTGGTGGACGTCAGAGGAACTGCTTTGATGAATCCCGGCCGGACCCGAATCCAGTGCAGAGAACGCGCCGCTGGATCGCGAACGGACCGGGTAAGTAAATCTGCCCCAATATGTTATTTTTATGGACCGGTGCACAGCCCCAAAAAAATACAAGAAGAAAGGAAACCAAAATATATACGATTTTCGTACAGAGTTAATAAAATCTCACAGAAAATAAGCTCTTATATGTCCAAATTGCAAAAAAAATAAAGATTGTATAGCCAATAAAAAGGGACATTGGATAATCTGTTCTGAATGGTGCAGCTTCCCTTTAATGCCTAGGCGTGTGCCCATACAGCAGATTACCAACACATATAGGGTATTGTATTCTCGGGAGAGAACACATTCATTTAGTAAAAAAAAATATAAATTAAAAAATTGCACATGATTTTGTTTTATCCCCTGTAAAACAATTAAAGGGTTAACAAACTTTATTAATGTTGTTTTACATATGTTAAGGGGTGTTCTTTCTATAGTGGGGTAATTTCCAAAAAAATAAAGATAGCCAAATTGCGAAAATTGCCAAAAAAATAAAGATTGTATAGCCAATAAAAAGGGACATTGGATAATATGTTCTGAATGGCGCAGCTTCCATGTAATGCCTAGGCGTGTGCCTATACAGCAGATTTCCAACACATATAGGGTATTGTATTCTCGGGAGAGAACACATTCATTTAGTTAAAAAAAATATAAATTTAAAAATTGCACACGATTTTGTTTGATCCCCTGTAAAACAATTAAAGGGTTAACAAACTTTATTAATGTTGTTTTAAGTGGTTTTAGTGGTTAAAGGCTTATCTCAGTTGGGCCACACAGGGTCAGGACACTCTAGTCAGCCAGATGTACTGTAAACTACACAAAAAAACTTGTGCAGGTTGTATCTGAAATCTACACCAGGCCGCCGAAGATGGAACACAAGTGCTGAACCGGAATTACTACTTGTACCTACTACTGGCACCTACTTGTAATCCTGGCTTGCCGCACATCGGGTGCACAGATTGGTAAAATCATTTCATGTACAGATACATATTGTTGTCATCACATGATAATATCATGCTTTCCTTTCAATTACAGAAATTGCAGAACCCTGTTGACATTTCAAGCCTTTTCTCCTCATCTCTAAGTAGGTTACATCCTGTCCTCTCCTAAATAATAATTCCTGTTATCAACAATCCATTCCCACAGTTTTACAGCGTGTGTTTAATTCAACAACAAGAAATGTGCTGCATTCGAGTAAAATGAAAGTCATGTTGCTCTTCCTTGTGTCTCCTGGCATATTCTAATACTTTTTGTATTGATTTAAATGAAACTATGGATTTAATGTGTGACTCAATGAATAAGTCTGAACATGTTTTTCACATCAGGCAATAGAAAGTGTGCAAGTGCATTTTTACAGTGTTGGATGCATTAATGATTAAACTTTTGCCCTCAAAGATTAGGCGTGACTGGAATGTTTTAGTACAACACATATGCATAGAGTTTCCACCATCCTAGGCCAATGACGTTACCCTGAATATGTTGAAATATTTATTGCTTTGTTTAACAATAATAAAAATATTATTATACTTGGAGTCTGTGTTTTCCTGGATAAGCACAACAAGGACGGCCATTGACTTGAAATGGGACAATGTGGATTATACAACAAAGAAGCAGTCCATTACACCCTTAACTGGGCACATTTTTCTTTTATCAGAAGCAACACCAAGGCATTGTACAAGTGAAGTATTACATTCTTTGACCTGCAGCCAATGTTTTATCAACCTTCTTTCACAGCATCCACACACAATCTATCATTCTTGATATTGATTTTAATTTTATCACCCATAAATCTTGTTCTGTCTTTGAACTTTATAAAACCTTGTAACTTATTTCTGCCGATCTACACAGCACCTTTCATTTCTTCACTACGCCAAGTCCAGTGGTTTAATTTATTGTTCTCCAGTGACCCCTGGAGCTGTGTTTACAGTTTAAGTACACTGTGTGACATCAGACATACTTTTCTTATTCAATAATATGTTAATCCAATATTCAAAATATACATTCTAAAAAAGAGGTAATGTCAACTCATACATACCTATTTTCTGAACTACAAAGGATACAACCAAAATAATATTTTACTATTGTAAACTTCACAACCTTGTAAAGAGAGAACAAACTGAACCCAAACAGCAGTTTATACGCTTTGTTTAAGGATGGAAGAAATTTAGCCATAATTCCTTCTCCAACATCTTATGCACATATCATGATCTTAGACAAATATAAGAAACATTGTTTGCTGGGAATTATTGACCATTCTTCTAATATTAATTCTGTGACCATACCCAATTTGTCTACAGATGGTCACAAGTGTTCCAGATCAACTCTGAAACCATTGCCCCTTTAGCCTTTTTCTGCATTACTGCTCTTTATAGGTAAATCTGGTTGTTCCAAATGCACTGGGATAGTGATTTTCATATTCATGAAATATTATTATATTTGCGTTGCTTTATCAGTTTACAACCACAGGTACTTTTTATACCCTATTTATAGCCTTGACAAAGAACTATAACTGATTTGGGAGGCGTTTTGAACCTCATAGACTCCCTTTAAAGATGATCTGTCACCCCCCAAAAAATACCCCCACCAAATGAGTCCCCCCTAATCCTATCCCCAGCCCCTTTATATTTATAAAATTTTTATTAAAATTTATGTTTGCAAAGTTTGTTTTAATCGTTGTATTCTGTCCCCTGGCAGTCATGAGGGGCCGGCCGACAAACCCCCTCCACGCCCCTGTCAGTTAGGGACCTGTAAGAATAGCCAGCAGCAGCGCATATATTGCGCAATCTCTGCCGGCTCTCTGCGATGCGACGCACTGACAGCATCGGCCACGCCGAACTGGCAGCGGCTGCGCCAAGCTGTGCTTATTCACGGCACCGGCTGAACATTCAACCAGCACTGTGAATAAGCACAGCTCGGTGTAGCCGCTGCCAGCATAGCCGGCGCTGTCAGAGCAGCGCGGCCAGCGCTGTCAATGCACTGCATCTCGCTGATTGCACAATATATGCGCTGCTTCCGGCTTTTCTTACAGGTCCCCAACTGATAGGGGCGTGGAGGGGCTGTGTCAGCCCCCTGATGAATACGGCCGACTGCTAGGGGACAGAATAAGAGGATCCGACCTCTTATTTGGTAAGGGGTCGGATGGATTAAAGAAAACTTTGCAAGCATACATTTTTATAAAAATGGAATAAATATAAAGGGGCTGGGGACAGGATTGTGGGGGATATATTTGGTGGGGGTATTTTTGGGGGTTTAAAGGTCGTCTTTAAACATGTATCATGGAGAGAGACTTACCAAAACATGTAAAGGGGTCAGGTATTAACAGGAATATTGTCCCAAGCTGTAGTAGATGTAACATCATAATCATAATCGGCCTAGTCTCAATTAAATTCTTTTTGTGGTCTCTACTGATTGGTCAATAGGTTTTATGTCCCTCCCTCTGCACCATTTCAAGGTGGAGGACTAAGTCAAAATATGCTGCTTACAAAAATCAAAGGGAACACTAAAATGTGTGAGCTTCCTTCAATGCCTGGGCACGCTCCTGATGAGGTAGTGGATATTCTCCTAAGGGATCTCCTCCCAGACCAGGATTAAAGCATCAGCCAACTCCTGAACATTAAATGGGGACCTGATGTCCCATATGTGTTAGATGTGATTCAAGTCTGGGGAATGGGCAGGCCAGTCTATAGTATCAATGCCTTCAGAATGCTGGAACTGCTGACACCCTACAGGCGTATGTGGCCTACAATTGTCATACATCAGAAGAAACCCAGTGCCCACTGCACCTGTATAAGATCAAACAAAGACGCTAAGGATCAGGGTACCTTTGGCTAGCATACGGAGAGCTGTGCAGCTTTCCAAAGGATTGCCTCCCCACGCCATTACTAAACCACTGCCAAATGAGTCATGCTGGACACAGTATTGAATCTGCCAATCACCCTTGACAGTGTTTGGCTGTAAGCACAAAACCACCTACAAAACCATGTCTTTATAGGGGTTGTCTTGCTAATCATTCATAACTGTTTTAACCTGACAGTGCTAGAATTGTGCTTTGTACAACAGCTTTGACAGCTATTCTCTTCATACAGTGATCCACCTCACTTCAGGCTCCAGATTTGTCAGTGTAATAGTGAGAAACCCAGAGAAAAGAAGAGGGAAAGTGGTCATGTGCTTCAAGGTACTTGAATCTTGGCTTGTGATGTAATCCATATGAATAATTTATTTAATGATGCTATGCATTTCGGTACAGGATGTGAGCCTCCATCAGGCATACAATATATTTAAAACAAGCACTCAGATATTTCAAATTAGTCAACAGGAAACACAAAGGGAAACTGTTACCAGGAATGTCATTTTTAGCTGATGACAGTGTCCAATGGCCTTCACTATGCTAGTTTCAGTAGTTTATAATAGTTTATTTTACATTCCCTTGCTCCCTGACAGCAGTGTGTGATGAGTCCCGAGGGAAAATGGGGGCAGCCATGCTACCCCTCCACAGCACAATCTTTCCCCCTCCATATGTAGCAGTGTCAATACAATAAAAGGCTTCCTCAGTATAAGATGTAAGCTATTTATGTTATTTCTGCATAACTATATAGCTGCAAAAAATGGCATGTTTGACCCCTAAAATGACCGCCATTCTGTTATGACTCATCAGTAGTAGTTTGTAGGACATTGTGTCCTGCTGCTGTATCTGGGCTGTGTTATCACTTCCTAGCCCTGGCACTAACAACTGTAAATCGAAAGGCTCCAATCCTGGGTATTTACCCCCTTAGACTCTGTGGTCAACTGCATGTCTAACCAGGTGCAGAGAAAGTGAGCTCCCTCTGCCACCTATTGGCACCCTACAGCCATGATTGCAGGATGCCAATGGGGTCAAAAGACAACGCAGGGTCCCCTCGTAAGACAATTTACTATAAGAATGTAATAATAAATACGATTTTATATAAAAAAAAGTCTAAAATAAAAGTTTCAAAAAACACCAAAACATACAAAAAAACATTTAAAAATGTTAAATCACACATATTTCATACCCACACCTGTATAAACCCAGGATATGAAACTATAATAGTATTTATCCTGTAAGACAAAAAACTCCAACCCCACACAGTACAATTTCCCCTTCATTTCCCCCACCTATATTGTGCCCCCAGTTCTCCCTCATATTAAACCCCCCTCTTATTGTGTCCCCCATTCTCCCCCTCCTACTGTGTCCTCTCAGCAGATTGTCTTCTTTTTTGCCCCCAGCCGCTCCCCCTCTTATTTTGATCCTGTCCCACTGGATCCTGGACAGTTGGGAGATATGGTAAATGAACTGTTCATGTGCTACCTTTTCCCCCCACTGAAGCAGTTGTGGTGATAACAACTAAAATGGTGGCAAGACAGCACTTTGTTGTCACATCAGAGCTATAAAATGTAATTGCTGTAAACTTATCTTGTAGGAGCAATTTTGTTATTGTACAACATAGTCCTTGTGACCATGGGGAAACATGCTGGTGGTGCAGGTTTTCATGTAAATTTCAAGTTTATTAGTGAAATCTAATTAGTGAAAAATTATTTATTACTCAGTAATACACCAAATTAATGGCCCTAGTGAGGCTTTGGATCAGAATCTGAATTTCTCTCCTGTAAATGACCACAAAGTACTGTTTATATCCAATGTCACAAAACTATCAGGTTGATATATTCAAATAACCCCTAGGGCACTCATGTAAGCAACTGAAGGTCATATATTGTCCTGCAATGGGCAGGGCAGCTGGCTTTTCCTATTTCTCATAAAATAACACTAATCTTTCAAAGAAAATCACTGTGTTTGCAGTTTTCAGTCTGTGAACTATCACTTCTATTCTTGTTGACACCCTCCATCTGCTAAGGGCAATGAGCCAATCCCTGCCAGCAGGCCAATATGATCGGGGCTCAGCTAACACGATAAAACTAAATAGTTCAGCCATCAAATCCTAGAACAAAATATCTTTCCAAAAGAAATGGGTGGTTCTGCAGTATGTTGACCGAGTGGAAAATACTCTGTCTGAAATTCTAACTCCAACAGTGTGCTTAATATTTACTAGGTGTTACACCCTACCATCTTGAATTATTTACAAATGTGTCATCATTGTTTAACTTAACTAAACACCTGACACTGATGGGCTTAATATATGCACACTTCCATATGAAAAATAATGTGAGCCTAAATTTGCCAAATGTCATTTTTAACCACAGACATCTTTCTTTACATAGTAGTTCTAATCCTGTATACTTGCTATGAGGTTCTTAATGGTAGCCTTCAGAGAAACGCAAAGATGCCATTTTTCGGATGAACAAAAGGAAAAACGGGGAAAAAAACCCTTAGTCTTGCGCCAACTGGCAAAACAAATAATACAGTCCTTATGATCAGGCACAGTCCATATTATGAGGCATCATCCGTACTTTGATCGCCACTGGATTACCTTTTCTGTCCTCAGGCTTTCCAACAGAGTAAGGCCCAGCTCTGTTTAACACACCAACACTGATCCACTGAGTTTCAATCTCAGGTAGGGAACTGCACACCCCTTCACCTGACAATGTATGCTTTGCAGAGGGCTTGCATGCTCTACCGGGAAAAACCTATCAAACAAATATGTTTCAGTGGATAATGACACCAGCAATAATGGTTTTTGCTTCACTGAGGCCACCAAGACCTGGATACATATCTACCATCTACAAAGACACCTTCATAAATTACATAATGAAAAACATGACTCTTCCTTATTAACAAAATAAAATTTTAGCACAAACACCTATTGATCTCACCACTTACTTTGTCTAGACGTATTCTGCAACTGACATAACTGATGAAAAGTCTTGTTAGTCTTATGATCTATTCACTTATATCAATAATTATAACTATTAAATCATTCAAGATTATTTTTGCAAAATTTTTCGAAAAATTCTGTTTGTGTCGGAATCTATTTGGTCGGAACCGATGTTGCCTTAATTGTCAAGGAAAATGGTATATAACGTTTTCTGTGCCTCTCAAACAGAGGTTATTTAAATTCATAAATTTTTAAATTAAATTATAAGTTTTCAATTTTGACTAAAACTGTAACCGAAGCCTAACTGACATGGTGCAAACAGACCCACAATGAAATATTAGAAATCAATGGACATTTTAATGGATTCTTTAAACTTCCTTTATAATGTATGCAAGCTTCTTCTGAAGTAAATCAGAAAATATTCGGATTTTATTTGGTGCCTGGAAAATGGAAGATTTGTATCAAATCTACAAATAGATTTGCTCACCATTATTAACAAGCATTGCAAAGTTGGCTTCCCAAATGTTACTTCCAAATGTAGATTTTTCATAGAAAGCCATACATTATCGCCCCTAAAAAACTTAGGTTCATCATTACGTTTTTTTATCAAATTTTTTTGCAGGCTTTTAACAAAATCTATCTAAATCCATAGTTGTCGAAAAATGTTCATGATGCTAGATATATTAATATGGTTCTCATGTGCAAACTCATTGCACAATGCCAGTGGCATAAAAGCCCTTAAATAATCACAAATGCCAGCCTATTGCTAGCACTTTCAATTATTTACCCTTTTTGCCAACTCCACGCCAGAGGCGTGTGGAGGGGCGTGAAGGGTAATCATGGCCTGCCAGAGGTGGGCGTGGCCAGTGGGGAGTAGGTCCGCAGGACATTCCTGTCCCTGTACCAGCACAATCGCTGCAGCTGATGAATTTTCATACATGTTAAACTTCTCATGAGAACCTTTGCCTTTGTACAAATGTTACACATTGCAAGATACTTTCCCACATATTGTGACCATTTAATCCACCAGAAAGATATAGCTTACAAGTGATTCCAGGATGACCAGAGAGTACAGATGAGTGACATTCCTCTATAAACTTAACGTCCCTTGCACACACGTGTGCCACCGTACTGTACCATCGATGGGAAAAAAGATAATGCATGCTCTATCTTTTTCCTTAAGTATGGCCAGGGGTGAGAAAGAGGGAAAGAGGTGAGATGGGAGAGGTGTTTAGTGTTCATTACTCTGCCTTTCCAGCTAAAAGCGCCGGAATCGGCACACACTATGATGTCAGCGAATGGCTGATGTCATGGTACCTGTGACGGACCACACGGGGACACAGAGCCAATGCCGGAGCATCGATGTTAGCAGAGGACCTGCCGGAATGGCGTTGGATTGTGTAAGATGCTTTCTATATTTAGTTTTTTTTTTTTTTTTTTTTTGTGATGTTATTTGAATTTGGGAACGAGCTGTGTAGTATTCCTCATTGTATGTGGGTAGTGTCCCTCACTGTATGGCGGAAGTGTCCCTCACTGTATGGCAGAAGTGTCCCTCACTGTATGGCGGTAGTGTTCCTCACTGTAAGGGGGTAGAGTAGAGTCACTGTATGGCTATAGTCTTCACTCTATGGAGGTAGTATTCCCCACTGTATGGCAGTAGTGTTCCTCACTGTATGGGAGCTAGTGTCCATCACTGTATGGCGGAAGTGTCCCTCACTGTATGGCGGTAGTGTGTGGCGGTAGTGTCTCTCACAGTATGGCCGTAGTGATCCTCACTGAATGGCCGTAATGTTCCTCACTGTATGGGGGTAGTATTCCTCACTGTATGGCGGTAGTGTCCCTCATTGTATGGCGGTAGTGTCCATCACTGTATTGCGGTAGTGTTCCTCACTGTATGGGGATAGTATTCCTCACTGTATGGGGGCAGTGTTCCTCACTGTATGGCTGTATTCCTCACTGTATGGCGGTAGTATTCCACACTGTATTGCGGTAGTGTTCCTCACTGTATGGTGGAAGTGTTCCTCACTGTATGGGGGCAGTGTTCCTCACTGTATGGCTGTATTCCTCACTGTATGGCGGTAGTATTCCACACTGTATGGCGGTAGTGTTTATCGCTGTATGGTGGTAGTGTTCCTTACTGTAGAGGGGTAGTGTCATTCACTGTATGGTGGAAGTGTTCCTCACTGTATGGCGGTAGTGTTCCTCACTGTATGGCTGTATTCTTTACTGGATGGTGGTACTGTTCCTTACTGTATGGTGGAAGAGTCCCCACTGTATGGTGGCAGTGTTTCTCACTGTATCGGGCTACAGTTCCTCACTGTATGGCTATATTCTTCACTGTATGGAGGTAGCATTCCCCACAGTATGGCCGTAGTGTTCCTCACTGTATGGCGGTATTCCTTACTGTGTGGCGGTAGTGTTTCTCACCGTATGGTGGTAACTTTCCTCACTGTATGGCGGTAGTGTTCCTCACTAGGGATAGGGATACCAAATTTGTATAGGTTTTATAATGTTTTCATATATTTGCAAAAATGAAAATCTCATGCACAATTTTTTTTTTTATTTTGCCTTCTTCTGGCGCTAATAACCTTTTTATACTTTGGCTTATGAAGCTGTCGGTGGTGTCATTTTTTGCGACTTTTAAAGACTGTATGAACTTTTGATCACTTTTTATTTTATTTTAAAAATTACAAAAAAGTGCCATTTTCTACTTTCGGCGCTATTTCCTGTTATTAGTTTAAACTGCTACACCATTTTGATAGATCAGGAATTTTCATACATGGGGATAGCTAATGTGTTTATGATTTTTACTGTTTATTTATTATCAGTTCAAGGGTAAGGGGGTGATTAGAATTTTTAGGGTTTTTATTATAATTTCTTTATTATAATTTTTTTTATTTTTACCATTTTTAAGACTCCCTAGGGTACTTAAACCCTAGGTTTTCTGATAGATTCTATCATATACTACCATACTACCGTATGGCAGTATATGCGGATCTCCCTCCTCATTCATTACACTGTGCTGATCGCACTTGGTAATGAAGGGGTTAAACCAAGGCAGCTTTGGGTCTTCAAAAGACCTGAGGCTGTCATGGCAATGGATTGCCGCTCGCGGATGACGTCACAGGGAGCGGCAATCCTCGGCAGCTTTTTGAAGCCGCCGTTGCTAGTACCGAACGCAGGTGTTACCGGTAAGCCTTTGCTGCAATAAAGTCTTATTTTGACTATAATTGCTATCTCCAGAGTGCCATACTTGCTATTTCCTTGCTTTTGTGTTGTTTGGTTGTGAGACTTGTTTCACGCCCTCATTTGAGGTAGGGAGGGACTGTCTTCAAGTTGTCTCGTACTACCTAGTATGTGCAGAGGCAAGCAGGCAGGTGACAGTTTGGGGGTCTCAGATTAGAGCTCACTGTCCTGTCTGTTTTCCTCATAGCAAAATATAATATGCCCACTCTATAGCTACATGCAAGTATTACCTGATCCAGTTAATGTAGGACATAGTGAGGGAGGACAATAGTTGACCTCAGATGTCATCTGAGAACCCAATTTGGGAGATTTATTAAAAGGGTATGTTGAAATAATAATAATAATCTTTATTTATATAGCGGGGACAAATTCAGTAGTGCTTTACAAATCATAGGGGAGATATAAAAACATATTACTACATTATAGACTACAAACAGCCATAAGGAATAATAGGAGGGTGGATGCTTCTCGGAATATAGATCATGTCAGTCAAAATCTGTTTCAGAAATGGGAGGAAATTTCACAAGCTACGACTTCCTGTACACAAAGTTTTGGCCATGAGTTAGCCGCACAAACTAGAGCCAACTTGCGGCCCCATAGCCTTCTATTGGGCACGTTCACACTGCAGTTCACTGTAAATTAGTTCACCATGAACACGTCCACTGCCTCACAGAATGCACATGGCCATAATTTACTGTGGTAAAATCTGTTAAAAATCTCTTTTTAATTACTATATATTGTATATAACTCTATATTGTATACATATTATAATGTATTATTTCTAGAAAACCTGCCCTCGATGAGAGATCTTGCAGCTCGCCTACATTGACACATACAGTGACTAAATATAAACACAAGTCACCACTAGAGAATGACTAGGAAACATATGACACCAATGAATAAAAATGTTTTATGTATTACTGTTTAACAAGGTGCACAGAACAAACTGTCAGCAATCGAATGCACCAACAAATGTAGAGAATACATAGGTCAATAATTGTATAAGCTGTGCATGCTCTACATAGTAGGTGGTTGCATTACATTTTAATAGAAATATCTTGTAATTTTCCCCTGATGTTCTCTGAATTAAACTAGTAAGAAAAAGAAGAATAACAAATGCCACAAAGCAGGAAGCAAACGGAGTGTCTGAAGGTTAATGATTGCTCATGAAAGCTACAGAAATAAATTATCTGCCTAGGGACACTGTCACGTGACCAGCACAAAGCTGCAGCAGCCAAAAATGTTTATGTAGAGAAAATAACATTGTCAGCGTCACCAACCCTTCCCCCACTGCTAAATTTGAGTCTTCAGCCAAACAGCTGCTCCTGACTGCTAACATTAAACTAATTTGTGCTGCAACACTGCAGCTGCTTAATTTTTTTTCTGAACTTTATCACCGATAAGTGTTACAATAACGAATAATATGACAGGATCTCTAAAGAAATATCAATCATTCCCAAAGCGCTTCTTGTAAATATGTGGAGATAACAGAAAATAAAAGAGTCTTTTCAGAGGCTGGAGGAAATGCAGAGCTTCAGAAGCTTGTGGTTTTTTTGTTTCCTGTGAAGAGGCTTTTTGTTTTTGACACACATCTAAATCATTTACAAAACGTACTGTAGATTGAAATACAACAGTGAGCATTACCCTGCATGGGGCCACCGAGACAAGAGGCTGATAAACAGTTTGGATAGCGGTTTGGCGCCTAATTTAAACAAATTGTTTTATTTCAGTACATTACGTTTCTAGGGATCAATTAGAAGCACTATCTTTTAATAATGTATTCCAAGATTAATGAAGGGCTACATATTATATTTAGCCTGTGATCATGTATTCCCACAATGTGCCTCATTTATCAAAACTACCTAACAGAAAGCAATAGGAATTATGCTTTAATAATTTATACTGCTGCAGAGTAAAGATGCTCTGGGATTGGTTGTTCAGATTTGTAATAGCCTGGATAAAAGTAAAAAATAGATGGTTGCTTTCTTCTGCCATTTGCCACGTTGACCACCATAGTGCATGGTACTCTTTTTAGTTGACTCTTTGATGACTACACTTTTCAATACTGCCATTTTACAAGGCTACTGGATTCCATTATATCACAGCTAAATATAGATTATAACAAATTAAGGCTAAGATCTCCTGAGTTACTATTTGTTACCATAGTGCCATAGCAAGGTAGTGGTTTATGACACCCTTTACATCTCATAACAAACAAAAACCTAAAAATATCTCCTGTGTAACGAATAAAGATGTTACTGTACTGACAAGGAATAAGTACCTCCTTTCAAAAGTAAACATAAAAAAGGATATAACAACCATATAAATAATTAAAGAGGTTGGGCACTCTACCTTATGTTTTTTGTAATGTGTGTGTAAGTGTGGGGGGCAGGATATTAAAGGACACCTGTCATCAGGTCTGTGTCCCTTGTCCTGTCACTACTACCTGTTGGAGCAGCTCACAAGGATCCCATCCCAGCCTTTATCTAGTTATTTCATACATTATTCATTGTAAAATCACATATTTTTTATCATGTAAATGAGGCTGGTCACATAGTCAGGGGCAGTGATGTCACCCCTGTTCCCCCTCCCCTCTCCTCCCCCTGCTCATGTCTGTGTGTAATGTATAGTAAAGCATGGCTAGTGTGTGTGCTGCATATGCTGACATGCTGCATCCTCCTAATATACAGATGAGAGACACAGACATCAGCTACACATGAATCTGACATGTTCTGCTGTAACATGGCTGCCTGGAGCTGCTGTATCTCTCCTAAACACACACACACATGCACACACAGGCTGCAGGGGGTGTGGCCACCAGCATCAGGAAGCACATCATTATACAGCCTCACATCATTATACAGGCTGTCAGTCATGCACTGGGGGTGTGGCTGTGCCTCCCACACATGAATAAGGTGGACAGCTTGAATATGCTAATGCTTCATTGGACATTTCACAGGTCATTTGCATACAGCTTTAGGACCTCACTGCTTAGGTTTACAGGCATGTAGAGGGACAATGAAGGGATAGAGGCAATGCTCTCTAATGGCAGTTTATGAAAATATATTTAGTTTAGGGGGGTTATTTTGCATGACGGGTTCTCTTTAAGTAATTTTCCAATATACATCTATTAACAGTTCTGCTCCGCTTTCTTGATATGTGAAGTGAAACCTCTTGTGTTTTACCTGATCGGCCAGACATTCCTGTCCATAAAATGGCTGCAGATGGAGTGTCATGTGATTTCTAACTGGCGATTGTTCATTGGCAGTTGGAGATCACATGACCCTCCATCTGCGGCCAATTTATGGACAGCAATGTCTGGGTAAAAAGACAGGAGGTTTCACTTCACATATCAATAAAGTGGTGCAGAACTTTTAATAGATGTATATTGATAAATTACCTACGATCCTGCCCCAAACACTTACACACACAGTACAAAACACATGAGGTAAATGGCGAACCCCTTTCATAAAATGAATTATTAGAAGTGATGAGCAGACCTGAACCGTAATATTGGGTGTGTGCTGAATATTGCAGGTTCAGTTTCCTGAACACAAACCTAGACTATGTCCACAACTTCAGGTTCAGGTTTGACTCAACTCCTCGCTGGTAACAAGCACTGCCAGTGACGTGTGAGCACCGCCACTCATATGTGGGAGGCACGCATACACCATCATATAATCGAGAATCATTGCTCCCTGTGCTATTTAAAGGAAACCTACCACTTGAAGTGGCAGGTTTCCGATGGCAATACCGGGCACCAGCTCAGGGTGAGCTGGTGCCAGAGCTTATTTTAGTTAGTGTTTTAAACCGCGGTATCGCGGTTTAAAACACTTTTTAAACTTTATAGCCGGCGCGCTCGGCGCTTACCGTGCACGCGGCTCTCATTCACTTCCTATGTAGCCGCGTGCATGGTAAGCGCCGAGCGCGTACCTGCCTGCGCCGGCTATAAAGTATAAAAAGTGTTTTAAACCGCGATACCGCGGTTTAAAACACTAACTAAAATAAGCTCCGGCACCAGCTCACCCTGAGCTGGTGCCCGGTATTGCCATCGGAAACCTGCTACTTCAAGTGGTAGGTTTCCTTTCAAGAGCTTTAGCCAATACCATTTAAAGGGTAACAACTGCGTTAGTTAGCAGCACAGATCATGGATGTTAATGGTTGGGGTGAATGTTTGGGTTTAGGACTTGAATAGGTCCGCTCATCCTTAGTTATTAGCAAGCAGGGATAGGAACCCTAAAAAGGGCATCGTTATATCACAGTCTTTATGTACCCAAATATGTGCTTTGGTAGTGAACTAGCCGCACAAATATCGGCTACTTCACAGCCCGATTTGCTTTCTATTGGGCTCAGTCACAGAGTGGTGCATCGACTGCCAGTGCCACAAAAGATAGGGTAGGTCCTATTCCTGACGTTATTGTCAGCCCAGGCAGCTATTTCTTAAAGACTTTGACAACATGAGTGACGACCACAAGCAGGAGATCATGTTCTCCTGCATGGAGCCAGAAAAATGCCCATGTTTGTGTACATGTGGTATAATACGGGCCCATGCCAGTGTTCTTTTTTTTTTTTTTTTTTTTCAGTGACTGGTATTTTTGCATTTTGTTACATTACGGCATTGGCTTTGATGGGGAATAAAATCAACATTTCACATATGAATGTACATTTTACCCTAACATATTGTGAACACTGTGAGGTTAATTTTATTTTCACAAAAAAAGGTTAATTAATAATGTTTATAAAAGGATGTATTTTTTAAACAGTTTGGATAGCATTTCCCAGCAAACTGTTCATGTCTGCAAATGATATGACATTTCAAGGAGGATACAAACTCCAATGACAATAAATGTACAATCATTTATTTTATAATCATTTTACAGTATAACATTGTCTTACAGGAGTTTATAGTCAAATATGATTCAGAGTTCTTGCTCACAAAGGAGGGGGCGCACATGTTGTTTGGGAAGTCTAAATGCCATTGTCATCACATGGTCCTCCTGTTTGTTTTTTTATCTTTGTATGCAACTCACCCTATGCCTATTTTGCTGAAGCAGATACTGACCTGAACTTGTGGTAGCTCTTGCCAAATATACAGACTCTGTTTTTGCTACATTTTGGAATTTGACTTAGAACATGTGTCAAGCATTTGCTTTTACTCAGCAAGCCAGAATGCCGCAATCCAAGCACATTTTTTGTTTGGTATGCAAAGAAACAGTTCCTTTTACAGTCTTAATTAGTTTTAACTGCTTCGAAAACTCACAGTTCATGTGTCGATGAAAATGTCAAGCGATGTGTGGATGTACTACTAGGGTTAAACTCTATCTAGTGCTTTGTGCACTGCTTCATTATGCAGCCCCCACATTTACATTTGCTCAGAAGTGAGGTCACCATCATGTTGTTCCTGTACTGCGGTCACTTCACATTAGAGTTTGCAGAAGTTACCGTTTCACAAAGCTTTTTTTGCTTACAAGATTTTGTCAATTTTGTAGTCAGTATTTGGCTCAAGTTGTAACTGGTGCTATTAAATATAGTAACACTACTACAGATAAAAATAAGGTATGTGTTACAGGCTATCATCACACAGATGATTTAAAGTATTGTATGAACACATAAACATGGCTCCTTTATTCCATACGCATCTCTATAGCTTTTAGATTGTGTCTGGTTTGGCTGTTCACCTCAACAGTAGTTAATATGTTGCAAAACTCAAGGCACCTTGTGGAAAAAGTGTAACTATTTCTGAATGATAGCAGCCACGTTTTTTGTAGGTATACCAAAAAAAAGAGCAAAAAAAAGAAAGATGGCTATCTGGCTATTGGTATTCACTTAATAAAATAGAGTAAAGTATTTCAAGATAAGCAAATAGAAGGGGATGACTAGAGCAGCATAGCTGTCACCACAATGGTGACAATATAGAAAACTCAGGCGTAATACGGCGTATTGTAATTAGTGCTGTATACAAGTGACATCAGAACAGAGTAATTTAAATAATAAAAGATACCTACCTATGTCTAGCAAAATGCTGCCATTGGCATTTTAAAATGCTGCCCCCCTCCGCACATGTGTTAAAGTGATACATATCTTTCCCAGAGGGTGGTGATGGGCAGAGAGTTTCCAGGTGATATACCCTGTAAGGGTCAACCGTAGACTTGGTATCCTTCCCACATCTACCAAGAAATAAATTATCATGGGTGGATGAATGGTACTTAGCAATAGAGTAAAACAGTGACTAATGGTATGTTAATGGTGCAGGCATCATGCAGAGACAGGATACCTCCAAAAGGGTGTTATGCTATGAATAATTTAGTTTTTTGGCCTTGAAGTCTACTTTAAATCTACATTAAAGCTACATAACTACAGCAGCATGGTTAGAGCCCAATATAGAATTGTCTGAAGTAAAGCTCTCCATGCTTGCTGACTCTTTCCAGGAAATAGATTGGGGAGAATTCATTAAAACTCTGGCTTCTTAGTAAATGCGGGCCTAAACTCCATCGGTTTGGACTTCAGGTTTTTTTTTTATATAGTCTCTGCTGCAGCATTTCATGATACGATTAAGAGGCATGGGTAATCAGATAAGTAGCTAAACTTTTCACTATTAATAGTCAAAGCAATGATGATATTTTCTATAGGGTTGTTAGCTCCTATTGTAATTCTATCATCCTGATCATTTTCCCAAGGATCATTGCTCCTCATGATTGCCTTCCTGGCGACATTTAACCCCTTCATGCCGCAGTCCTTTTTTGTTTTTGCGTTTTCATTTTTCACTCCCCACATTCAAAAATCTGTAACTTTTTTTATTTTTCCATGTACAGAGCTGTGTGACGGCTTATTCTCTGCGTAATGAATTACACTTCAAAATGGTGGTATTTAGTATTCCATGCCGTGTACTGGGAATAAAAAAAAAAAACATTTGTGCTGTATTCTTGTGGGCTTGGATTTTACGGATTTCACTGTGCGCCCCAAATGACATGTCTACTTTATTCTTTGGGTCGGTACAATTACGAGGATAACAAATTTATATAGGTTTTATAATGTTTTCATACATTTAAAAAATGAAAACCTCCTGTACAAAAATCTTTTGGGGGATTTTGCCATCTTCTGGCACTAATAAATTTTTCATGTGGGTGGTGCCGTTTTTTGCGGATTTTGATGACGTTTACATTGTTATCATTTTTAGGACTGTACAACCTTTTGATCACTTTTTATAGAATTTTTTTTTTTCATTAATAGCAAAATTACTTACTTTCCGTAAGCGCGATTTTCCGTAACGGGGTTAAACGCAGTGAAAAAAACTTTATCATATTTTGATAGATCGGGCATTTTCAGAAGTGGCTATACCTAACGTATAGCCGCTTGTATAGCGGCTATACCTAATGTGTTTATGCTTTTTTATATCAGTTCTAGGGAAAGGGGGGTGATTTGAATTTTTAGTTTTTTTTCTTATTTTTTTTTATTTTTACTATTTTTCAGATTCCCTAGGGTACTTTAACCCTAGGGTGTCTGTACGATCCTATCATATACTGCCATACTACAGTATGGCAGTATATGTGTATTTTAATGTTCATACATGGGTTAACCTGAAGTAGCTTTGGGTCTTCGTGAGACCCGAAGCTACCATGGCGACGGATCGCCACTCCCGATGACGTCATGGAAAACGTGGGTGTTACCGGTAAGCCTTTGCTGCAATATGCTATGGAGAGGGCTCGGCCCGCGAGTACATGTGATGTGCTATTTTTTTTTTTTTTATAACTTTTTTATTTGAGCTTAAGTGATACATATACAATTACATAGATACATTCCATGTTCAAGCTTGAATAATCACTTACAGCTCCATTTTTCATATATATATATAACATTTTCTGTTACAATAGTGACATGTCACCACCTCTTTGCATGTTATTTTGAGACTCTAAATCAACCAAAAACTAAAACCAATTTTACACAACCGTGAAACAAGGTAGGCATATTTTCATTTGAAGCCTACGTGGTTCTACTTATTAGCATCTCTATGTACATCAAAGTCCTGTGGGTTGTTTCTTATTGCATTAGAGTAACATGAGGTTAGCCATTTCTCCCAACTCAAGTAGTATTTTTTGCTATTGCCATCATGAAATGCCGTTGCTCTCTCCATTGTGCAATTGTGGTTGACTCTACTTGTGAGTTCCATAAACTCAGGTATTTTGGTAGTTTTCCATAATTTTCTAGTAGTGTAATTGCCGTAGTCGTGACATATTACCGTTCTGTCCGCTAATTCAAACTCTCCCAGACCTATTCCCAATTGGGGGTGAATTGTATCTGCGTTTTCAAAACACTTTTTAAAAGCATATTCAGTTGGTTCCAAAAATGTTTTTATCTTTAAGCACTCCCAGAAAATATGCAAAATCGTACCCTTCTGATTTTTACATTTCCAGCACTTATCTGACGTTGTAAGATAGATTAGAGCTAGTTTACTTGGAGTGAAATACCATCTATACATAATTTTCCGCCTTGTTTCAAGGTGGAGAGCACATTTTGATATAGATTTGGTAGCTCGACATTAATTTTCTCATTCACTTATGTCTATATCTTTCCCTAAATCTTTTTCCCAGTGGGATAAGCAGGCCATGGGTGTCTTGTAAAATTCTTCCCCTATAGCTTTGTATGCTATTGAAATACCTTTTTCCATCTTTTTGGGATTCAAAAAGGATAATTCAAAGGCGTTTTTAGGTGACATGCACTCCTTTGGAATGGAACATGTGATGTACTATTACGTCACATGTCGGTAAAGGGTTAAAGATTTAACATTGTTGAGATGAATCTAAACCCCCGAACCTGCAATGCTCGTTACAGCCCCAAACACTGCAGTCCGGGACGGCTCATCACTGTTTATCATCCTTTCAGGCTTTAATTTTTCCATGTACTTAGTTTTCCTGAAACATATCCTACCTAGCCTAGTGTTGATGTAATCCCAGCATTTATTAGGTTATGTTCTACCACAATAGGAGTTCCTTTAGTGTCCATTGATTAACTTAAAAACCTGTTGTTTTTTAGATCCTTTTGCTACGACGTCCGAAGCCCATTATGGTTTCAGTACAAATCTATTACCAATATAACCTGACCGGTAGGTATCACTTATGTGCTTTGAAGTCAAGTTTACAAAAACTCTGCTCACTTGCCGACAGGGGTAAACCCAAACAGTTTGCTGCCTGAGGCGAGCTATACTATGGCGCCCCTCTTTACCCCATCCAGTAGTAATATTTAAGGTTATTTTTTAATAAATGGGTTCTCCATGCAGTGTCTCACATCCATGCTAACACTTTTTTTAAGTGTCATGTGCCGCTTTGTAGCTGGAGACTGCACCCCTGATGCTGCCACCTATCTTGCAGCTGGTGGTGACGCCTGAGGCAAGAGGCTCAACTTGCCTCATGGCTGTTACACCACTGCTTTCCAATAACCATGGGGCCATAGAAACTACTGCGGTGTGTTTAAACCCATAGAAAGATACTTACTGTTGAAACAATGGCTAGTGAAGGTCCAAAAACAATATTCTCATGTATGTAGGCTCCATCTGAGAGGGTGTGGCACTCACCCATTGATATAAAAGTGATTGTTATCATAACTATGTCATCACATATACTTTTTTTTATTGTAATATATACGGTACATTTTACTTTCTATATTTCATATATATTAAATGGGATTATCTCATTCCATGTCTCAAATGAGCTTATACTTGAAGAGTGATAGTTTAAATGCTATTGTCCGTTAGTTGCGCCTGACAGAATGTTAAATGGCATATGGTTAGTAACAGACAAAATATAACTAATCCATATATAATACTTGCATTTTCCATTACAAAACAGTTTTTCCAAACACACTTTTAGAGATGTGTCATTTTACTCTGTGTAAACACAAACTGATGTTTTCTGCAACATGTGTTAGTATTCATAGAGATTTACACTGCAATTGAAACAACAAAAGAGAAAGGAAAATATTTCAGTACATGTGTTCAGCCTATATGAGCTTAATAATCTGTTATCGACACATAGCTGAGCTGATGATCCAGAAGTTATCCAGACATTGAAATGTAAACCAAGATGTTGCCAAGATTCAATCCAGTTATTCGAGACCTAGATATATCTAGTTTATGTTTTTAAATTTACATTTATAACAGAATGAAGAACATTATCTTTCAAGTACAGCCCAGAGATTAATATCTTATACCTTATCTCTCAATCACTACCTTCAGAAAGCTTTAGGATTTGGGTCAACATAATAAAAAGACACTTGGAATAAAAAAATAAATAAAATCTGGTTCTCAGAAGGTCTCAATATGAGTTAAATACAACAATACATCTCAGATGCACAAAAAAAGCACAATATATTCCACAATGTTCTGTTTATTAACCCCTTAATAACCGCCGAAACGGCTTTTTATAGTGGTCATTGTGGGTATGAAAAACTATGCCCAAATTAACATTTTTTAATCATTCATTATACAAAAAGTATATCAATTGCAATCAAAAAACATTGTGATGCCAAGTGTGTACAAAATAAAATCTAGAAGTCTTTTCACAAATAATAAGCACTCACACAGTCACAAAAAAATTAAATTATTGGCAACGCAATAACTCCCCAAAACTATTTCATTATACAATGTAAGGTCATTTAAAAAACAATAACAATACATTTGGCTACACTGAATGTGTATTGATCCAGAAAAAGTTATTTAGGTTCAACAATGAAGGCAGAATTTTTTTATTCGAAAAATAAATGTCAGATTTTTTTTCCTTTTTAAAGCCATAGTGTCATTGTTTGCAGGATGAGGGGATGTTTTTGGTAATACCAAAGTGACAAGTGTACAACATTTTGACGACTTTTTATTCTATTTGTGGGTTTCATATATCCAACTGGCAAACTTTTATTAACCCTTTCCATGCATGGAAAGGGTTAATAAAAGTTTGCCAGTTGGATATATGAAACCCAAAATTGTGCTACTGGAAACTAACTTTTTTCCTGCCCCCATACAACTATAGTGACAGAAAAATAAAAAAGTTATATCTTGTAGAAAATGGCTTGGGCATTAAAATAGAAAACAGAGGAGATAAGGGGTTAAACAAAAGTTAGGCCAAAATAAAAAAAAAAGCCACGATTTCAGAAAAGAAATTGTTAATGTTCATAAATCATGGAAGGGTTAGAAAACCATTTACAAATTATGTATAGTATTATTATTTGGGTCAATATGATTGCAAATATAGCAAATTTGTATTGTTTGGCCATGTCTTATACCTTAAAAAGATTTAACCTTGCGTTGTCATATTCTGACAACTATAACTTTTGCAAGGTGTAAGCTGGGCCATAGTGTCATTGTTTGCAGGATGAGGGGATGTTTTTGGTGATACCAAACTGACAACCGTACAACATTTTGACTACTTTTTATTCTAATTTTTATTTCTGGCAAAATTGCAAAAAGTTGGGATTTGGACCTTTGGACACTGCCATCTGGGAATAATCATTTTTATATTGATAATCATTTTTATATTGAAAACTTTTAAAATTTTATTTATTTATGTAAGTTCAGGTTTGATGGATTATACAATATAATGTAGATGTTCTGCTTCTATGATATTATATTATTTAGGCTATGACTAAGAATCCTGCAGTACCTCTGACTTAAGGCACAGTTATTTTTTTTAATTTTGATGAAACTGTGCTTTATTATTCCTCAATGGACCTGATATACTGCTGAATTTTTTACTACAAATTTTTCCTTGCCACAGCCACCCCACACACACACACACATACTTAGCTGCACTTGTTCAGTCGTTTGGACAAACCAGATGTGAAGGTTAGATGAACAGTAATTTTTCTTTACAGATTCTATATCACAGTCTGCTTCTATTTACCCCCATAGTTGTACCGCTATAACAGCCATGTATGGAGAGGGCTCGGTTTGTGAACCCTCACCATATACCACTTGACCGTCCGACGTGTATATTTACGCTGACCGATCATGAAAGGCTTAAGGAAGGAAAGCTTCTCTGCCCATTTTTCTACTCTTTTCTTCTCCTGTAATGAGCAGTGTGTTTCTGAAAGCCTTCTCAAGTTGGTACACAGTAGATTGATGGCTAAAGATGAACTCTTTTCATAACTAGAGCATATTTCACTTGATTCAGCTCTCTAATGAGATTGCACTATCCATCAACCTTTTATAAGTTAACCTTATGAGTACAAGACAAAAAGCTGATTTCTACAAAATATTAAAATCAAGGTGAAAGGGGGTGGAAAAAAGAAGGAAACTGGACTATTATTCTTTAAAATCAACCCAAATCAACACCAAATTGCAAATATCAATAGTGCAGATGATTAAGGTAAAGTATAGTTACAAAAAATGTCACAACCACACCCAGGGCTGCTTTTGATTGACAGTTGCCTTTCAGGATGAGTTCCTTAGGGAAAACTGAGTTGTCATTTTAGTTCAGTTTCTATTCAGCTGTGGCTTAAGTCATGGATGGTCGCCCCAGTCAGCTGCTAAGGGGTCCGCGTCCATTCCACCCTTTTATGTTCACAAAGCCTCTTCACAGGTGCTGGTTAATTTCAGTCTCCTTTACAACTCAATACCCATGGACTGGTCAAATCTGTAAATAACATCTATATGTTTATAATAATACCCATAATAAAAAAAATTCCTAGGTTCATAATTTTGCCTAGGTCCTACAATATGCGCTAGATGAGTTTGATCATGACATCTGCTTAATCTATGGCCATTTAGGAAAACTCTTCTGTAAATATCCAGCCTTATTTACATAGCTTTTTGGCTGTTTACAGTAGTAGCCTCTTTATAACTATAAAACACTGATTAGAATACTTATTCCAAACATTTATTTAAAAAGCAATAAATTGTAATCATTATTATTATTATTATTATTATTTAGATTTTCAACCAGAAGTCCCTAACCATTACGGTTTGCAAGGCTTGTTAGGTAGGTGTTTGTGTCTGAACCCAAGGTCAAGTTACCATATATTTTTAGTGCAAATAAAATGCTTTTCTTTTATAGAGAGCTGTAATTTATATTTCTGTCTAAGACCCCAGTCCAAAAGGGGGTAATAATTATTTATCTCCTGCATGGGGATCCTCGGGAATGGGTGTTTTCTCTGGCTCCAGAAACACCTCTGTGTTTCAATTTTTTGCTGCCTTAATTTTGTTGTCTGAGGAACCTGACAACACAGGTTATTCTGAAGATCAGTTAAGATCTTCAGAATAATATCTGCTAATATCCGCAAGAGGTGCTAGTATTAATCCTTTGTTTGCCGCCTGTGGAGCCGCTGGCGGAATTTAAAAGACAGCGGTGTTGAGATGTCAGGGTGAGCGGCAATTGGTTGCCATAACACCCTTGAGTCTTTGTAAGACCTGGGGCTGCATGGCATCTGCAGATTTGTTACAATGTGCCAGTGGTACATTGTAGTAGCAGTAGTGGTGCACAGCAGTATTGCAGTGTATGGTAGGAACAATCAGACCATCATCTGGGGTTAAACGCAACGCAAAGGGGTTAAAAGGGGTTAAAAATCAACTGTATGTTAATTGGAAAAATATCTGACTGGTGAACAAAATGTTTCCTTCCTGGGATACATTCTGACAGTTAATGATTTTAGTATGGATCCAAGCAATGTCAAGGCTGTATTGAATTGGGTTCAACCTAATACCTTAATCGAAATCCAGAGATTTTTGGGGTTCCTAGAGAAAATGTATTAATAATTTTTCAGTTGTATTAAGTCCTCTGACAGATCTTACTAGGATAGGATCTGATCTATTAAATTGGTCCCCAGAAGCTGTTAAAGTTCTTAATACATAAAAAAAAATGTCCTTGGCCCCAATCCTTGTAAAGCTTTTTGGTGCAGAAGCTATTTTGTCTCAAGGATGTGCTGCTTTGACTAACCTTAGACCTTGTGCTTTTTTCACATACATTTTCCAGTGCTGAAAGGAACTAGGATGTTGGTAACAAGGAATTCTCGCTATTAAGTGGGCACTTGCAGAGTGTTATCACTTTTGGAGGAAGATAAGCATCAAACTGTGGTGCTCATGTACAAATTGGAAAAAGCGACCGCACTCCAAAGGTAGAATTCAAAAGTTGTTGATCTTTATTGAGGCAAGTGGCAACGTTTCGGTGTTGGACACCTATTTCAAGCCTGACTTGCCTGGCTTGAAAAAGGTGTCCAACACCTTGCCACTTGCCTCACCAACTTTTGAATTCTACCTTTGGAGTGCTACTCGCTTTTTCCAATTTGTATCTGCTTTGCAGCCCCCCCCCCCCATTAGGGGTTCCATAAAGCTGTGCGGACTTGAACTCTACTTTTTGTATATATATATATATATATTTTTTTTAACCCCTTAAGGACGCAGCCTGTTTGCAGGTTAAGGCTCGCAACTTTTTTTTGAAATTTGACCAGTGTCTCTTCCTGTGGTAATAACTTTTCAATGCTTTAAGATATCTCTGTGATTTTGAGATTGTTTTCTCGTGAGACATTGTAGTTTATGTTAGTAGTGTCATTTCGGTGATCCGTTCCTTTTTTGGGGGGTAAAAATTCAAAAATTTAGGAAAAATTTGAAAAAAATGACTATTTTCAAAGTTTCAAATGTTATACTTTTTAGACAAAAAGTGATACCACAAATTTTTTTGATAGAAACCTTTTGCCATTGGTCTTCTTTTTATATCCATTATTTGTTTTAAGTTTCCATTTTTTTTATGGATGTGAGAAGGTTTGAAGTTTTAGTAGCAACTTCTCAGATTTTCTTGAAATTTGAAAAATGCGAACTTTTTGGTGATCAATTCAGTTTGGAAGTGCTGTATAAAGGCTTATGTACTATATACCCCCACAAGTAACACCATTTTATGAACCTAACATCTCAACCTATTCAAATCAGCATTTAAGAAGTCTGTTAACCCTTTAATTATTTTTCCGGAAGCATATGAAAATGGAGTGGAAATTTTGAAATTTCAATTTTGGATTTCAATCTTTCCAATTTAGCCCTAAAATGGATACATTCAGAAGGAATTTGAGGTAAATATATATTCCTAATTTCTTGCCCTGCTTCTTCCGAGTACGGCGATACCAGACATGTGGATGTCAGCTGCTGTTTCCCCGCACAGCGATGTCCAGAACAGAGTTAGCGATACTGGGAATTTGGAAAGCCAATTTGGCTGCAAATATTTTGTGGTGCCACAGTGTAATTGAAGAGCCCCTGAAGTAAAAGTACAATAGAAAATCCCCCAAAATGTCACCATTTCGGAAACAAGACCCCTCAAAGAATTTATCAGTGGTTGTGGTGAGCATTTTAACCCCCGACACGCTGGTCAAAATTTAATGCAAAGTAATTGGTGCAGAGTAAAAATTGCGTTTTTATCTCAAAAATGTCATTTTAGTGCCTCATATACTGTGCCCAACCCATGCCACTTTAGACAAACACCCCAAAAATCATTCTGCTGGTTGTCCCGAGTACGGCAATACCACACATGTGCCAATAATTTACAGGCTGGGCACACAGAAGGGATGAGAACGGAAGGAGTGAAATTTTGATTTTCCAGCTCCGTTTTCACACGTTTGGATTTGGAGTGCCATGTCACGTTGGCAGGGCCCGTGAGGTGCCAGTGCAATAGAAACCCCCAAAAAATGATACCATTACGGAAACTAGACCCCTCAAAGAATTTATCGGTGGTTGTGGTGAGCATTTTAACCCCCGACACGCTAGTCAAAATTTAATGCAAAGTAAATGGTGCAGAGTAAAAATTGCGTTTTTATCTCAAAAATGTCATTTTAGTGCCTCATATACTGTGCCCAACCCATGCCACTTCAGACAAACACCCCAAAAATCATTCTGCGGGTTGTCCCGAGTACGGCAATACCACACATGTGCCAATAATTTACAGACTGGGCACACAGAAGGGATGAGAACGGAAGGAGTGAAATTTTGATTTTCCAGCTCCGTTTTCACACGTTTGGATTTAGAGTGCCATGTCATGTTGGCAGGGCCTGTGAGGTGCCAGTGCAATAGAAACCCCCAATAAATGATACCATTACGGAAACTAGACCCCTCAAAGAATTTATCGGTGGTTGTGGTGAGCATTTTAACCCCCGACACACTGGTCAAAATTTAATGCAAAGTAAATGGTGCAGAGTAAAAATTGCGTTTTTATCTCAAAAATGTCATTTTAGTGCCTCATATACTGTGCCCAACCCATGCCACTTCAGACAAACACCCCAAAAATCATTCTGCGGGTTGTCCCGAGTACAGCAATACCACACATGTGCCAATAATTTACAGACTGGGCACACAGTAGGGATGAGAACGGAAGGAGTGAAATTTTGATTTTCCAGCTCCGTTTTCACACGTTTGGATTTAGAGTGCCATGTCATGTTGGCAGGGCCTGTGAGGTGCCAGTGCAATAGAAACCCCCAATAAATGATACCATTACGGAAACTAGACCCCTCAAAGAATTTATCGGTGGTTGTGGTGAGCATTTTAACCCCCGACACGCTGGTCAAAATTGAATGTAGAGTAAATGGTGCAGAGGAAAAATTGCGTTTTTATCTCAAAAATGTCATTTTAGTGCCTCATATACTGTGCCCAACCCATGCCACTTTAGACAAACACCCCAAAAATCATTCTGCGGGTTGTCCCGAGTACGGAAATACCACACATGTGCCAATAATTTACAGGCTGGGCACACGGCAGGGGTCAGGAAGAAAGAAGCACAATTTAGGTTTTCAAGCTTCCTTTTCACTAGATTGGTAATGGGGGGTACCCCCGAGGTACCAGTACAATAGAAACCCCAAAGTAGTGAACCCATTTTGGAAAGGGCACCCCTCAAAGAATGTATGTAGGCTTGTATGAGCATTTTAACCCCCAACACGCTGGCCAAAATTGAATGCAAAGTAAAGGGTGCAGAGTAAAAATTGTGTTTTTATCTCAAAAATGTCATTTTAGTGCCTCGTGTACTGTGCCCAACCCATGCCACTTTAGACAAACACCCCAAAAATCATTCTGCAGGTTGTCCCAAATACAGCAATACCACACATGTGCCAATAATTTACAGGCTGGGCACACGGCAGGGGTCAGGAAGAAAGAAGCACAATTTTGGTTTTCAAGCTTCGTTTTCACTAGATTGGTAATGGGGGGTACCCCCGAGGTACCAGTACAATAGAAACCCCTAAGTAGTGAACCCATTTTGGAAAGGGCACCCCTCAAAGAATGTATGTAGGCTTGTATGAGCATTTTAACCCCTAACACGCTGGCCAAAATTGAATGCAAAGTAAAGGGTGCAGAGTAAAAATTGTGTTTTTATCTCAAAAATGTCATTTTAGTGCCTCGTGTACTGTGCCCAACCCATGCCACTTTAGACAAACACCCCAAAAATCATTCTGCGGGTTGTCCCAAATACAGCAATACCACACATGTGCCAATAATTTACAGGCTGGGCACACGGCAGGGGTCAGGAAGAAAGAAGCACAATTTTGGTTTTCAAGCTTCGTTTTCACTAGATTGGTAATGGGGGGTACCCCCGAGGTACCAGTACAATAGAAACCCCCAAGTAGTGAACCCATTTTGGAAAGGGCACCCCTCAAAGAATGTATGTAGGCTTGTATGAGCATTTTAACCCCTAAGGTGCTGGCTAAAATTTAATACAAAGTGAGTAGTGCAGAGAAACAATTGTATTGCAATTTATCAAATATGCCATTGAAGTGACAAAAGTATTTTGCCCAACTCATGCCACTGGTGAAAAACACATCAAAAATCATTCTGCGGGTTACCCCGGTTAGGGCAATACCCCATAGGAGGCAATAATCTGTAGGATGGAGACACGGTAGGGCTCAAAAGGGAATAACTTGTTGGAGCACAGACATTGTACTTTTTTTTTTCTTTTTGGCATCATGAAAGATTTGTAGATGCCAATAGGGGCCAGTACAGTAGAAATCCCTAAGAACTGACCCTATTTTGGAAACTACACCCTTCCATGAATTAATCTAGGGGTATAGTTAGCATTTTAACCCCACAGGTGGACCCCTGAAAAAGTGCATAATGGATAGTGCATAATAAAAAATATCCATTATGTCATTTTGTGCCCAGCTGCTGCCATGGGAGACAAACACCCTAAAAATCATGGTGCATGTTTTCCCGGGTAAAGCATACGGGACAGTAATCTACAGGCTGGGCACATGGCAGGGCTTAGAAGGGAAGGTGCGGCATGTGGCATGATGTATAAGCTGTGCGTCAGGGTAACAACAGAGTACTCTAAAAATCCAGGGATGTATGATAAATTCGGAAGCAATCTTTCATACATAACCCTGGTTTTTCTGGGCATGTCTCACAGTGATGAATGGTGTCCTTCCGAATGCCATTTTTGGAGCACACCCTGCACCTCTTCTGTGTCCTTCCCTTGCTGGCTGTTTGGGGAACTACTCCTGGAAAGTGCTGCCCTGGTACAATACGTGATGGGGCCTCACTTCCAGATGTGCTAGCACTCCCCCCTTCCTGGTCTCCAAAAAGAAAGTACTTTATTACCACCTCTTGAAATTCCAGGAAAGTTCCCCTCTGGCCGGCACATCGATGCAGCACATAAGCATTATACAATGCCATCTGCATCATGTGCACGGCCAGCTTCTTGTACCACACCCTCGACTTCCGCATGGCATTGTACGGCTGAAGCACCTGGTCAGACAAGTCCACCCCTCCCATGTATTTGTTATAATCTAAAATACAGTCTGGCTTGGGGGTTTCTGTACTGGCACCTCGTACTGGGACAGGGGTGGTGGTGTGCTCATGTATTGTGGTTAATACAAGGACTTCTCTCTTGTCCTTGTACTTAACACACAATACAGAGTCGCTGCATAGTGCCCTGCTTTCGTGCCTTTTAAGTTTTTGCCTAAGCAGCGACTTAGGGAGACCTCTCTGATTTCTGCGTACAGTGCCGCATGCCGCAGTATTTCTGGAAGTGAGGTACTTGAACAGGGTGGTGCTGGTGTAGAAATTGTCCAGGTAGAGGTGGTAGCCCTGGTCCAGCAGTGGGTGCACTAAATCCCACACTATCTTCCCTGTAACACCCAGGAAGGGGGGGCATTCTGGGGGCACTATAGTGGAGTCCTTCCCTTCATATATCCTGAACTTGTATGTGTACCCTGATGAACTTTCGCACAGCTTATACATCTTCACACCATACCTTGCCCTCTTATTGGGCAGGTACTGGCGGAAGTGAAGTCTCCCTTTGAATTGTACCAGGGACTCGTCTATGCTCACATGTTTGGCGGGAGTATATGCCTGGGCAAACTTGGCATTAAAATGATCTAATATGGGCCTGACCTTAAATAACCGATCATAACTGGGGTCACCTCTGGGTGGGCACTGTGTGTTGTCAGTGTAGTGCAAAAACTTATGGATGGCTTCAAAGCGCATCCTGCTCATTGCCATGCGGAACATGGGGGTGTGGTACAGAATGTCTGTGCTCCAGTAGTCCCTGATTGAAGGCTTCTTTACTATCCCCATAAGGAGTATTATGCCCCAATACTTGTGCATCTCTGCTGCAGTGACAGGGGTCCACCTGTAGGGTTGTGCATAAAAGGACGTGGGGTTTTGGGCAATATGTTGTGCAGCATAGAGATTGGTCTGGACTACAATTAAATTCAACAGCTCCTCATCAAAAAAAAACTTAAAAAAGTCCACAGCTCTGAGCCCTGTCGTGTCAAAGTTAATTCCAGGATGGCCCAAAAAGTCAGGGACCTGAGGGGTATAATTATCTGGGGCTACCCATGTGGGGTCAGTGGAAGCCCCAGACGCTTCTCCTGCAGAAGTCCCAGAAACTTCTCCTGCAGAAGTCCCAGAAACTTCTCCTGCAGAAGTCCCAGGCACTTCTCCTGCAGAAGTCCCAGGCACTTCTCCTGCAGAAGTCCCAGGCACTTCTCCTGCAGAAGTCCCTGGAACCCTACGGCGCCTTCTTGGGGGTCCTTCCAGGTCACTGGAAGATGAGCAGGAGGATGATGATAGGTAAAAGGGACCATCATCCCCACTAGCTGACTCGGTGTCAGAGGCAAGCATGTTATATGCCTCCAACACGGTGTACGTCTTCTGAGACATTGCACACAAAAAAAATAGAGAACTAGAAAAATTAGATAATGTGCACCAAACTACACGGATAAACCGTCTAGCAGGCACACAAAAAAAAAAAATATAATGCACACCAAACTACACGGACAAGCCGCACAGATGGCACACACAAAAAATAATGTGCACTAAACTACACGGACAAGCCGCACAGATAGCACACAAAAAAAAAAAAAAAGATAATGCACACCAAACTACACGGACAAGCCGCACAGATGGCACACACAAAAAATAATGTGCACTAAACTACACGGACAAGCCGCACAGATAGCACACAAAAAAAAAAAAGATAATGCGCACCAAACTACACGGACAAGCCGCACAGATGGCACACACCAAAAATAATGCGCACTAAACTACACGGACAAGCCGCACAGATAGCACACAAAAAAAAATAATGCGCACTAAACTACACGGACAAGCCGCACAGATAGCACACAAAAAAAATAATGCGCACTAAACTACACGGACAAGCCGCACAGATAGCACACAAAAAAAAAGATAATGCACACCAGACCACACGGACCAGCCGCACAGATGGCACACACAAAAAGTAGCTACGTACGGGCGCTCTGGAAAAAAATATTACCAGGCACCGAAAAAAAACCTATGTGCACCGTGCAAAAAGGCGCTACAAATGCACCTAGCTTGCCCTAAGACAAACTAACTACCGCTAAGACTGCTAAAGATTCTGTGCAGCGCTATTCACACGTCGCACTGAAAAGTGCGTCCAGTGCAGAACAACGCTAACACAGCGCACTGAAAAGTGCGTTTGGGTTCAGAAGGGACAGACAGGGAAAAACGGAAGACACGTGGGATCACACAAGGCGATCACACAGGGAACACACAGGACACAGGAAAAAACAGATAGGGATGGGAATTTGTAGGGAACAATAGGGATCAGATAAGGATCAGAACACTATTTATAGTGTAAAAGTGTATTTTGGTGCACACAGTAACGCTCTCTCCTCTCTCCAGCGATACCAAACCAAAATGGTGCCGCTGGAGGAAGAGGAAGGGGCTAAAACCACGTTTTTTAGCCCAAAATCGCTGTAATTGGCCAGTCAGGTTTGACTGGCCAATCACGGCGATCGGCGGGCGGGACCGATTTGATTGGTCGGGTGACGGAGGCAGGAACTCCTCCTGCCTCTGTCACCCAAATCTCGTCCCGATGTCACCACGTCGCGAGACGTGGTGACAATTCTAAAATCCTATGCGCTCGCGCCGTAGCTGTACTGCGCTGAGCGCTAATCGTCGGAAGCTGCGCAGTACAGCTACGGCACGGAGTGCTAAGGGGTTAAAGAAGTATGCTCTCACAAAGTCCACTGGAAGTCATAATCATTCAGAGTGATTGATAATGTGTTGGATTCTAGAAGGGTTCATGCTCTCCTTCTCATTAAAAGGTTTCATACCCTGAACCCCAGTAAGCCTGCTCCCCTGGGTAAGAATCCAGTGGTCCCTCTTAAACTATCAGATGTTTACTATCAGAAACATCTTAATTAGATCTGGTTCTGCACTTGAAAACCACACCCAGGACTACTTTTGATTCTGTGTTTCCGATGTGATCTGAAATAATATGAGATCCTTATCTTTAATATGATTAATATACACATAAAGTAAGTTTCTAGGTAGTATGAATCAGAAGGTAGGGGCTTATAAAGTACCCCTGCAATGACTAAACTTAGCTGATCTCATTTGAAAATAAGTTGAGGAGTCATATTTGCCTGACTTTAGGGAAGATTTTTTTTTATAGGTCAACAGGTGAGATTTCACATATAAGAGGGAATTCTAGAAAGAACTGTTTATACCCTACCCGCAGGAGCTACTAGTGGTTAATAAAGACTATTTGTTAAAACACTGCAAAGGTTAGGTGAATAATGGAAGTCTATAATTCACTGAAAACTTAGAGAAAATCTACCAGCAAATTCAAGCATGATAAACCAGGGGCATTTACTCATAGATCCAGATGCTGAAACTGGGATGATATTTTTATATTTGATATCCATGACCTCCTTCCATCTAAAATAAACTTTTCAAAATATGCTAACGAGCCTGAAGGGCTCTGGTGGTGTTGTTAGAGCCCCTCTGTGCTACAGCTTCATGGGCTGTAACACTGTGCAACAGCACTTCCCCTCTTGCCTGCTGTACACACAGTGGGAGAGAGAAGTGCATATGCACATTGTTGCTGAAAGAGCAGAAGGGGGAAGACAGTGTAATAGACTGTAAAGATGCAGCATGAAGGGACTACAGTAACTAATCCCCCCTGCCCCAAGAGCACATTTGCACATTTTTTAAAGTTGATTTTCGAAGGATGCATGGATAACAAATGTAATAAGATTACTATTGTCATGGTGTCTGGATCTATGAGTAAGTGCTCTTAGTTTATCCATGATTGATTATGATTTCCTTTAAAGGGGTATTCTCGTCTGGGCATTCACATTCAGTTTCACTAATCTTCCATATATAAACATTTCTTCAATTGGATGTTATTAAAAAAATGTTCTTGTGTGAAGATAGTTTCTCATAAATGTAGTCATTCTGAAACGAGATAGCTTCCTCGGTTACGACCACCTCACACTCTGGCAGCGGAGGCCAGATATGCGCTATAGAGTCCTGCCTGACCACATGGATTCAGCAATCATTACTACAGGAATAATGTACTATATACAGTAACTCCCGGACATTTCATATACAAAAAATTTTTGTTTATTTGTGCAATCACTCCAGCAAGGTGGCCGTAACCGAGGAAGCTATCTAGTTTTTAAGGGACCATATGACTACATTTATGAGAAATTATCTTCACACAGGAACATTGAAGAAATGTTTATATATGGCAGATTTATCAAACAGAATGTGAATGCCCAGACGAGAATACCCCTTTAAGCAGTGCCGCTGCTTTTTTTTCTATTTTGCTTCTATTCTGCATATACCTGAATCCTGCCAATTTGGATCACCAGTTGTGTGCACCTGCAAAACCTCTTTAAAATGTAAGTTACCATGTTTGCTGTAAAGTGAATTGTCTCTAACCACTGCAAATTATTTTAAAAAAATACCTATAGATCTTTGCACATTATATAAGCAACAATTAAAAGCAGGTTTGCATAAAACTCCTCTTGTAGGGTTTAAAGAGAACATTTTGAAAATTAGCCATCAGTGGTGACATTATTACTGCTATCAAGTCAAATGCTAATGTATCACTCCAAAAAAACTATTGAAAGTACAGTATATTCTACAAAAGTCAAATCTGGCCAATGGGACCATTTCGTCACATATGTAAAGCATTAAAAAATGTAAAAACTTAATTTTTTGGGCACTGCCCCCCCCCCCTGCAGCATTTAAAGTGCCCACCAAAGAAATCAGACTCCTTGGTTGGTTTCTGCTACAGAAGGAATTGCTGAGAAAAGGCAGCAGAGGAATTCTTCAATAATTATGGAAAGTTAATTCTTCTGATATTGAAAAATTAATTTCTTAATACTTCAGTTCCAAAAGAAAAGGAACAATGATTTATTTATATCAGGCTTAATTATTGTATTATTAAATCATTGCACTTTTATTTCAGTTTCTTTAGAAACTTTAACCCCTTCCCGCATTTGGGCGATTTGTATGAGGAGGGCTCACGGGCTGACTTTGATGCAATCAGTTAAGGGGATAAACGTTGGATTGTCCTGACAGCTGGGAGTCTCAGTATTGCAATATATTGTATGAGCTATATGAGCGTGAATATTCCCAGAATATTAAATGGTGCCACTGAAAAGGACCATTTTTTTTCAGCAAATAAGCTTTTATACTTATCTATTATGAAAACATGAAAAGGTTATGGCTTCGGAAGGTGAGACATAAAAAATGGAAACACATAAACAGCAATGGGCTGTGGCATTAAAAAGTTAAATACAGGTGGCCCCCTACTTAAGAACACCTGACTTACAGACTACCACTAGTTACAAACGGACCTCTGGATGTTGCTAATTGACTGTACTTTTCCTTTTGGCTACAATAAACTATTATAACAGTTATTAAAGGTGTCTGCAATTAAGCTTCATTGTTAATCCGGTTTCTTATGACAACCCAACATTTTTAAAATCCAATTGTCACAGAGACCCAAAAAAATGTGACTGGGGCTACAATTATAAAATATACAGTTCCGACTTTCATACTAATGCAATTTAAGAACAAACATACAGAACCTTGTATGTCTTGTATGTAACCCGGGGACTGCCTGTATATCAAAACATAGAAGATATGATCCACTTTGGTTATTTTGCTATAGCTGATAGAGACTTATATGTTGTTGAACTACAGAGACTTCTGTGTTATTTTCCAATGAAACTGTTACAGTAGATGTTTTAGTAGAAAAGAAAAGCGATAACCCAAAACCATTTGGGAATGCTCTCATCTCAGTTTGCTACAGTCAACATCATAAACTATAGTGTGATTTCCTGTAAAATAAATGAAAATAAGGCCTGCAAAAATCTAGCATATATGTTTTTATATTTTACAGCTTTCACACCACAAGTGAGCGAGAAACGTCATTAAAACAAGTTTATTGGTAATGTGACATTTTTCTGCTGTTCTGAATTTCAAGAATCCATTGCACATAAAAATCTGATAACATAATTCAGTTACAATTTCATACACACAAGTGCACAGCTTCCCCCACCCCCAAGGGATTTTCCACATAACATAAGTTTTTATAACTCACAGTGGAAATTCTTATTGTTTGCACGTGTGAAACTAAATTAATATGATGGTGGAGGGGAGAATTGTCAGCACTCTTCAATACAAGTTAAGAGAGTTCAAAAAAGACACATTGCTTTACAATACATGTCATTAAATGGAAAGGATCATGTAGATCAGTTCATTTGTCATTCCCCATAAAATTTGATAAACCTTATAATGAATTTGTTATGCACTAGAAATCTGAACATCCGTACTGAAAATAAACTGTCAGTGCTTGAATTAATCAAAAAGGAATTTCAGTAATATTTTCTTGTTCCATTTGTTTTGGAAATTATGTCCTAGAAAACTAAATGTTAACAAAATATTTCCTGTGAGAAAATCTTCCTAATCCTGTAGTTTTTAAATATCTCACTGCTTGATAAATTGACTGCATAGAATAACAGCATTTTTCAATTATTCATATACAGTAGTTAATGTATAGAACTGCAATTTATTTCATTGTATTACAATATACGGACATGTGTTTTTGAAGCACAATACAGCAGCTGAAGAGAGGAGATTTGCCTAATTACATTACTGTTAATATTTGCACTCCGAAAACCCAATGTTGACACAATGGGGCTCATTTACTTACCCGTCCGTTGGAGTTCACCAAATATATGCACTGTGCCGCAATTCATTAATATTGTGCGCCCGATACCCTACATGTGTCTCTTCCCCACTCAGATCCACTCAGGTCAGACAGGTCCATCTTTTAAGTGGTTCATGTAAGTGCATGGGGTTGCGACACAATTTGAAAGTTAAATCCCACTCTCAGTCCGAATCGGTCAGATTGTCCCTCAATTTCTGTGTAGCTGCACCAAAAAACGATTGCGGGTGCCAAAATCCCAGCCAAGACACCTGTTAAATACCTGTCCAATCCGTGTAATCGCCGAAAAAGGCGCACAGTCTGACAAAAGTGAGCAGCGCAACCCTAAGTAAAGGAGCCCATTGTTGATGAATGCTTAAACACCACATTAGTGTCTGTGTTTTGTTAAAGAAATGTTAACTTAATGTTAATATGCTGTGTTAACATATCATTTTGTAAACATACATCTTAGCAAATCTCCTCTATTCAGGTCTTGTAGTGCGTTTCGAACACAATGGGGCAGATTTATCAAACTGTCTGAAAGTCAGAATATTTCTAGTTGTCCTTGGCAACCAATCACAGCTCAGTTTTCATTTTGCCAGTGCTCATGAATATTCTAAAGGGGAGTTCTGATTGGTTGCCATGGCCAACTGGAAATATTCTGACTTTCAAACAGCTTGATAAATCTGCCCCAATGTAAACAACCCATGTGAACGCAAACTTACCCTTCATTTTTAATTTATAGCTCATTTATTTCATGAAATTTAAAAGGTTTAGAAAACTAAAACATTTAAGGATCTCTGGTGCTTATCATTTCGAATCAAAATATGTGGTTCACCACTGAGAATAACCATTTGTATAGTTTGATAGTTTGACTTTTAGGATGAGGTGACATACCTGACATGCTTATGATTTTATTGTTTATTTTTGAATGTGTTCTAGGGAAAGGAGGTAATTTTAATTCAGAGGAAATTATGTCCTAGATTTACTAAATGTTAAAATGTTTCCTGTGAGAAAATCTTGCAGATCCCATAGTTTTTAAATATCTCACTGCTTGATAAATAGACTGCCTGAAATAACATCATCTTTCAGTTATTCTTAAACAGAAGTTGATATATAGAATTTAGATAATACAATTTACTTATCACGTTATATTGACGCTACCCTTGATTCATTTTTAATTTACTGCTTAATTATTTCATGAAATATAACCCCTTACTGACCTGACGTACTATTATGTCACATGCGGGCTGCAGGTGTATGGAGAGGACTCATAGGCTGAGACCTCTCCATACAAGGTGGGTGTTTGCTGCATATTGCAACAACCAATAACTTCCGTGCCTGGTGCTGCCACCGTTTGCCGGTGTTAACCTTGTAAATACCTCTGGCAAAGTTGGTGTAGGCATTTCAATCCTTCTTGGAACTATAAAGCTAATTTATCACATTTTAATTTACCCTAACATGAAAAAAGGAATACTTACAATTATTTTTACTTAGAAAATGTTGCATTGTGCAACAAAATGACTTCTTGTTCAACAGGTCAGAACAATGATTTGAAATGTACACAGCTCTTTACATTGTATACACTTCCACAACTAAATTACAATATTTGTCTTCTGCCAGAAATGGGCGTTCTGGTGCTCAGTCAGACTGTGCGCCACATGCAAAGTCCTTCAGAAGTGTTTTGCACGCCCCATGATAAAGGAGCACCAAAAATAGTTAGTGCACTCTGTCAGGGCAGTACAGGGAACACCAGATATACACATTTCATGAACCTAGCGCTATCTGCATACAACACAGGCACAGTTTTTAGTAAATCTGGGCCATCATGTAACAGGTTTGGTAAAGAGAACTTGTATTAAAAGATTAGCATCAAATATACTCAGTTAGCCTCAAAAAAGGATTGCCTTAATTCTTCACTGGAATTTGGAACAGTAGTCACTGCCCATAGTACATTTACACTGTTTGGCCGCAAGAGGTTAAGGCTTTACAAGGAAGATACACAGACTGTGTCCTCTCCAAACAAGGTAGGTATCTGCTGTATTAAACAGCAAACATCTGCGGCTACCTTTGTATTTGGTGCTGGCAACAATCATGGCATGTAACCTGTTGTTTGCAGTGGTCAAATCCCTATCACAGCTATTTAAAGTATTCACATTATAATGTAATACAGTATTATTGCAGTATATTGCATGAGTGATATGACCCCCTAGTGTTATACACCTTATAGAGAATAATATACAATATATAGAAAATAATTAACCTAATAAAATCATAAACATGCATCCCAAAAGTCACTATCTATCAAAATATAAAAATGGTTATTCCTTTTGTTGAACGAAAAAAAGTGCAAAAAAACGCAAAAGAGCGCCCAAATGTCACATACAATTTTGAATAAAAAGTGTTTAAAAAGTCATATAGCCCGCAAAATTATGTCAATGGTTTTACACCAAAGTATGAAAAAGTTATTAGCATCAGAAAAAGACATTTTTATCATGTACAAAAGGTTTTTATTTCTTAAAAACTATTTTCTGGTCCAGCCCATAAGGGGATTCTATTTCAAATGGTACTTGTGTTCCTCAAAATTTTATTCCCCAGCTTTAATCGGTTCCCCTGCCAAGATCTTTATATTTCCAATATTAAAAAAAAGTTATTTAGTTTTAAACTGTAATGTTAAAAAATGATCAAATTGCATTAAAATAAGCCATATGTACCACCAAATAGAAGATAACAATATTACTCTCAAAGCCACATGTACTTAAAAAAACCATGTTTGATCATGAACTGGGAAATGGCCAGTTCTTGAACTGATTAAACAAAAGTACAATTATTTATTGATCTTAAGAGATGTCATAAGGAGAAAACATCCTAATCTATATTTTCTATCTTACTAATTCAATATTGCAAGCAGAAATTACATAGGTCAAAAAAGCAGTGTCAAGTAAGAAATAGTGGAAGAAAGTTTTAATAAAACACATTATTAAAAGCATAATAGAAAGACTGCTGCTTATTGTCTACAAAAAAAGATCAGTTTCTTTCCTTGAAAATGGAAAAGAAATTCTGCTCTTAAGGGTCACTGTGCTGTTAAAAATGTTCCCTGTCAAAACAAAATGTGAAATGTTCTCAGTTTAGATTTAGAGCCAAGTGAGTCTGGAAGAATGTTGTGAATAATTACTACAGAAAAGTGTGTTTAACTAAGCTTTGGAGAACATGATGTAAGTAGTAATTTCTAGATGTGTTACATATATGTACTGACTCTTTCATTGAGTTTTAGTGATATAGATTGCTATATTACTATGTAATGGAAAACATTTATAGCTATTTAATTAACAGAAGAGTGAGCAACCTTAAAATTTGTTTCATTAAAATAGCTTCAAATGGTAAGTTATGCAATACAAAATCATGTTTTAAATATGCTATGCCAAGTGTAATGGAATATAAGGGAAACATAACTTCAATAGGGATAAGTGGACCCACTTAAAAATCTTGTCCTGGACCTCGCCTCCAGGAACACCCACAAACAGGGCTGGCACCGATTGCTAGTAACAACTGTTTAAATGGCATGACTTTTACAACAGACTGTAGCAGGGGGTTTGAGCCGGACCCAAACCAAGATCTAGACTTCTAATAAATTCGATCACTCACCACTTATGCTATAGAAAGGGTCCACATGAACATTAGGGGCGGGAACATGGCAGCCCGCTTGGCCAACAGAGAGGCCTTTTGGATTTTTTCCTTGGAAACCTGTTTCCCACAAGGTCTCAATATGAGAAGGGAACTAATGTACCACTACTAATCTATGATATGCCTGTCTTCTAGGCTCTGATACATCCCATGCCATTATGATACGTGGCTAGTACTGCTCCCAACAATTGCAGTCTACCCAGTATCAGTTGTGGTCCACTGTCCATGTTCTTTCTTTTAAATTTTTAAATTTTTAAGTGTCTGAATCATTGCTTTTACCATTTTTGTATATCTCTTATATTCTAACATTGTATATTTTACTCTACTTTGTCCCAGATCTACCGACACCTACCTTGACGTTCGGGGAGTTTTCTCGGCTGCGCCACGTAGATCCTCGCCGCTGCCACCTGAACCCCATTGTTCCCTGTGGTCCTTGTCTGGGGTCTCCGCTGCGGTGCCGACAGGATTCCTCCTCACCTCGGTCCCTCCACAGCAACCTCCTTTGCCTGGTGCACAATCTCCCATGTTGCTTGTGTGGGCATCTTTAACCTAGCTAGGGACTGCTGTACCACTAAATGTTAGAAATGAGCATTATGTCCCATTGTTATGTTTTATTGTTTGTGGGCGGTAACGGAAGTGACTGGGGTTTTTGTGGGAGGGGAGCTGCCAATGTTTGTACTGGGCTATAAATGTGTGACCATGTTTTTGTAATGTAGCCATGACTAAGGACAGGACAACTGTCCGAAACGCTTAGGAGCCAGGCTGGACCGTGCATTCCTTTTCTCTCGCTATTGCTGTACCCCAGCAGAAGGGTGGCCCGTTCCGGACTCGACGCCAGATGGGGAAGTGAGCTGGCAATTTTTCCTTTTTACCTGCTGATGTCATGGTGCACGCAACAGACTGTGCAGGGGACATAGAGCTGGGGCAATGATGGAAAGAAGATGACCTGCCAGTATACATTTTGTGTTTTTGCTAAAAGGCTGGACATACATCAGGGAGGTAGGTGGCTGCAGGCTACATACTGGGGGCAGGGGCAGCAAGCTATATACTGGGGGAGCTGCTGGGCCTGCAAACTATATATAGGGGGGCAGGGACTGCTGGCTATAAACTGGGGCAGGGGCTGCTGGCTATATAATGGGGCAGGAGCTGCTGGCTATGTACTAGAGTACAGGGGCTGCAGTCTATAAACTGGGCCAGGGCAGCCGGCTATATACTGGGCCAGGGGCTTCAGGCTATGTACATAGGGCATGGGCTGGCTGACTATAGATTTGGGGGCAGGAGCTGCTGGCTATATACTGTGGGGAGGGGTTCCAGGCTATATACTGGAGGCAGGGGCTGCTTGCTATATTCTGGGGACAGGGGCTGCAGGACATATACTGGGGGCAAAGGGCTGGCTGTATACTGTTGCCAGGGGCTTCTGGCTATGTACTGGGGGCATGAGGTGGCAGGCTTTATACTAGGCTTATACTCGAGGAAATAGGTTTTCCCAGTTTGTTTTGTTAAAATTAGGGGCCTCAGCTTATATTCGGGTTGGCTTATACTGGAATATATACCGTATTTAGTTTTTTGCTATTGACATGAATGAAACAGCTTTATGAATGACATGATTTGAGGGGGGGGGATAAGCTAATATTTTTTCATACCTCCTGTAAAAGCTCTGATCTTATATTCTGCTTTAGTCTACATTCACACGAATGTAACACAACATATGCCTGCCTGGCCACAGCTGGAGGCAAGCTGGAGAGGAGGAGAGATAAATGTTGCTCACCCATCCCCTCTCCATAGGAAATTGTGCTGCACAGCTGTTTTTACGGTCAAAGATAGGGCATCTTTTCCTTATGGTTTTCCTTATCCCATCCTAGAAAACTTATGTACACATTTTCTCAAAATCCCCTAGTGGAACGCCAATGGCTATAAGTCTCCATAAGGAGAACTCTTACTTCTTGACTCCAAACATAAACAGTAGAGATTATAAGTTAAAGGTCAATAAGTCATCCAATCCACAAAGTGGGGCTAAATAAAAAATAGCCCAGAAGAAAAAAGAATGTGCAAGAATCACTGGTCCACTGTGTGTACATTATGAACAACACTATTTCTTGACGTTAAGTCACATTTATTTTCTAGTAGCTCTTATCTCTGAAACCTTAACTGTGAATTTACAGAACAATTTTAGTTCTGGGAGATGTTCTCTCCAATGAATAATTTGAACAATGGAGAGGAGGGAAAACAAAACTGTAATCAACAAAACCAGGACAGTACATGAGGACAAATAAAAAGTCAAAACGCAAACGGAAATAGCAAACAGAGAAGAGTAGAGGAGCACAAAATCAGAATGTGAAGGAACAGTTAGAAAACAAAACAGATGTAGGCAACTAGGATTCATATTAGGCAGTATCAACACACATAGGCTACCCAAATAACTGGCAGTGAATTCCAATCTCAAGGAAACTTTATACCTGGTTAGAGAGCTGTCTAAGAGACAGCTGATTAAAACCACTTATGGCTTTAACTTTTTCTTACCTCTCAGCCTCTTTCAAGCTGGAACACACAAATGAATGAGAGCATAAAGGCACCACATTTGTTCACCAAACACACTAAGCAAACAAAACTCAATTAAAACTTTTTGTCCAGTTTGAAAATTATGCTTTTCCTCACCCAAAGAATTTCATTTCCATAGTGAAGATTAGGGTGAGCAGCAGTATTGTACCTCTTTTAATTGGAAATTCTGGAGGAATTGTGAGAGAGGTTCACTTTTCTTAAAGGCATTAATCATCAAAAATACTGTTGAATTTACACTGGATCTGTGGCATGACTTAAAGACTATCATTGACCAATGCAACATTTCTAACATTAAGGAGCTAAAGCAGCCTTGGGTGGAAGATTGAGCAGAAATCCAATCTGCTAATGCAATAGAGACATTCCCCAAAAGCTTTGCATCTGCAATTGTAAAAAAAATCCAAGGTCCTCTTCGAAATAAAAATATAATACACAATGAGAACAAATAAACAGTTTTTGTGTTTAATATTTTTTTCTCTTTAATTACAAGTATCATTGAAAATCTAGTAGAAGAGAAAAGTATATTTTGAGTGTATGAATGGTGACTGCTTAGTGGTGTGTAAAATTAGTCAATTTACCCTTTTGTATATTTAATTGAAATAGATTTTACAAATAAAAATCTTTCATTTCGAAATAAAATATAATGTAAAACCTGAAAAGAATCAAAACAAATGTTTAAAAGATAAATAGTGTTGACTCAAGTCAATCATTACCTTTATTACTTTGACTTCTGCACCTTTATTTAATTTATTGGCTACTTTTTAGCTATGGAGGTTCAATGAACAATAATGAAATCTAAAAGGCATCTAATTATATTCCTATCTTAAAGCTTGTGTTGAGGAACTTTGCTGAGATGATTCGAGGTAACCCTGACCAAGTATGAGACATACTATTCTGCCATCTTGAAGGACAGCTGTAAAAAGATAAACTGGAGATCAAACTTGTCAAAAAAATCATAACCAACCATCAAAAGGCGAAATTCAATTTAAGACTATTTGAATAATTTTTATGGCACCACATGTAATTTTAAGACTCCAGCCATCACAAGCCAAGATCGCTGTGCACATTTGCTAATGGCATTTACATTTAATTGGTTAACCCCAAAGCCAGCAACAATCATGGGTGTTAGCAGGTATTGTTTGCTGCATTATGCCAATGCTAGCTGGTTAGTCTAATTCAAACTCTGGAATATGCAATTTTTAACTTGTGATAACTGGGGCATTTGGCACATTGGAAACAAACTTGGCACATTTATATGTGATTTGGTTCTCTATAAGTATTGGATATCGGCTAGATATATGTGCATTATTGGGTTTATTATGTTCCTGCTTCAAAAGCATTGGATCAATTCCATTTGGTGAGGTAGGAACACAAAATACTATGTAAATAGTATGAAAAATGATTGTACTTTTTTAAACTCAACATATAATATAAAGTATTTTGTAGGGGCAAGGTTCAACTACTACTTTCACAACTAATATCAGAAGACAACAATACTCTTATTATGGTAATATAAACTATAAGATGCCACAATTACCACCAAGGTCATAAAGTGAGCAGATATCTTTTTATACATAAATATAAAAAGGTCCTTACTGAGTTTTTTTCAGGTCAAAACATATAAATGAAAAGCAATGACTGAAATAACCTGGCAATCATTGCTGCTATCCGTGAAAGCAAAGCACAGAGTGCCAACACATTTGGGGAAAAAAAAGCTTTTAATGGAAGTACAAAATAAACTGTACATTTCCTTTCACAAAAGAAATCTGTAGCAGCATGCACTGAATCATTTTATTTCATTTCTGGCTAGTCGGAAATAAAATATATTGGTGTCAAATCCAGATTTTTGTTTTCATTAATTTAGTTGAAGAACAATAGCTGTTACAAGCTTATAATAATTGTATAGCTGTGCGTATTAAAAGGACAAAGAGGAACTTAGTAGTGTTACTTTGTAAACAATTATTAGGCATTAAACTACTATGATAGTTACCGTAGTTATTATTCATTAATAAATCTAGCTGTTAACAACCTTCAATGGAGAAAATGGAATGTCAACTAAAGATAATCCTCCTCTCAGGTGAAGTATATGCATGCTCCACTCACTTTAGTGTCTTCAGGCAATTGCAAGCGTCAAAATTACTACATTAAAGTATTCTTGTTGATTTAATTCACCGTGGTAGCAGTTTACAAGGTGCCTACCAACTGATCACTGCTCCTTGGTCCTCTTCCACTTGCTGTCCATGGCTTCCTGGCCACCACCTCTTCGTCTGAGGTATCATTGCTTTCTATCCATGTCGAGTCTAGCACCTCATCATCACCCTTGCTTCTTCTACCACCTAGCCCTCACCACTGCTCTATTTTTAGTCTGTACATCACAGAATAACACAGCTCCTGAAAGTTGTGTTTCATCATCATCATAGGTCTCTTCTGATGTTCCAAAACCCACACTCTGATCCTCCAATAAAAGTTCTTAGGAATCTTAGAACTCTTTCTCTGCTACTTAGGCAGGGACAGGTGGATGGACCACGGAATCCCAGCTAGGACATTCATCGTACAGTATAACTGACTGCTCCATGACTTGTGGCTGGACACCCTGGTCCCACTTGTAATGGAGAAGCATAGATCAGGTAAAGACAGAACTTGAAATACATCAACTAGCTTGTTTAAGGTCTCCAAAAGATTTCTTCACATAAGGAAGCAGGTGTTCTCTTGCATTGAACTGGGATTGGACCAACCTTGTCTTTTCTCATGCATGGCCTCCACCTGCCATGGAAACACCAACACCTACGGTGAGCGGACTCATATACCTCATATACCAACACTATTTATTTGTACTATTATCTTTTTCTAATGGTATATTTTATTCTAAAAATTGAAACTGATCTCCTTCACATGCATTATATGCAGCCCCCTCCCCCACTTTGATTATATGCAGCCTCCCTTTCCCCCAAAACATTATATTCAGCCCCCTCCTCCCCCCATACATTATTTGCAGCCCCCTCCTCACCCCATTCATTAAATACAGCCCCTCGACATCTCCCATTCTTAAATACAGCCCCCTCATCATTGCCCATTCATTACATACAGCTCCCTTCCGACCCCCCATTCATTATATACAGCCTCCTCCTCACCCCCCATGCACTAGTAAAGGTGACCATTCAAAATAAAAGAATATTACTCACCTCAGTCTTCTACTGGCTTCGCTCTCTTCCTCTTCCTGGCGGCAGCTGCACAGCGCTACACATGCAGAGACGCACAGCAGCATCTTGCAGCAAACAGAGCGTCACTTTACGGAGCCAACACACAGCACAGCACAGCCAGGCTGCTCGAGACAGGGATATGGCCACAAGTAGGCCCTCCCAGCAGCTGTGGGCCCCGGTACTTGCCTGGGTTTGTTGGGTGCTGGCGTCTGCCCTGTACATACATGTTGCATCTTATGTTACTATGTTTCCAACAATTTGTGCAAAAGTCAGAATGATGTCCAATGCAGTTAACTATGACAATATGAAATAAAGATTGAGCGACTAAATAAGGTCAACAGCTACAATGTAACATGAGAACAACACAAAGACAAACAGAGATCAGAACTACTGGGTAGGGGGAGTTGAAGAGGAGAAATTTTTAGTTGAGTGAGTGTAGGTACAGAGTTATCTAGAAACAGCCAGCACAGGTACCCACCTAAGGAGAGGAACTGCCAGCAGCCAACCATGGATCTGTGGTTGGTGGGTCCCTGAAAGCAAGCCAGGGGTACCAGATCATGTGAAATGCACATGTACCAAAATTGCAAGCCCTCAGCTCTTCCATATGTTTGATAAAATCAAGGGCTTCTATCCATTTAGCTTTAGTGAGGGCTTCAGAGGATCTCCATAGTAGTGGTATCATTTGTCTTATAGCCATAATAGTGTCTTCTTATATTTTGCAATGAGACCTAAAAACATAGATAAAAGTGCCAACTCTGGAGAGAGTTCCAGGACAGGTCTACATTCCCACCATATGTGGAGTATGGCATCCTGAAATTCTCCATAACACCAGCAAGTGTCTGGTACTTCAGGGTACATTTTGTGACACTTGCGAAATGGGGCAGCAAATCCGCCAACTCACCCCACATTAATAAATGGAGGCAGAAGGAAAGGTGGGATGGCACTACTTAAAAGGCCAGATTTATATACAGGATATGCCAGACTTAGTGGATAAACAGGTGGTGCTCTTATTCAACAAAAACAGTAAACTCTTCAAAATGGAAACAACAGTAGAATGACACTTACCACAGTGCTTCCTTATTTCATTCCGTTGGCGTGTAGAATACATGCAAAGGGAGGGATGAACGCAGGGACTCACAAATATACAGGGTACATGACAGCTGTTTCGCGCAGCAGCGCTTCGTCTGACCTGCCCCGTCTGACTCACCCCACATTAACATTGAACAGACTAATCAAATAATGTGTGATGGTGCAGAGTTGGTTAGACACAGCATTTTAAATGTGGTTGGGTTTAAAAATTGTGGAATGGGCCACAGGAAAGTGATGCAGTCCCTTACCTAGAAGTACACTTGTCTCTAAGATAGTCATCACTTCCGTCATGGGGCAAAGTCAGGAGTCCAAAAACACATTGCCCACTTTTGGCAGTGGAGTCTTCCATGAGGGGTTTGTCAACGCAAGGTTAGGTGGGTCAAGGTTTCCAAGTAATGAGGAGAGCATGAGGAGAGCAGACCAGGAACCCTGAATATGCTAAGATTTAAGCAACATCCCCAGTATTGGTGACAGTTTAACATTTTGGTATGCTTTTACTGGTGACCACCAAAATGCTCCCAGGGCGTTGGCATGATTAAATTCAAGGTCCATCTCCCCCAACTACTTAGAATCACAACTGTGAAAGATGTTGGGAACATAGGTGGTAGTTTTGGTAGAGTTACAACTACTAGTTTTATCTTGGGGCTAGATGAGTGCTAGACAATGGATTGAGTTAGGCAGCGGAGATGGTCAAAGAAGGCGCTTGGAAGTGATATTGGAATGGTTTGGAATAAGGATAGGAGTCGTGGCAGAATATCCATTTATTCTACCAACCCATGATAGAGATAAATGTGACCATCTGTCCAGGTCCTACTCTATGACTCCTAATAAGGATGCTAAATTGCAACTATACAGGAGCGCTTAGTCAGCAGGAATAGAGGTTCCTAGGTATCTGATGGTAAACAGTTGCTAGGATGCAGGGAGGTTGACATTGAGTAGTTTAGATTTGTAACTGTTACTAACCTTTCCGAGTTGCTAAATTCTTTAAAAATAGATGGCAGAGAGGTCATGGGTGACGCTACGCAGAGCTTGCCAAATCGGTCCCTGTCCCCAATTGGGCTCACTATCTAATTAACCTACCTGCATGTTTTGGAGTGTGGGAGGAAAACGGAGGACCCGGTGGAAACCCACGCAAACACAGAGAGAACATACAAACTCTTTGCAGATGTTGACCCTGGGACTGGACCCTAGGTCCCCAGTGCTGCAGGGTTGTAATGCTAACCACTAATTCCCTGTGCTGCAAGCAACAACAGGGCTTTTCTGATTATATCAGGTGCAGACACACCTCTGTCCATACCAAGGAGGGGTCATGGGTCCTCCTATCTGGTATTACATCCAGAAATCATAGCTTCTCAAGGGGAAGTTGTAGGAACATGGTTCTGGTTTCATTGGATTTGGGTAAATCCCTGGATTGCATTGATACCAAACATGACCCATTTGCTATGGTCCGCCCGAGGATGCTAGAGTCCAAGGAATTGGATCACTGTGATCTCTTAAAGATAACCAATCCAAAAATGAAGTTGCCCCTGTGCTGAGATGGACAATAACTCATTAACTGTCCCTAATCCATACATTTGTTTAAGAGTTTTTATGACTCTTTGTCTCCTGTTTGAAAATGGAGGAAAACCCATGCGAATGATTTGGCTGAGGAAATTCTTTGAAGCTCGGCACCCTGCTGAGCCTGATAACACTCTGCTAGCTCCATTAGGCTAATTAAGTGGAGGCTGGGGGAAAAAGGGGAATTTGAGTATTATAAGGTCTCCCCCCCCCCAGGCCCTATTTATCACAATAGGTATTTTAAGTCCTCATGCATGGGCAGTTTCTGACACTGTGTACAGAGTGCAATACATCCTACTCGGCACATGCCGAGTTCTCTCAAGCACCCTCTGAGTTAACCACACACATCTCCATTCAATACACCCCCTTAGAGGGCTCTAGCCCAGGTCTTCTAAGTCTCAGACAATCAATACATACTCCTCCTCTCCCTTGATTGGTGTGGCCTTCTGTTTATATACTCTCCTTTATACTCTCCTGTTTATATGCTCTCATGTATTGCTACACTCCGCAATCAGATCCTACTCTCTCTTTATCCTTTTGCAGCTCATGGTAAGTTCAACCCTATACTTATATAGTACATGTGGGTGGTGCAGATTTTATCTAATGTACTCCATTGTATTTCCCTGACTCTTGTCAGATGGATCTTTAAGGTTTATACCAGTTTTCTCAGGCTGAATACATGTTTTGGATATGTTGACCTTCTCTTGTTTTTATTGTGTAAGCTATGTATATATTTCGTATTCCTTGTATATATTATGTAAATTTTTGTAAATACACTTACACTATTTATATACCTTATATACTCGAGTATAAGCCTAGTTTTTCAGCACAAAATTTGTGCTCAAAAACCCTAACTCGGCTTATACTCGAGTCAACTAAAAAAAAATCACCTTTCTGACGTCACCCATAGGTCCTCTTCTGTCTGAGACAGTCTGAGACAGAAGAGGACCTATGGGGGACATCGGAAAGATGAGTACAGTGTTATTTTTTTTTCCTACTACATACTGTCCATACCAAGGAGGGGTCATGGGTCCTCCTATCTGGTATTACATCCAGAAATCATAGCTTCTCAAGGGGAAGTTGTAGGAACATGGTTCTGGTTTCATTGGATTTGGGTAAATCCCTGGATTGCATTGATACCAAACATGACCCATTTGCTATGGTCCGCCCGAGGATGCTAGAGTCCAAGGAATTGGATCACTGTGATCTCTTAAAGATAACCAATCCAAAAATGAAGTTGCCCCTGTGCTGAGATGGACAATAACTCATTAACTGTCCCTAATCCATACATTTGTTTAAGAGTTTTTATGACTCTTTGTCTCCTGTTTGAAAATGGAGGAAAACCCATGCGAATGATTTGGCTGAGGAAATTCTTTGAAGCTCGGCACCCTGCTGAGCCTGATAACACTCTGCTAGCTCCATTAGGCTAATTAAGTGGAGGCTGGGGGAAAAAGGGGAATTTGAGTATTATAAGGTCTCCCCCCCCCAGGCCCTATTTATCACAATAGGTATTTTAAGTCCTCATGCATGGGCAGTTTCTGACACTGTGTACAGAGTGCAATACATCCTACTCGGCACATGCCGAGTTCTCTCAAGCACCCTCTGAGTTAACCACACACATCTCCATTCAATACACCCCCTTAGAGGGCTCTAGCCCAGGTCTTCTAAGTCTCAGACAATCAATACATACTCCTCCTCTCCCTTGATTGGTGTGGCCTTCTGTTTATATACTCTCCTTTATACTCTCCTGTTTATATGCTCTCATGTATTGCTACACTCCGCAATCAGATCCTACTCTCTCTTTATCCTTTTGCAGCTCATGGTAAGTTCAACCCTATACTTATATAGTACATGTGGGTGGTGCAGATTTTATCTAATGTACTCCATTGTATTTCCCTGACTCTTGTCAGATGGATCTTTAAGGTTTATACCAGTTTTCTCAGGCTGAATACATGTTTTGGATATGTTGACCTTCTCTTGTTTTTATTGTGTAAGCTATGTATATATTTCGTATTCCTTGTATATATTATGTAAATTTTTGTAAATACACTTACACTATTTATATACCTTATATACTCGAGTATAAGCCTAGTTTTTCAGCACAAAATTTGTGCTCAAAAACCCTAACTCGGCTTATACTCGAGTCAACTAAAAAAAAATCACCTTTCTGACGTCACCCATAGGTCCTCTTCTGTCTGAGACAGTCTGAGACAGAAGAGGACCTATGGGGGACATCGGAAAGATGAGTACAGTGTTATTTTTTTTTCCTACTACAGGGGCTGGGCAGGCTGTATGCTACAGGGGTTGGGCAGGCTGTATGCTACAGGGGCTGGCAGACTATATACTGGGAGGCTGTAACCAATGCATTTCCCACCCTCGGCTTATACTCGAGTCAATAGGTTTTCCCAGTTTTTTGTGTTGAAATTAGGGGTCTCGGCTTATACTCGGGTCGGCTTATACTCGAGTATATACGGTATATGTATTTTGTTATAGTTTGACAAAGGCAATAGTTTTGCCGAAACGTTGCAAGATTTTCTACCCGCACTAATAAACAAGCAATTTTTCAGACTATACAGGGGCTTTAAGTCTGCAGGAATAGGAAATCCCAAGGTATCTGATGGTAGTTGTCGCTCATTTGAAAGGGAAGGCTGATTGGAGGTGTAGTTGCTTGGATGCGGGGAGGTTCACATTAAGTAGTTCGGATTTATGAGTATTGAATTTAAAGTTACTTTCCTTTCCGTATATGCTAAATTCTTTCAAAATACATTGCAGAGAGGTCACATATAAGCGTATGTCATTAGCAAACAGGAACAACTTGCATGTTTTGCGGCGCCACGGGATTCCATGAACATCTGGGTTGGCTCGCACTAGTGCCGACGGGCCTTTGCAGAGTGCCATTATGCTCTGCATCATCTCTGGACCTAGTCTTATTCTTCATAGGACAGTCTCTATAAATTCCCATCTGACCCTGTCAAACGAATTTTTAGCATCAACAGTGAAAAGGCATAGTTGTTCTGCTGAGGCCTGGGCTTTCTCTATCAAATACAAAGTTTTCACCATGTTATCTCTAGACTCCCACCCTGGTACAAACCTGACTGGGTCACAGTGGATTAAATCAGGAATAGCTGGTTGAAGCCGAAGAACCATAATTTTGCAAATAGTTTCATATCAACATTTAAATGCGAGATTTGTCTAAAGTCTCCACATGAAGTCAAATTTTTACCCGATTCGGGGATTACTGAAATATGTGCCTTCAAATATTGCATTAGGAAAGCATTGCTTAAAGAATTGTGATGCAACCAATTTGGACCAGGACTTTTACTTGACTCAAGATCTTTAACCCCTTAACGCTGCACCCCTTTTTCGTTTAGCATTTTCATTTTTCACACTCCACCTTCAAAAATCTATAACTTTTTTATTTGTACTGAGCTGTGTGATAGCTTATTTTCTGAGTAACAAAATACACTTAAAAATGGTGGTATTTAATATTCCATGCCGTGTACTGGGAAGCGGGAAAAAAATTCCAAATGCAGTGAAATTGGTAAAAAAAAACGCATTGGTCCCTTATTCTTGTGGGCTTGGATTTTACGGATTTCACTGTACGCCCCAAAAGACATGTCTACTTTATTCTTTGGGTCAGTATGATTACAGGGATACAAAATTTGTATAGGTTTTATAATGTTTTCATACTTTTAAAAAATTAAAACCTCCTGTACAAAAAATTTTGGGGGGGATTTTGCCATATTCTGGCGCTAATATCTTTTTTATACTTTGGTGTATGGAGCTTTGGGAGGTGTCGTTTTTTGTGGATTTTGATGTTGTTTACAATGTTATCATTTTTAGTACTGTGCAACCTTTTGATCACTTTTTATAGAATTTTTTTTTTTTTTAAATGCCAAAAAAGTGCCATGTCACCAGGAGCGATGATCCCATGCGCCACCATCTTTTTGAAGCTACCAGCTGCTTTGCCGGTGGCTATTAGCAGTAAAACACCAGCGATCATTGCTGGCACCAATCGTGGGTGTTACCGGTATGCCTTTGCTGCGATATGCAGCAAAGACTTACCGGCTATGGAGAGGGCTCAGCCCGTGAGCCCTCTCCATACACCCGCATCCGGCATATGACGTAATACTACGTCACATGTTGGTAAGGGGTTAATGTCCCGTCAAACTTTCTGTGCTGTGTAGTCTTGCTCAAGGGCTTCGATCATAGCTGGCAGGACAATCTATTTCTTTAGATTGGGGGCAGGGTAGCTGGTGGGAGGGGCTCATAAGCTTTCATAAAAGGAACTGAGTACATCTACTATTGCCCGGGGGAGTGGAGAACACCTCTGGTTGAGGAGTTGATTGCAAATGTATGGGACCTCTGGCCTTTTCAGGTGGAGGGTTTGTCATTGTATTCCCCTCTGTTGCTGAATCGGATTGTATACCTTGCCATATTGTATTTGTTTGTCTGTATTGTTACGTGTTCACACCTTACCCAGGGAGGGAATGTCACCCAGTTATTGGCCTCCCTTTAGGGGGGACCCAATGAATAGGTAGGGATTCTTAGTCATCAGGCTGCAGGGAGAATTCTGAGAATGCTGGACACAGGAGCTGCTGCACTTTACAGATAATGGAAATATGTTACTACATTTTGATAAGGGATAATATCAACTAATATTCATGTTTTTAACTCTTCTCTATGCAGAACTATCTAAGAACAAACTTTACCTCTTATTGCCTTTTATTTCGTGATATGTAGTTTTTATTTTGCGAAAATTGACTGATATGATGAACATTCGATCCTCTTTGCCTAATGTCGCTATTATATATTAACACCACGTCCATAATGTGTCCATAAAGCTATATGTAACACCAAAAACACACACATGTTCTGGAATAAAGTTTTTGTGACTATTATTATCTCATTAGCTTGGTTTATGGTTATATAGTTATTATTTAGGATACCATTGTGTAAGGGAGCATACAATGATAGATCTGTGTGAAGCTCAGTGCAATTTTCTGCAAAAATTGTTTGGTGTCCCCTGTGGATTTAACGTTCCATCTGCTCCATATTTTGGTGAATATACACATGTGGGGTATGTATGATCTCCTCACATCTTACCGTTTTGGGAAAGTATATTTTCTTTGTATAAGTATTCTGGATTTATACATATTTTAGAGGAAATTTTGAATGTTAATTGAATGTTAATTGCATCGTCTGGTTGTCTGCTTTTAAAATTATATAGGTTCTACGAGTGTCTTTAGTTTTTATTCTGTTTTATTGCTATATTTTGCAGGTAGTGACTATCTTAAAATTTCTAGCTGAAAAGCACATATTTAGTTATTTCAGTTTTAGTGATATTATGTGGATTTATTTATGTGAACATATCAATATGAGGCATTTGTGAACTCTACACATGTCCATCTATTACATATAGAAGATGTGAAGGAAAATATTTTCTGTTTGGAGCACATTTTTTGCCATAAAAGTCAAATTTTAAGTATTTTTTATAAAATGTTTCTGTTTGAATCAAAATTGCATAAAGGCGCCTCTGTCTATAAACTCTTTAATGCAATTTTGAAAATGGGGCATGTGTCTGCTTTCATAAAATAAGTAGTTTGTTGGGTTTACGTTAATTTTTTTTGCTGTAATTTCAATTTTATTTGTAAACGTCAAAATTGTAAAAATTGCTCTGTTCAATAACGCGACAAAATATACAAACATGCCTGGCAGTGAAAGGGTTAATACCCCTTGGTTGAATTTCTGGGTGAAGATGCTTATCATCTATATCCTGTCTATATATCTATCTGTCCAGTTATCATCTACTATAATCTGATCATTTATATATCTCGCTTTTTCTCTATCTATTTTTCAATCAATCTTCTATCTCTCTTCTACTGTATTTATCTCTCATATCGATCTACTCTATATATAATCTACTCTAAAGTTCTGCATCTAGAACCATCCCTGCCCACCACGTGCTTTTTGGCAGTGCTGGCAATGGTGAAGGCTGTCCCAGTATTATCACTAAGGAAGGCTTATTCAAGGGCCATAATGCTTTTCAAGGGCCATAATAATGGACCTTTCATAAGGATTGTAACACTCTAGATGTGATTACTCTATAGCAGACACTACTGTGTTTGAGTTTCTTCAGTACAGGGCCATTGTCCTTATCTCCTGCAGCAAAACTAGTGGTGTCCAGAAATAATGGACCATTCATAAGGATAGTAACACTCTAGCTGTGATTACTCCATAGCAGACACTACTGTGTTTGCGTTTCTTCAGTACAGGACTATTGTCCTTCTCCCCTGTAGCAGAACTAGTGGTGTCCATAATAATGGACCATTCATAATCATAGTAACACTCTAGCTGTGACTGCTCTATAGCAGACACTACTATGTTTGAGTTTCTTCAGTACAGGACCATTGTCCTTCTCCCCTGCAGCAGAACTAGTGGTGTCTGCACTGTACCCTAGTGTGCTTTACTATCCATTCTTACTATCCATTCTTAAGATCCATTATTATGGCCCTGGAAAGGTGTTGGGATGGCTGCCTTAAAATGCTCAGTTTGAAATGAATTAATGGGATATTAAGAAAATTGACTTAGCTGCACACTTTTTGTCAACATCTTGACTACAGCTTGGCCACAAAATGTCTGCATATTGTGGTTGTATTTTAGCATGAAATTAATGACTGACAAATTTTACAATGTTAAACCAGAGAATAGTACTTTATGTATTTAGGTACCCACAATAACGTAGCGATACATCACATTATAGAGAAAATGAAGATTATGCCATTTCAGCATCTTTTCAGCCGACAAGCCTGATATTAGGGCTAGGACTTTGACCTAGGAATACCTGTACATAAAAATTATTTAAAACCTAAAAGGCTTCTGAAATTCAAGAAAATATATGAGATAACTGCATGTAAAATAAGGAAACCAATAAATGTAGTGCCAGTAAAACCCAGTTATACCTCTTCCATGGGGTGACCAGTAAACAAAGCCTTTGGCCATACACAAAGACTAGCCCCAGATTTTACCCTAAGGTTCTTTCACATTGGTTTTGGTTTAAATGTCCATGGTTCAGTGATTTCCACCGATGCCTCACAAAGCCATTGATTTCTATGGGTGTTTTCACAATGGCTTGTATTTTCACTGGCTCATTGTCCATGGAAAAAAATATGAAACATGGCCTATTTATTTTAATGAATGTAAATCACAGAAGACAATAGTAGTCTGTGGATTCACAAAAAAATTAAATATCTGGTTTTTTTTTTTGCATTATTCAATGCAAATGATATTTCAATTTTTAGAACAAGTCAACATAAAAAGCTATATAAATGGGATATCACCAAAACTGACTTGTACTGACCAATAGAACATAAGAAGCATGTTCTCTATGCTATTTGGTTTAAAAACACTAAAAAAACTGTAAAAATCAATTACTCAATATATTTTTTATATTTTTTGCATTCAAGAGAAACTGGGTAAGAAACTATGGGGTGAAATTGCTTCTTTTACCGCTCCTAAATATAAAATTTTAGGGGCCAAAGCAAGGTTTTTTGGAAAAAGATTTTCCCTTATGCAAGCCAAAGTAATTACTTTCTATAAAACATCTATGGTGGTAAAACGCTCAATATTAAATAGGATAAGTTATAGGGGGGAGGGGTTCACTGTTCTCATAGCTCTTTTCAAATATATAGTCGCACCTGAAAACAATTCCATTAAAATCTACCCTCTAAAAGCTCAATGACGCCTTTCGTTCTGCGCTAATGTAGTTTACATTGATGTCAGCATAAAGCAGACATGTGACTCATGTTATTTAGCAACCAAATTGGCCGGTTTGACTAACTGTATAACATTTAGAAATTAAAGAGAACCCGTCATGCAAAATAACCCCCCTAAACTAAATATATTTTCATAAACTGCCATTAGAGAGCATTGCCTCTATCCCTTCATTGTCCCTCTACATGCCTGTAAACCTAAGCAATGAGGTCCTAAAGCTGTATGCAAATGACCTGTGAAATGTCCAATGAAGCATTAGCATATTCAAGCTGTCCACTCTATTCATGAGTGGGAGGTACAGCCACACCCCCAGTGCTTGACTGACAGCCTGTATAATGGTGTGAGGCTGTATAATGATGTGCTTCCTGGTGCTGGTGGCCACGCCCCCTGCAGCCTGTGTGTGCATGTGTGTGTGTTTAGGAGAGATACAGCAGCTCCAGGCTGCAGCCATGTTACAGCAGAACATGTCAGATTCATGTGTAGCTGATGTCTGTGTCTCTCACCTGTATATTAGGAGGATGCAGCATGTCAGCAGGTACAGCACTCACACTAGCCATGCTTTACATGAGCAGGGGGAGGAGAGGGGAGGGGTAACAGGGGTGACATCACTGCCTCTGACCATGTGACCAGCCTCATTCACATGATAAAAAATAGATGATTTTACAATGAATAATGTATGAATTGACTAGATAAAGGCTGGGATGGGATCCTTGTGAGCTGCTCCAACAGGTAGAGGTGCCAGGACTAGTGGCAGAGACCTGATGACAGGTGTCCTTTAAAAGAATAGGAACATTTTTATTTACTTATTTATTTTTTATATTTCTATTTTTTTTTTCAATATATCTAAACTAAAATATAGCATTAATGTATGACATACCATGAAAAAACATTCTTAAAATAAACTTGTAAAGATGCAGCGTTCCAAAGTTATAACTGCATATTGTGACACAGGCAAATTTGAAAACTCGGGCTGTGTCCCAACGGTGAAAATGAGCTCAGGGGTTAAACCTTAGTTTTTTTTGCGGACACAGAGACGAAACAAAAGAAAAACTCAGATGGAATAGACACATAATGCAACGGATGCACAACTGAAGCTGAACACTGATGGCAATGTGAGAGAGCCCTTAGACTTCCAGTAGGATCATGACTTTTTAGCAATGATTGAGTCTAATTTTATGCTAATTTCTTTTAGATTCACAGGCTTAGAATTACTTTTTTGTATAGAGCTTCATTTTATTAAATCTGCGTTATCAGGCATTCACACCATATCTTCATAGTTTCTAAAATGCAAGGGTTGGTGTCATATAAAAGGCACATTATAATTTCAATTGCCTTTCATTATGCATTGTAATTCTTTGACACTATTTGAATACACCGCCAATGAGCAGAAAGCAGTTTCTCATATATGCAAAAGTTAAAATGGATGTGTAAATTATTATGCTAAGCTTGGAGCTTCATTATTGTTCTGTTGAAATTATGTAGTAAGGGAATCCACACATGAATGCAAATATTTGACCTTAATAAAACATTGTCCTTACAATCTCACTATAATTTCCAAGAGAATGATAAAGAATGTATCCCAGATTAATAATAAAACCAGAAAAGACTTTACGATGCATCTGCTGGTATGTCAGCTTACAATATTTAATTGTCTCTGCTTACGTTTTTGACATTTTGCCTCAAAAGAATTACGTTAACCGCTATTTAACAAATGTTATAATAACAGTGGCAAATAATTGGTAAATTAGCAATGCTCCTACATGGAATACAATCGAATAGGGCCTGACACCATACTATACTTTATCTCTGTTTTCTGCTTTGCTTAAAAAGAGGTAAGATACAATAGGGGACAGTTATTGTACACAAGCACCAGCATGTGATGTGATCAGGAGGCTCTGGGCCACGCTGGTGTACAAATCTGGCTAAAATGCTACTATTTTGCTCCTACTGTGCAGTTATATAGCAGATACAAAGTGATATTCATGATGATATGGTGCATATGGTCCATATGGTGAGTGAGCTGCCTCATACAGAAGCAGAATTCAAAAACTATTTAGTATCTTTCAATTTTCTATCAGTAGTTAGTTAGACAAAATGGTCCTACTGCTACAAATTGGAAACCGTACTATGGGGTATCTGGGGAGGTCAGGGACTATCTGGAAAAGGAATTTTCTGAACAGCAAGTTCTTTTAGGGCCAACTGGGAAAACTTTCTGTTTCTTCAATAGTTTAAGGGAATTAATTTGCTAAGCCATTGCTTATGATCATGATCTCTATATTGCTCAAGCCATGCAAAAATCCTTATTTTATGCTCTAAGCCAAGACTGCTCCAACAGACTCAGCCCTATTCCACCCTCGTTAATGTACCAATGACCAGGTGCAGTTTTTGCATTGAGAATGTTCAGAGAAAATAATAAGGAACCCCAACAGTTTTTTTGTAAATCAATGCCAAGAAGGCCTTCGTCCATGTGCAGTGGATTTCCTTAGGGACTTTATAAACAAATCAACACTGACTCAAACTGAGATACCTCTCCCTAAAGCAGACACCTTAGCAGACTTGAACATCTATGGAAAGATAATGGGACTTTAGTCAGACTGTTCATGTTTTTTTGGGATTTGCACAGCTTTGACAGGTATTTAACAGGGGTTTGCACTGGGATGTGTCGCACATGATCGGATTGAAGCGCAGCTGCGCTGGATTTCATGCGACAGAAATTGGGGGGGGGGGGGCGTGCCGTAGGACCATCTGACTGTGAACCCCGGCGGACCTGAGTGGGAAAGCGACGCATTCAGGATATCGGGCCCATGATCTTAGTGAATCAATGCACAGTCCCCCCCCCACACACACACAGACTTCTCACTTCCCATCTTCTGTTCTTCACTTTCCTTGTTTCAACTGCTTTTCATCCTCCCTAACAGTTTTATGGTGTGAATAATACTGTTTAAGTCCTCAAAAAAGTTGCTTTACTGGTAAGAGTGCATAGTATTTGACCCTCCCACTGTCATGAGCCATTTGCAAACCACATTTAGAAATTTTGTCCTACTGTTAGCCATTGTTATAGCCATCTGTCATTTTAACCGGTTCGCAACCGCCCACCGTGTATTCACGGCGGCGGTCGCGTTCCGAAGCATGGAGAGGGCTCGCGGGCCGAGCCCTCTCCATAGCCGGTAAGTCTCTGCTGCATATTGCAGCAAAGGCTCACCGGTAACACCCGCGATCGGTGCCGTCACCGATCGCGGGTGTTTTCTTGCTGATCGCCGCCGGCAAATCTTTCCGAGGATCGCCGCTCCCCGTGACGTCATTGGGGAGCGGCGATCCATCGCCATGGTAGCTTCGGGTCTCACGAAGACCCGAAGCTACTTCGGGTTAACCCATTCATTACAATGTGCTATCAGCACATTGTAATGTATGAGGAGTAAAATCCACATATACTGCCATACTGTAGTATGGCAGTATATGGTAGGATCGATCAGACAACCTAGGGTTAAAGTACCCTAGGGAGTCTGAAAAATAGTAAAAATAAAAATTAAAAAAAAGTTAAAAAAAAATTATAATAAAAAAAAACTAAAAATTCAAATCACCCCCCTTTCCCTAGAACTGATATAAATATAAATAAACAGTAAAAATCATAAACACATTAGGTATTGACGCGTCCAAAAATGCCCGATCTATCAAAATATAATAACTGTTTTTCACTGCGTTTAACCCCGTAACGGAAAATCGCGTCAAAAGTCAAAACTGGCACATTTTTTTCAAAATGTTGTACAGTCCTAAAAATAATATCATTGAAAACATCATCAAAAGTCGCAAAAGATGACACCACTCTCAACTCCATGCAACGAAGTATGAAAAAGTTATAAGCACAAGAAGACGGCAAAACATTTTGTTCATGAGGTTTTAATTTTTGTAAATGTATGAAAACATTATAAAACCTATACAAATTTGGTATCCCTGTAATCGTACTGACACAAAGAATAAATTAGATGCGTCATTTGTGGCGTGAAGTGAAAGCCGTAATATCCAAGCCCACAAGAATACGACACAAATGCGTTTTTTCACCATTTTCACTGCATTTAGAATTTTTTTCCCACTTCCCAGTACATGGAATGGAATATTCAATGCGGTCACTATGAAGTGCAATTTGTTACGCAAAAAACGAGCTGTCATTTAGCTTTTTACGTGTAAAAATAAAAAAGTTATAGATTTTTGAAGGTGAAAAATGGAAATGAAAAAACGGGAAAGGGCCCGGTCCTTAACCGGTTAATATTTGTTTTATGATTACTTATACCTGATTGTAACTTATATTGTTTGTGTAATGAAAAGTTATACAATTTTACAATATAATTTCTATATTTATTCTTTTCTCTTGTATCTCTACTTCCTGTAATTCAACAGGAAGCTTCATTGTTCATTTCCTATAGACAAAAATTGGTCCATGGTCCTGTGATGTCATGCAGATGCACAGTTCATTAGTTTTATACAGAGGGAATTATGCAGAAAGTATATTGGTAATTTGTTTAACTTTTCACAACACAAATAATATAAATTATTTGATAAAACTGCAGAAAAAGTTTAACCTCATAATGCAATAGGACGTACATATACACTGGGAAATGCAGTCCGCTGCCGCATCCCCACGTACATGTACATCTCCTGAGCTCAGAAGCAGTGGGCTTGACATATTGGGTATCACCACATTTGTAACAATTCATACAATAAAATAAACCTAAACCTGTGCAGTGAACGCCGTAAAAATTTTTTTGAAAAATGCATACAAAATTATAAGATTTTCACATCCAACCTTATAAAAAGAATACAAAGTGATCAAAAAGTAGCCTTTATTCAAACATGGTACCAATAAAAAGTACAAGCCCTAAAACAGCTTAGAATACAAAAAATAAAAATGTTATACCTCGATGGCCAATTTCTCAACAAATGATGTACCTGAAAAGTGGAACTCATACTGGAAAAAATAGGCCCTCATTTGTTCACATTACAAAAAAAAAAAACATTTTATAGCCTGTAAAATTTGACAATGCAAATGCTGTGGAGTGCATGATTTAATCCACTGTGATTTTTTTTGTGCCAAAATTAATGTATAGGGACACAGGGCATATTTTTAAAATTGGGTTTCGTCCTTAGGGGTTAAACAAATTTAAAAAAATGAATTCATCCCAAAATGGTACCAAGGAAAAGTACAAATTGCCTTGAAAAACATGTAGACTTGCATAGTTGCCTTCCCTATTGAATTTCATAAATTTTACACTTTCATTTTCTTATTGTGCAACAATAGTAATACATACAACAGCTATATATACATTTGATATAATCAAAACCAACAGATGTGCCCTTATACCGATACACTGTATCAACAAAAACATATTTGAAAACCTAATAGCCTAGAAATGCTGAGTTGCAAAAACTCCCAAAAATGTTTAAAATCCACAGCACCAAAATAAGACAGCATGCTAAAGAGGTTAAAGATCCAATAAACACATTAGGTATTGACGCGTCCAAAAATGCCCGATCTATCAAAATATAATAACTGTTTTTCACTGCGTTTAACCCCGTAACGGAAAATCGCGTCAAAAGTCAAAACTGGCACATTTTTTTCAAAATGTTGTACAGTCCTAAAAATAATATCATTGAAAACATCATCAAAAGTCGCAAAAGATGACACCACTCTCAACTCCATGCAACGAAGTATGAAAAAGTTATAAGCACAAGAAGACGGCAAAACATTTTGTTCATGAGGTTTTAATTTTTGTAAATGTATGAAAACATTATAAAACCTATACAAATTTGGTATCCCTGTAATCGTACTGACACAAAGAATAAATTAGATGCGTCATTTGTGGCGTGAAGTGAAAGCCGTAATATCCAAGCCCACAAGAATACGACACAAATGCGTTTTTTCACCATTTTCACTGCATTTAGAATTTTTTTCCCACTTCCCAGTACATGGAATGGAATATTCAATGCGGTCACTATGAAGTGCAATTTGTTACGCAAAAAACGAGCTGTCATTTAGCTTTTTACGTGTAAAAATAAAAAAGTTATAGATTTTTGAAGGTGAAAAATGGAAATGAAAAAACGGGAAAGGGCCCGGTCCTTAACCGGTTAATATTTGTTTTATGATTACTTATACCTGATTGTAACTTATATTGTTTGTGTAATGAAAAGTTATACAATTTTACAATATAATTTCTATATTTATTCTTTTCTCTTGTATCTCTACTTCCTGTAATTCAACAGGAAGCTTCATTGTTCATTTCCTATAGACAAAAATTGGTCCATGGTCCTGTGATGTCGTATCACCACATTTGTAACAATTCATACAATAAAATAAACCTAAACCTGTGCAGTGAACGCCGTAAAAATTTTTTTGAAAAATGCATACAAAATTATAAGATTTTCACATCCAACCTTATAAAAAGAATACAAAGTGATCAAAAAGTAGCCTTTATTCAAACATGGTACCAATAAAAAGTACAAGCCCTAAAACAGCTTAGAATACAAAAAATAAAAATGTTATACCTCGATGGCCAATTTCTCAACAAATGATGTACCTGAAAAGTGGAACTCATACTGGAAAAAATAGGCCCTCATTTGTTCACATTACAAAAAAAAAAAACATTTTATAGCCTGTAAAATTTGACAATGCAAATGCTGTGGAGTGCATGATTTAATCCACTGTGATTTTTTTTGTGCCAAAATTAATGTATAGGGACACAGGGCATATTTTTAAAATTGGGTTTCGTCCTTAGGGGTTAAACAAATTTAAAAAAATGAATTCATCCCAAAATGGTACCAAGGAAAAGTACAAATTGCCTTGAAAAACATGTAGACTTGCATAGTTGCCTTCCCTATTGAATTTCATAAATTTCACACTTTCATTTTCTTATTGTGCAACAATAGTAATACATACAACAGCTATATATACATTTGATATAATCAAAACCAACAGATGTGCCCTTATACCGATACACTGTATCAACAAAAACATATTTGAAAACCTAATAGCCTAGAAATGCTGAGTTGCAAAAACTCCCAAAAATGTTTAAAATCCACAGCACCAAAATAAGACAGCATGCTAAAGAGGTTAAAGATCCAATTTTTAATTAAAGTAAATATTTTTTGTCCCACATAAGTATGACGGGTGTTAACGCCATGCATAAAATTTAATGCATGACAGCTTAATTTTACGCAGTTTTCTAAATCAGACAAGTACTGTCTGTATTGTACTTACAGTTCTAAGAAATGTTAGCAAGCGTCTTATTTTACATAACATGAAATGAGCTGACAGGCAACTGAGTAAGACGTGCGAATTGTGCAATTATGTAAACGTTCAGTTTTAGTCCTTGTTTTGTTTAATCTCTGCCTTTTAGCCACAATATCTATCAAAAGCAGACATTGTCAGATATTTGCAGGGGAAGAAAACCTTTAGAGGTTTCACAGATCTTTTTCCTGGCTTGTCACAGAGTGCTTTCAAAAGCAAGCAGTGGCTGTCTAAAGCATACGTCTATTTACCAGATATCATTTGTTCTTATTCTATACATGGATACTTATTTATCCGACTTTTATGTGCAGTGACCTGAGAGAGTAATCTGCTTGCTATGTGCTCATATGATCTGTGACCTGCTTGAGCTGCCTGCATTGTTCTTTAATGTTTGCCATGCTTTCAAGCTTGTTATCAGTAAATTCTACCAGACATTCGTGAAACCATAAAAGGACAGTGACAGTACTCATCTATCCATATTCCATATTTTCATCACATCATTTAAGATAATAGATTTATTTTCACCATTGTGTAATCCACTAGTTTAGACATAGCAGAAAACTTTACATTCATAAAAATGTATAAATAAACAAACGGAGACAGATTGGATTTTATGTATATGTTTTTTTTTTTGGTCTAAGCGGTGGCTTCAATATTTCTAACCCTATTTGTATTCCTTCATCAAATTTAGATGCAGTGACATACATAATAAATACTCTATACATACACATACCAACATATACCTTCAACTGAAAGCCACTCTATAGTTGTGCAGGGTCTTTTGGGGAATCTGGGAATAGTTTTGACCATACAATTCTGTAGACAGTGTGAGGTAGAAGCCACGGAGAACTGTTGATTTATTCCTTTTTTATGTAGTTAGTAGCAGGACTGTGAAATAAAAACTTTTAATGGGGTTATCCGAGATTTAAAATAATGTTTTATATGACTGGGGAGGGCAGTGGCTATAAACCTGTTCACATGCACCCAATTCACTACCAGGTCTCCGTTTCTGTCAGGACAACTGCCACACATCTGCTACAGCATGAGTTTATAAGCTATAGTTTATCGGCTATAGCATTTGTATAGCAGTGATTGGGAAGGCACCTAAAGGTGAGTATAAGTGGTTTATATAACCCTCCATAGCCCCAGCCATATATAACAATTTTTTTTTTTCAGAAAAACTGAACCCCCACACTCTACACTGTAACCCTGTAAATTATAAAATGAACCCCCACACTCTGCATTGTAATCCTTTAAATGATAAAATTAGCCCCCATACTCTGCATTATAATCCTGTCAATTGTAAAATGAACCCCACACTCTGCACTGTAATCCTGTGAATTATAAAATCAACCCCCAAACTCTGCATTGTAATCCTGTGAATTATAAAATCAACCCCCAAACTCTGCATTTTAATCCTGTGAATTATAAAATGAACCCCCACACTGTGCATTGTAATCCTGTAAATTATGAAATGAACCCCACATTCTGCATTGTAATCCTGTAAATTATGAAATGAACCCCACACTCTACATTGTAATCCTGTGAATTATAAAATGAACCCCTACACTCTGCATTGTAATCCTGTGAATTATAAAATGAACCCCTACACTCTGCATTGTAATGCTGTGAATTATAAAACTAACCCCACATTTTGCTTTGAAATCCTGTGAATTATAAAATGACCCCTCCCCCCATTCTGCATTGTAATATTGTGAATTGACTCAGCTGGGTGTTCCTGTGCTGACCTGAGTCAGGCTGCAGCACCCCCTCCTCATCTGTCATCTGGTAAACACAACCCTGCACACACCTCCTGATAAGCTGCAGCAATGAAAGGCTTGTGAATAATATTGCAGGGGATGTGTTTACCAGAGGACAGAAGAGGAGGGGGTTGTTGCAGTCTGACTCAGCTCATTTTAGGAACACACAGCAGACTCAATTCCCAGGATTACAATGAAGGAAGTGGGGGCTTGATTTTATGAGCCTCTGACTCATTTCAATATCATCATGCAGAGCAACTCACTACAGAAAAGGAAGTAGAACCTTTGGCTTGGAGGGATTCAAGTGCTTGACAGGTTCTCTTTAAAATGCAAAAAGTGGCAGATGTACAGTCAGAGACTATGAAGAGACACACTCAGGAAGGGTATTGTCTGGCATGTAGTCCTCTTTCCTAGGCTCAGTAGAGAGGCCTAAGATGTAACATCAGAATCTCAAAAATTCTCAAGCTAACCTTCCTGTCTATTGGCGATATTACCAGTGCAGAGCAAATCTTAACAGAACTATGAAATATATATAGGTTATAATTAGAGATGAGCGAACATGCTCGTCCGAGCTTGATGCTCGGTCGAGCATTAGGGTACTCGAAACTGCTCGTTGCTCGGACGAATACTTCGCCCGCTCGAGAAAATGGCAGCTCCCGCCGTTTTGCTTTTTGGCGGCCAGAAACAGAGCCAATCACAAGCCAGGAGACTCTGCACTCCACCCAGCATGACGTGGTACCCTTACACGTCGATAGCAGTGGTTGGCTGGCCAGATCAGGTGACCCTGGGATAGACTAGCCGCTGCCCGCGCTGCTCGGATCATTCTGTGTCTGGATGCCGCTAGGGAGAGAGCTGCTGCTGGTCAGGGAAAGCGTTAGGGTGTTCTATTAGCTTACTGTTAGGCAGGAGTGATTCTCAAAGAACCCAACAGCCCTTCTTAGGGCTACAATAACGTTCTACTTTTTTTATTTTAATTTGCATCTAGTACCATTTTGTGAGGAATTAGCAGGGGGACTTGCTACCGTTGTGTTTAGCTCTTAGTGGCACACATATCCATAGCAAAGACCGAAGTGGGAAAATTTAGTAGGGGTTGGATTTCAATTAGGCACTAACTCAGTGTCATCTCATCTGGCATAGTAGTGTGCTTTGATACTTGGCTAGAAAATAGCCATAGGAGAATACAAAGAGCTTACTTACGCATACAGTAGCGTTATATATATTTGATTTCTGGTTGATCTGCTGGTGGCTGTACTTTCTGCAGTGCATGTACTAGCCAATTCTGAGCAATTTGTAGTGAGACTTGCGACCGCTGTGTTCTGCGCTTAGTGACGCACATATCCATAGCAAAGACCGAAGTGGGAAAATTTAGTAGGGGTTGGATTTCAATTAGGCACTAACTCAGTGTCATCTCATCTGGCATAGTAGTGTGCTTTGATACTTGGCTAGAAAATAGCCATAGGAGAATACAAAGAGCTTACTTACGCATACAGTAGCGTTCTATATATTTGATTTCTGGTTGATCTGCTGGTGGCTGTACTTTCTGCAGTGCATGTACTAGCCAATTCTGAGCAATTTGTAGTGAGACTTGCGACCGCTGTGTTCTGCGCTTAGTGACGCACATATCCATAGCAAAGACCGAAGTGGGAAAATTTAGTAGGGGTTGGATTTCAATTAGGCACTAACTCAGTGTCATCTCATCTGGCATAGTAGTGTGCTTTGATACTTGGCTAGAAAATAGCCATAGGAGAATACAAAGAGCTTACTTACGCATACAGTAGCGTTCTATATATTTGATTTCTGGTTGATCTGCTGGTGGCTGTACTTTCTGCAGTGCATGTACTAGCCAATTCTGAGCAATTTGTAGTGAGACTTGCGACCGCTGTGTTCTGCGCTTAGTGACGCACATATCCATAGCAAAGACCGAAGTGGGAAAATTTAGTAGGGGTTGGATTTCAATTAGGCACTAACTCAGTGTCATCTCATCTGGCATAGTAGTGTGCTTTGATACTTGGCTAGAAAATAGCCATAGGAGAATACAAAGAGCTTACTTACGCATACAGTAGCGTTCTATATATTTGATTTCTGGTTGATCTGCTGGTGGCTGTACTTTCTGCAGTGCATGTACTAGCCAATTCTGAGCAATTTGTAGTGAGACTTGCGACCGCTGTGTTCTGCGCTTAGTGACGCACATATCCATAGCAAAGACCGAAGTGGGAAAATTTAGTAGGGGTTGGATTTCAATTAGGCACTAACTCAGTGTCATCTCATCTGGCATAGTAGTGTGCTTTGATACTTGGCTAGAAAATAGCCATAGGAGAATACAAAGAGCTTACTTACGCATACAGTAGCGTTCTATATATTTGATTTCTGGTTGATCTGCTGGTGGCTGTACTTTCTGCAGTGCATGTACTAGCCAATTCTGAGCAATTTGTAGTGAGACTTGCGACCGCTGTGTTCTGCGCTTAGTGACGCACATATCCATAGCAAAGACCGAAGTGGGAAAATTTAGTAGGGGTTGGATTTCAATTAGGCACTAACTCAGTGTCATCTCATCTGGCATAGTAGTGTGCTTTGATACTTGGCTAGAAAATAGCCATAGCAATAGGATAGCATTGTTTGGTTTTAAAAACTCAAAAAAAAACAAAAAACACAAAAAAAAACAAAAAACACAAAAAAAAACAAAAAAAAGTAAAAAAAAAAATAAAGTTATAACTCTCATTTTAAAAATGTTTAACCCGAGGGCTAGGGGTAGAGGACGAGGGCGGGGACGTGGGCGTCCAACTACTGCAGGGGTCAGAGGCCGTGGTCCTGGGCGGGGTGAGACACCACCTGCTGATGAGGGAGCAGGGGAACGCCGCAGAGCTACACTCCCTAGGTTCATGTCTGAAGTTACTGGGACTCGTGGTAGAGCACTGTTGAGGCCAGAACAGTGCGAACAGGTGATGTCGTGGATTGCTGACAATGCTTCGAGCAATTTGTCCACCACCAGTCAGTCTTCCACGCAGTCCACCCATGTCACCGAAATCGCCACTCCTCCAGCTCCTGCACCTCAGCCTCCTCCCCCCCAGTCTGCCCCCTCCCAGGAAAATTTGGCATTTGAACCGGCATACTCTGAGGAACTGTTTTCTGGACCCTTCCCACAGTCACAAACCACTTGTCCGGTTGCTGCTGAGCAATTTTCCGATGCCCAGGTTTTCCAACAGTCACAGTCTGTGGGTGATGATGACCTTCTTGACGTAGTGGAAGTGTGTAAAGAGGTGTCCGACGATGAGGAGACACGGTTGTCAGACAGTGGGGAAGTTGTTGTCAGGGCAGGAAGTCCGAGGGGGGAGCAGACTGAGGGATCGGAGGATGATGAGGTGACAGACCCAAGCTGGGTTGAGAGGCCGGGTGAACACAGTGCTTCTGAGACGGAGGAGAGTCCTCGACCAGAACAGGTTGGAAGAGGCAGTGGTGGGGCCAGACGGAGAGGCAGGGCCAGAGCTGGTGCATCAGCGCCAAATGTGTCAACTAGTGAAGCTCCCGTGGCGAGGGCTCCTGCGGCGAGGGCTAGATCTTCAGAAGTCTGGAGGTTCTTTAAGGAAACACCGGATGACCGACGGACTGTGGTGTGCAACATTTGCCAAACCAGGCTCAGCAGGGGTTCCACCACTACTAGCTTAACTACCACCAGTATGCGCAGGCATATGAATGCTAAACACCCCACTCAGTGGCAACAAGCCCGTTCACCTCCGGCCGTGCACACCACTGCTCCTTCCCCTGTGTCAGCTGCTAGTCAGCCCCCTGCCCAGGACCCTGCCACAAAAACCCCATCGTCGCCTCCACGATCCTCCACAGCATCCACCAGCGTTCAGCTCTCCATACCCCAGACGCTGGAGCGGAAACGCAAATATAGTGCAACCCACCCGCACGCCCAAGCCCTTAATGTGCACATCTCCAGATTGCTTAGCCTGGAGATGCTGCCCTATAGGCTAGTAGAGACCGAGGCCTTTCGCAACCTCATGGCGGCGGCCGCCCCTCGGTATTCGGTCCCCAGCCGCCACTACTTTTCCCGATGTGCCGTCCCAGCCCTGCACCAGCACGTGTCAGACAACATCATCCGTGCCCTGACCAACGCCGTTTCTGACAAGGTCCACCTGACCACGGACACGTGGACGAGTGCTGCCGGGCAGGGCCACTATATATCGCTGACGGCACATTGGGTTAACTTGGTGGAGGCTGGGACCGAGTCTGACACTGGGGCTGCTCATATACTGCCGACGCCGAGGATTGCGGGGCCTACCTCGGTCCAGGTGTTTCAGGCCTACTATGCCTCCTCCTCCTCCCACCCCTCCTCCACCTCCTCCTCCGAACTACCATCCGTGGGCACGGCGCCATCAGTCGGTAGCTCCAGGCACAGCAGCAGTGCCGTCGCTAAGCGACAGCAGGCGGTGCTCAAACTGCTGAGCCTAGGCGACAAAAGGCACACCGCCCAAGAGCTATTACAGGGCATCACGGCGCAGACTGATCTGTGGCTGGCACCGCTGAACCTCAAGCCGGGAATGGTTGTGTGTGACAACGGCTGTAACCTGGTGGCGGCTCTGCAACTCGGCAGACTGACACATGTGCCATGCCTGGCCCATGTGTTAAATCTGATAGTTCAGCGTTTCCTCAAGACATACCCCAATCTGTCTGATTTGCTCACGAAGGTGCGCCGCATCTGTGCGCATTTCAGGAAGTCCAGCCCAGATGCTGCCACTCTCAGGGCAGCGCAGCGCCGCCTCCAACTGCCCGCTCACCGACTGTTGTGCGACGTGCCCACGAGGTGGAATTCAACACTGACCATGTTATCCAGAGTTTACCAGCAGCGCAGAGCGATTGTAGACTGCCAGATGTCAACTTCCACCAGAACTGGTAGTCAGGTCAGTCAGCTTCCTCAAGTCTACAATGAGGAGTGGACGTGGATGTCTGATATCTGTCAGGTGCTGAGTAACTTTGAGGAGTCAACACAGATGGTCAGTGGCGATGCCGCCATCATCAGCCTCACCATCCCGCTGCTTGGCCTGTTGAAAAACTCTCTGGTCAGCATGAAGTCGGAAGCTTTGCGCTCGTCACAAGAGACAGGGGAAGAATATTCCCTTGTTGATAGCCAAAGCACCCTCAGGTCTGTTTCTCAGCGCATATCGGAGGAGGTGGAGGTGGAGGAGGATGAGGAGGAAGAGGAGGAGAATGTTGGTGAGACACAAGAGGGGACCATTGTTGAGTCCTTTACTGTTCAGCGTGTATGGGCAGAAGAAGAGGAGTTGGAGGAGGAGGAAATGGACAGTCAGGCCAGTGAGGGGAGTGAATTCTTACGCGTTGGTACTCTGGCGCATATGGCAGATTTCATGCTAGGCTGCCTATCCCGTGACCCTCGCGTTCAAAGAATTTATTCCAGCACCGATTACTGGGTGTTCACTCTCCTGGACCCACGGTACAAGCAAAATCTTTCCACTCTCATCCCTGCAGAGGAAAGGAGTGTGAGAATGCATGAATACCAGCAGGCCCTGGTGCACAAGCTGAAACAGTATTTCCCTTCTGACAGCGCTAGCGGCAGAGTGCGTAGTTCTGCGGGACAAGTAGCGAGGGAGAGTAGGCGAGCAGGCAGCTTGTCCAGCACTGGCAAGGGTACGCTTTACAAGGCTTTTGCCAGCTTTATGTCACCCCAGCAAGACACTGTCACCTGTCCCCAGTCTCGGCAGAGTAGGGCTGATCTTTACAGAAAGATGGTGAGGGAGTACGTAGCTGACCATACCATCGTCCTAAATGATCACACAGCTCCCTACAACTACTGGGTTTCAAAGCTGGACATGTGGCACGAACTGGCGCTGTACGCCTTGGAGGTTCTTGCCTGCCCTGCCGCTAGCGTCTTGTCCGAGCGGGTTTTCAGTGCAGCTGGTGGCATCATCACCGATAAGCGTACACGCCTGTCGACTGACAGCGCTGACAGGCTGACGCTTATTAAAATGAATAAAGGCTGGATTTCTCAGAATTTCCAATCTCCACCAGGTGAAGGAAGCTCAACCTCAATAATTGATCCACTCCTCCTCCTCCTCATTTTCCTCCTTCTCCTCCTCTTTGTACAGTAAAGCAGAGGAAAATGGCTATTTTTTGACAGGGCCCACTGGCTCTTGCTATAGTACTTCATGCATTTAATTTTTCTGGAGGGCCACCTACCCGGTCCTCTGTTTGAAACAATTTTTGTGAGTGCCACATACAGGCACTCAATCTATTCCATTTTACTGCAGGGCCACCTACCTGCTCCTCTGGTTTGAAACATTTTTGGGACTGCCACATACAGGCACTCAATCTATTCCATTTTACTGGAGGGCCACCTACCTGCTCCTCTGGTTTGAAAAATTTTTGGGACTGCCACATACAGGCACTCAATCTATTCCATTTTACTGCAGGGCCACCTACCTGCTCCTCTGGTTTGAAACATTTTTGGGACTGCCACATACAGGCACTCAATCTATTCCATTTTACTGGAGGGCCACCTACCTGCTCCTCTGGTTTGAAAAATGTTTGGGACTGCCACATACAGGCACTATCCAAATTAAATTGTCTCCATAGCAGCCTCCACACGTTGTCTCCATTGCTACCTCCAAAAGTCGTCCATATAGCTGCCTCCATACATCGTCCCTTTATCAAACGAGGTGTGTCAGGCAGAAATTTGGGTTGTTTTCATGGATTCCACATCAAAGTTGTTAACTTTGTCGCCACCCTGCTGTGTTATCCACAAAATATACTGGCAAACTTTTACCATTTAGGGATATTATTTCAGCGCTTCTTGCGCATCTGTTTACATTCCCCTCACCCGCCATATCCTAAACTTATAAGAACGCTACTACACTTGATCTTATACAAAAGGTTCTTAGAAGTGCTGTTTGGGGAGTAGCCTAGAGACAGGGGCTTGAATTGGCGAAAGCTCGCCTGGCAGCGGAGCGCCAGCTCCATGCGCATCATGCGCTTCTTGCGCATCTGTTTACATTCCCCTCACCCGGCATATCCTAAACTTATAAGAACGCTACTACACTTGATCTTATACAAAAGGTTCTTAGAAGTGCTGTTTGGGGAGTAGCCTAGAGACAGGGGCTTGAATTGGCGAAAGCTCGCCTGGCAGCGGAGCGCCAGCTCCATGCGCATCATGCGCTTCTTGCGCATCTGTTTACATTCCCCTCACCCGCCATATCCCAAACTTATAAGAACGCTACTACACTTAACTTGGTGCAGGCTGGGACCGAGTCTGACCCTGGGGCTGGTCATATACTGCCGACGCAGAGAATTGCGGGGCCTACCTCGGTCCAGGTCTCAAAGGCCTACTATACCTCCTCCCACCCCTCCTCCACCTCCTCCTCCTCCGAATTACCATCCGTGGGCATGGCGCCATCAGTCGGTAGCTCTAGGCACAGCAGCAGTGCCGTCGCTAAGCGACAGCAGGCGGTGCTGAAACTGCTGAGCCTAGGCGATAAAAGGCACACCGCCCAAGAGCTATTACAGGGCATTCCACATCAAAGTTGTTAACTTTGTCGCCACCCTGCTGTGTAATCCACAAAATATACTTGCAAACTTTTACCATTTAGGGATATTATTTCAGCGCTTCTTGCGCATCTGTTTACATTCCCCTCACCCGCCATATCCTAAACTTATAAGAACGCTACTACACTTGATCTTATACAAAAGGTTCTTAGAAGTGCTGTTTGGGGAGTAGCCTAGAGACAGGGGCTTGGATTGGCAAAAGCTCGCCTGGCTGCAGAGCGCCAGCTCCATCCCAAGATCCAACTAACATAGTTGCAGCACCTTTAATCTACTACTAGTTCACTGCCTCCATAATAATAATAATAATAATCTTTATTTATATAGCGTCATCATATTCTGTAGCGCTTTACAAATCATAGGAAACAAATACAAATGTAATGTAACAGAGCACAACATTTGTATGGAACAACAGGAGTGAGGTCCCTGCTCGCCAGAGCTTACGGTTTATGAAGATGATGGGGTAACACGAGGTAAAAGAATATTTAATGGTCAAGCCATTCTTCTTAGGGAATAGAAAAAAATATAATAAATGGAATTGCTGTCGCTTGAACCACTCAGCCGTCATCTTATATACCAGGTCCAGGGTGAATGGGACTGCAGAGAAGTCTGGTGCCTGTTGGTTGCTGGATAACAGATGGGAGGACGACACAGGACGGGTTAGTAGAAGAGTTAAAACTTCATGCAGTTAATGAGTGTTATAGGCTTGCCTAAAGAAATGGGTTTTAAGAGCACGTTTGAAACTTTGGAGGTTAGGTATTAGTCTGATAGTCCAGGGCAGAGCATTCCATAGAATTGGTGCAGCTCTAGAGAAGTCTTGGAGACGCGAGTGGGAGGTCCGCACTAGGGTAGAGGTTAATCTAAGATCACTGGCGGATCTAAGAGCACGGGTTGGGCGATAGACTGAGATAAGAGAGGAGAGGTAGGGGGGTGCAGCATTATACAGAGCTTTATGGATGAGGGTTATTATTATTTTAAACTGTATTCGAAAGGAGACTGGCAGCCAGTGCAGCGACTGGCATGAACTGTAAGCATACATGGTCCCCTTATCAAACGAGCTGTGTCAGGCAGAATTTTGGGTTGTTTTCATGGCTTCCATGTTAACTTTGTCGCCACCCTGCTGTGTAATCCACAAAATATACTGGCAAACTTTTATCATGTACCGATATTATTTGAGCGCTTCTTGCTCACCTCCTTTGGTTCCTCTCTGACACCCATTGGTTTGAAGCCTGAGTCCAATTAGGGTATGTCGCCATGCCACTCTCTAGCCTGCTGCCGCTGCCTCTGCCTCTGCATGCCGTCCCCTATAGTGTCAGGGTCAATTATTGGATGTTTTACATGCTATCTAGCTTCATTCTGTCACTCTGTCATGGCCATGCTGTTGCCCATAATTTCGGCATAATGGTGCGATTAAGCAGCCTCAGAGGCATCCATGCATGCTGCCCCTGCTGTTTCCTGTCCATTTCCGTGGTGTTTCCATCCTTTTATGAGGTTCCCAGGTGTTTGGCCAAGCTTCCCTGTGCAGAGCCTTGGTCCCCTTGAAAAATGCTCGAGTCTCCCATTGACTTCAATGGGGTTCGTTATTCGAGACGAGCACTCGAGCATCGGGAAAAGTTTGTCTCGAATAACGAGTACCCGAGCATTTTAGTGTTCGCTCATCTCTAGTTATAATGAATTTGGTACCTGTATTAATACATTATGTATAATTCTTAATCATTAGCCATGTCATTTCAAAATATGTAATATAATATGATTGTTTAGCATGCCCTATGTATGATGTTCTGTTGTTTTTATAATATTTGATGGCACCTTTCTACCTTTCTACCTTTCTTTACAATTGTTTCTCTGACTCTATTGTTTAGTTGTTATTTTATAATTGTTTTCTATGCATCAATTTTATTTTATGATATTTGTCATGTACTGTGTTAACTTCCCTGGCTATACCTCACCTGATTTTGGAAATTTCTATTGATTATTAACCTAAAATACAAACGTCTATACATTTATATACTTTTTATACACATTTTTTGCTAATTCTGATTTTGTGTATACTAATGATATATTATGTTATTATTTATTTATATAGCACCATCAATTCCATGGTGCTGTAGAATCAATAAGTTCACATACATTACGTTAATACAAGAACAAATGCTAGTACAAATACAAAACTACAGTGATCAGGAGACAAGTGGAAGGAGAGCCCTGCATGTGAGGGATTACAATTTATATGGGAAGGTAGATGGAGACACAAGGTGAAGGAGCAGAGGGGTGCAGTTAATGTGCGTTGTAAGCAATCTGAACAGGTGGGTTTCCAGGTTATGTTTGATGCTTTGGAGAGTGGGGAACAGTCTGACACATTTTGGTAGAGAGTTCCAGAGTTTGAGAGGTGCCTGGTTTTTAACCCCTTCCCGACATTTGACGTAATAGTACTGCATGGCGGGAGGTGCGTTCCCGCAAAATGCAGTACTATTACGTCATGCTTCTGGCCCCGGCTCCTGAACGGAGCCGGGGCCAGAAGCTGCGGGTGTCAGCTATATATCATAGCCGACACCTGCCCCTAACACCCGCGATCGGAGATTTCTCCGATCGCGGGTGTTAACCCCTAACACGCCGCGGTCGCGCTGACCGCGGCGTGTTAGAGGCATTTAAAGTTTAAGAAGAGGGAATCGGACCCCCCCGCGGCGCTTACCGGGGGGGTCCGCTGCTCCGATCGCAGCCCCGGGACTGCCGGTGCCCGGGGCTGCGAGATCTTCATCCCGGTGCCGGGTCCCTGCCTCCTGGCAGGACCCGGCTGTAAGACACTGGGCATGCGCAGCATGCTCAGTGTCTTACATTACACAGTGCAATACATCTGTATTGCACTGTGTAACCTGTAAAAAAGCTTGAACAAGTGATCAGAAGATCACTTGTTCAAGCTTAGATGGCAGTAACTGTAAAAAAAGTAAAAATAAATAAATAAAGGTTTTTTTAAATAAAAATAAATAATAAAATTAAGTGAAAGTCCCCCCAAACACCACATTTCCCTGTACACAAGTAATAAAGTATAAAAAACACTAAATCACAAAAAAACCCCACTTATTTGGTATCGCTGCGTCCGTAACAATCTGTACAATAAATCCTAATCGGTGAACATGGTAAAAAAAACCCCCCAAAAACATGCCAAAAATTTAAACTTTTTATCAAATTGCTTTACAAAAAATGTTCTAAAAAGTTATCCGAAAAAGTTACAAGCACCAAAATGATACCAATGAAAAGAACAACTTGTCACGCAAAAAATAAGCTTACAACCAGCTCCGTCAACCAAAAAATACTATAGTTATGCTGCTATAAAAATGGAAATACTAAAACAAATGCAATTTTTTCTATTCTAGTTTTCCTTCAATAAAATTGGACAAATATGAAATAAACTATATAAATGAGGTATCACCATAATCGTAGTGATCCGTAGAATAAAGATAATATATTATTGTTATGCTACAGTGAACACCCCCCAAAAAAATGCTAAAAATCCAAAACAAGAATTGATGATTTTATTTTCCTCCACACGTAAAAAGTTAATAAAATTGCTTCAATAAGCTAAAAACCCACTAAAATTAAGTTTTTTTTACAGTGCATCTCATCTCGCAAAAAATAAGCCATTATGTGTCTAAATAGCTTAAAAAATAAATAAAGATTGTATAGCCTATTCCCAACGCGCATTGTTATAGAACGGTGCGGCGGGTAGTGACTTGCCAACACGGTTCAGACACAGTGATCGGGGCAAGACGGCGGCTGTTCCTGAGGGCCATTCATCCTGCCTCATGGACCAGAAGGGTTACGTCCCCCTCACATGATCGCTGCTACTGGCTCATCAATTCAGACCAGCCAATAGCAGCGAATTTACTTATGACGTCAGTAATACCGGTCACCATGTCTGTAGACACGGTGATCGGGGCAGGGTGGCGGCTGTTCCTGACAGCCACCAATTTTGCCTTGCGGTCCAGAGGGGTTTTGTTGCCCCCCTCTGTCCATGTTTGCCGCTATTGGCTGGTCGATTTGGTCCAGCCAAAAGCAGCAATATTCGTCACAATGGGCATCGCTAGGGTGAATAAGAGCAACACTTGGTGAAAATTTCCCTACGAAAAAACAAGATTTGGTACAAAAGCGCTGGCCTGCACATTGTACAGATTATGCTGTACAACTCTTACGAGCTGTTCCAATGTGCACGTCCTGCCGTATCATTTCTCCATTTTCAAGAGGAAGATATTAGGAAACTAATATTGGGACAAGAAGGACGGGCCCCAGTACCTCTGGTTTAGATGTTCCTGTGTTTTGCCAGGACAGCATTTTCCCGGTGAATTCTGCTGCTTCTAATGGTAGGACTCAATAAAGAGTCTGTTCCAAAAGAGAAGTTAGGATGGACACTACATACTAAGGATGGACACTACATACTACTAAGAGACCTGCGACAACTCCAGAGTGACAAAAGTTTAGTTGGTCCCCTGGTATATTCTACCTCCTTATACACTAGACATTCACAATTCACGCCCAACCTGTTGTGAATTAATTTCGGTAAAATGAATAATTGTAACAACTATTATGTCCCGTTGCTCCCTATAACCCTCCATTATTTCATAAGGGGCGCCACATAACGGGCACTGAACGTTCCAGAAATAATTGCAATTTCCATCTCGGACTCCATTGCACATCATATTTGGAAACCACCTATATGTTCAAAATGCTCATTTCACCACATGTATTACACTATACCACATATTACACCTTGCTATATTCCCCAAGGGGTGTACATTCAACAATTAGGGTCACTTTTCGGGTTTTCCTCTGTTTTGGTACCACTACGGCTCTCCAAATGTATCCTGACACATGTGAAGGATTTCTGTCAAATTTGGCCTCTAAAAGACAAACATCCCTCTTTTCCTCTACTGTGCGCCCATAAAGTATTTTATATGCACATGTGGGGTACTTCTACACTCGGGAGAAATAGTTTCACTCCTTTTTTTGGGGTTATTTAATATATTATCCCTTGTGGCTTACAAAAATTAGGGGTAAAGTGACATTTATAGGAAAATGTTCACCTTTTTAATGTTTAGGGCCTAATTGGATCATTCACCTGTAGGGGCAAATACATATATTACACATTGCAAAATTCTCTAAGGGGTGTGCATTCAAAAATTAGGGTCACTTTTCGGATTCTTATCTGTTTTATACCACTAGGGTTCTCCAAATGCATGTCAAACATTTCTGTCAAATTTGGCTTCTAAAAGGCAAACATTCCCCTTTCCTTTTACTGTGCGCCCATACAACATTTTATATACACATGTGGGGTACTTCTACACTTGAGAGAAATAGCTTTACACATTTTGGGGGGTTATTACATTTTTTTATCCCTTGTGGCTATAAAAAATTAGGGGTAAAATGACCTTTATAGGAAAATTTTTAACTTTTTCCTATTTAAGTCCTAATTAAATCAAACACCTTTATGGACAAATACACATATTACACCTTGCTAAATTCTCTAAGGGGTGTGCTTTCCAAAATGGTGACACTTGTTGGGGTTCCCCTCTGTTTTGGTACCACTACGGCTCTCTAAATGCATCCTGACATATGTAAAGGATGTCTGTCAAATTTGGCTTCTAAAAGTCCAACGCCCCTCTTTCCCTTCTGAGCTTCACTGCGTACCCATACAACATTTTATTTGCATGTGTGGGGCAATTTTATACTCGGGAGAAATGCTAGTACACATTTTTTGGGGTTGTTTCATCTTTAATGCCTTATGGGATACAAAAATTAGCCGTAAAAGTGACTTTTTTGGGAAAATGTTCATCTTTTTCCTTTTAGGGACCTAATTGAAGCAAACACCTGTAGGGGAAAATACACATATTACACCTTGCTAAATTCTCCAAAGGGTGCACTTTCCAAAATGGTGACACTTGTTGGGGTTCCCCTCTGTTTTGGTACCACTAGGGCTCTCCAAATGCATCCTGACACATGTAAAGGATGATTGTCAAATCTGGCTTCTAAAAGGCCAAAGCCCCTCTTTCCCTTCTGAGCTTCACTGCGTACCCATACAACACTTTATATGCAAAAGTGGTGCAGTTCTGTGCTTAGGAGAAATAGTTCTACACATTTATGGGGGGTGTTTCATCTTTTATCCCTTGTGGCTTACAAAAATTTGGGGTAAAAGTGACTTTTTTGAGAAAATTTTCACCTTTTTTCCTTTTTGGGGCCTAATTGAATCAAACACCTGTTGGGGCAAATACACAAATTACACCTTGCTAAACTCTCCAAGGGGTGTACTTTTCAAAATGGTGTCTCTTGTTGGGGCTTTCCTCTGTTTTGGTACCATTATGGCTCTCCAAATGCATCCTGACACATGAAAACTTTTTCAGCCATATTTGCCCTCCAAAAACGAAACAACGCTCTTTCCATTCCAAGTGCCCCCCTGTGCCCGTACAGCAGGGTACAGTGACAAAAGGGGTATTGGCATACTCAGGAGGAATTGCCCTCAACATTGTAAAATGCATTTTCCTTTTTAACCCATTGTGAAGGTGCAAATTTTAGTGTTCAATGAATCTATAGTAAGATAAAATTACATTTCTCTAATTTCACTTTCATTTATCTTTCACGCTCATGAAACGCTCAAAGGGTTAACAAAATTCCCAAAGGTTGTTTTGAATATTTTGAGGGGTGTAGTTTCTAAAATGGTGTCATTTGTGGGGGTTTCCTGTCATGTGGGCCTTATAAAGTCACTAACTAAATTGACCCTCCAAAAGTAGGTTTTGATGATTTTCGTGAAAATCTGAAAAATTGCACCTAAAGTTATAAGCCTCCTAACATCCTAAAAAAAGGAAAAGATGTTTGAAAAATGATGCCAAGTTAAAGCAGACATATGGAAAATGTAAGTTATCAAGTTATTTTAGTGATATGACCAACTTTCCAAAAAGTAGAAAATTTTGAATTTGGAAAACATAGTTTTTTTCAAAATTTTTGCCAAATTTCCATTTATTTCATAAATAAATACTAAACATATTGATTAAATTTCTCAACCAACATGAAGTACAAAGTGTCACAAAAAAACAATTTCAAAATCAACTGGATATGTTAAAGTGTTCCAAAGTTATAACCATTTATAGTGACACAGGGCAGATTTGAAAAAATGGGCCGTGTCAGGAAGGTGAAAAGTGGCTTCAGCGTTAAGGGGTTAAATGCAATTGATTGAGACAACTCATTTTATTGTTCATTTTAATTATTGTAACGAGGCAGGGATAATCAGAACAGCCATCTTTCCCAAACTTTCTACAATTGATTGATGTGGGCTAATCTGGGATTGCAGGGTGCAGCAACAACCATGAAACCAGTGAATGTCACAAATGCATATGGAGGGGAGTCTCAACTGTAACAATACTTTTTGGTTATTGTTTGTTTTGGGCTCCTATGAAAAGAATGAGAGTGACATTTGCCAGCTATATCTAACATCTCTTTTACATGAACATCTTTCCCACCATTTATCAGTTTGATTGGACCGGCTGAAACAGAAATACTACTTCATGTGTTAGCTCCTGCTGCTGCTAGCCTGGCTCCTTACTCACCCAGCAACCTAAACTCATGCTGCAAGTTGTTGGTACGGCTAAAATGTTTTTTTTTTTTAAATATGCATTTTCTTGTTATAGACACATTCTAAAGTTGTATTGAACTTAATAAGAATTATTTCATCAATGAACTTTTGATTACATCAATTTCTACTTTTATACAGATGTAGCCTATTTGGACATTTATGATTTTTTGCCTTTCTTGTACTATAATTTTATTTTATATCCCTTAACATGTCTGCATATAAAGGCTTGTTTTATGTGCAACATATTGGGACAGATTTACTTACCCGGTCCATTCGCGATCAAGCGGCGCGTTCTGTGTGGAGGATTCGGGTCTTCTGGCGATTCACTAAAGCAGTTCCTCCAACGTCCACCAGGTGTTGCTGCTGCGCTGAACTTCATCGAAATGCACTGAAGTTCACCAAGCCTGGCCGAGTGAAGGTAAGCGCGTGTCCAGCGACCCTTTTTTTTTTTAAATGCGGCGGTTTCTACGAATCCGTCGGGTTTTCGCTCGGCCATGCCCCCCCCTTTCCGTCGTGTGCATGCCGGCGCCGATGCGCCACAATCCGATCACACGCGCCAAAAACCGGGGGCAATTCAGGGAAAATCGTCGCAAAACTGAAAAATTCGGGTAAATCGCCGTAAAAACGCGATTCGGGCCCTTAGTAAATGACCCCCATTGTATTTTTTGATGCTACCATTTTTGCACTTAAAATACATAGAAAAACATTGTACATGCTGTGCAAGTGACATGCTATTATGGCAATATCATTTTCAAAGCTTAACTGATTTGTAGATTTATAAATGTTTGCCATTGGCATCTAAGATTTATAAGAGTTGTGAGAGGGTTTTTTTTGCAGAATTAGTTGACTTCTTATTGTTCTAATTAAGGTTTACATACAACTTTTTTATGTTTTACTTTCAAATATTTGGGGAGAGGAGCTGAACAGTTAAAATATTATGTTACACAATTTATATTTTATTTTCGCATATAAGTTAGCATTTTATATGTGATAAGATGGTAAAAATTAGTGTATATTTATAGTAATTCCACGTGTTATTAAATGAATGAAGAATCTTGGGAGAATTACTTCATCTTGTAGTTACTTGGTCAGAAAGGAAAAGGCAATCAGGTATACATTAAAATGGGATATCATAAAGCTATAGGGGGAGATTTATCATTAGTCCTATGTAGCTTCTTGGCGTATAATTGTCGCAAATTTCTGTGCAAACATAATTTTTGCATTTTTTTAGCAAGAAAAAAGCACAACTCTAAAGTCACGCAATGGCAGAAAAAATACACCATGGAGTGTGCAAGAAGTTGCAATACCACATTTATCAACTGAGAATTTTCAAAAGAATGCAAATTTAATCGCAAAACTACACCACAAAGGAGGTGGTGTGTGTGGGTCCATTGCTACTACAGGGGGCAGTGTTTTGCTCAATTTTGAAGCTTTTGCTCAATTTTAAAGTTTTTGCTCAATTTTATGTTTGAGGTATCTGAGAATTTCCTGTGCAAAAACATCACAAAAAGGCAGAAATTGTGCAGATGTTAAACATACAAGAGACTGGTGCAGTCTATTCGCATAGAGCACACACAGCTGATATTCACATCAGAAGGCATTTAACACTGCACATACACCGGACTATAAATACAACAGTTGGAAACCTGCCAGTCTAACACATAGGGACACATTTACTTACCGGGTCCTGTGCATTCCCCCCCCCCCCATTTCTGTCGCATGAAAGCCGAAATTGATTGTGTGTTACACAATCCCCTTCTAAATCCCTGTCCCAGCGGCGTGATCCCCGAAAGTGTTGGAAAACCCAACGGAAATGCAGCCGCAGGATTCTTAGTAAATAAGTGCCATAGACAATTCATCAAGGGAAAGAAAGAATAGAGCTGGCACTCACCAATAATAGTGAAATCTTTATTCCATACTCTTGTAAAACATTGCTGCAGGGAGGAAGAAAAACAGCCGGAGCCCACTGATGGCGATGGTCTGTTTCACGCCTTAAGCGCATTTGAAACTCAAAATGGACGTTCCATTTTGAGTTTCAAATGCGCTTAAGGTGTGAAACAGACCATCGCCATCAGAGGGCTCCTGCTGTTTTTCTTCCTCCCTGCAGCGATGTTTTACGCAAGTATTGAATAAAGATTTGACTTTTATTGGTGAGTGCCAGCTCTATTTCTTTCCCTTGAGGAATTGTTACTGTTTTTCTATGGACGTTTTTGAGCTAGAGCGCCTCCAACTTTTTGCATATGTCCGTGTCCTATACTGTTCTATATTGATGAATATGATATGCCTAATCGTTTAGGTACAGTGCCCCTCTATTATCCTTTTTTTCTGTTGTAAAAGATGCCCCATAGACAACTGCTCAAAATTCTGCCTAATGATAAATCCCCCCATAGTTTATAAGCCTAAATGGCAAGCATGTCTCATTATCTGTCTCAATTTTACTGAAGAACCACGAGGAGTCGTCCCATTCTAGAGGCACTGTCACACTCAGAGAATAGACTGGGATGGTGTATCCATAAAACCAGTTTTAATAAAAAGTAAAAGGTAAAACACTACGCGTTTCGGCCCCGGGCTGGAGCCTTCGTCAGGTGGATAATTACATACCTTTGTGTATGTCGTATGTAATTATCCACCTGACGAAGGCTCCAGCCCGGGTCCGAAACGCGTAGTGTTTTACCTTTTACTTTTTATTAAAACTGGTTTTATGGATACACCATCCCAGTCTATTCTCTGAGTGTGACAGCGCCTCTAGAACGGGACGACTCCTCGTGGTTCTTCAGTACACAGCCGAGTCCGTCAACTCTGGTTTGCCCGGACCTGAGTCCCGTCGGCAGCAGTCCCTCCATCTATTTTACGCTCTATCTTTCACTGAACCAGGTAAGAGAAATATTATATATTTTTCTTATCAAACAATACACTTGAATCCTTTGCGCTTTTTGTCTCCCCCTCCTATTGGCCACGTTGATGCATACCTGTGGATCCCCACATTAACGCATCTAACACCAGCCCTCCACCTGTCTCAATTTTGAAAGACTTTATCATACTCTACACTCAAAATTATTTTGTCATACAAAAGAAGACAAAATCTAATTCTAGTAAGGAGGATTGTTTGTCATGGTCCTTTTGCTACTGACAATAAGTCTTGCAAGTAAAATGCTGATTTTGCTTTAATGCTTTTTTTTTCATTCTTCAGTAAAACAAAACACTCTTATTTGTATTCTAAGCAAAACAAATGATTATCTGCAGTTGTGATGAGGTATAAAGATTTTATAATATTTATAAAAAGCATTTAACAGAAGTGCATGCTGACACCTGTAACTTTTGTGTACGGAGCTTGGTAAGGTAGAATGTTTATGTAGGATGACAGGGTGTTTTCATTGATACCATTTTGACAACTGTATGATGTTTTGATCACATTTTATTCAAATTTAATTGGAGGAAAAATGACATATCAATATGGACATTTTTTTCTGATACAGCCATTGGGATAATCATTTTTTCGATAGATCAGATATTGCTGGACCCAGGGATAACTAACATGCATTTTATTTTATTTGTTTATTTTTATATGCATTCAAGGTAAAGGGGGTGAGGGTGATTAGAATTTTTTAATTCATCCATATTTTTTTTTAAAAATGTTTTTTTATTATTTCAAGTCCCCTAGTGGTCTGATCACTTATGATATGGGTTAGCCTACTCCGGCCAACGCGTTTCCCATGACTAAGAGTGTCGGATGACACTGGAAACGCGTTGGCCGGAGTAGGCTCACCCATATCATCTGCAGTTTCGCTGTGCTGTGACTACGGCGGTAGTCATAACTTTATCACTTACTTTTATTTGGACTACGAGTCCACAATAAAGCAATCAAGATTTTTTACCACCCGGATGCAGCACGCTGGATTATTCTTTCTCCTTTTCAAGCATTCATTCACGCAGTGGTCCGTGCGGAATCCGTGTCGTGCAGCGCTGGTTCGAAGCATTGGGTGAGCAATACTAAAAACGCACTATATATGTGCTTGCACCAATCACAGGTATTCTCAATTGGCTTTTGGACGAACACTGAACTTTAACACTATGAAGCGGTTCGGGTCCACTCATCACTATTTCTGTGATTTATCTCTAAAATGGTGCATTTCCCCTTAAAATCCTTAGACAGAAATCTGTGCTTTTAGAGCAAGATTCAAAAAATAATAAGTTCTACTAATATAAAGTATACACTATATATGTAAACATCTTTAACGTCATTAGGTTATTTATACAGGATGCAGAAAGCAGCAATATTCAGCCATGCCCAAGAAACAGAAACCAGTAAAGATGAATGTGAATTTTGTTACCTCATGCCTCCACCCGAAATTTGGAAATAATTGATAAATTCTCTGTTTTCAAAGTTAAAAAAAATTCGTATTTATAGGCAGATGGTCATTCCACCAAAATAATTTAACATTGTTGTTTAACATGTTGAAATGATTTTTTTTTTAATGTGACCTGTCATTTCTCAAGGGCTGTTATGAGGATTAGCACAATTGGTGCGATTACACATTTTCATGAAACGTGCTAAATCTTATGTTTTGAAGGACAGTTCTGCTTTCAAGTGATCTTGAGACCTAAATAAGCGTAAAACCTCAAAAATATATTTTAGAAACTTCACCCCTCAACGGATATTTAATCACTTTTAATAAGTTTATGGTGCAATGTAGAAATGTTGGCTCAAAAATGACACATTCGATATATTACTTGATACGCAATATCTGTCAAGTATGCCAATACCCCACATCTTGTGATAAACTGTTAGGCACGTAGATGGGTAGGAGCGCCAATTATAGCAGATTTATAGCATATATGATGGTTCATTCTTTGCAGGATGAGATCCACTTTTCAGATACTCCATTTTGAGGTATCTGTATCTCATTGATGAGATTTTATTAACTCTTTCTGGGTGAAGGACAAGAATATCATTAATTCTTGTTTGGAATTGTTACCTTTTTTTCACAGTACCATAAAAATATGATGGTACCTTCATTATCTGAGTCACTAGGCTTGTGATGATACTTCATCAATCTAGTTTTCTTTCTTATTTTTGCTCCATTTTACTGAATAAAAAAACCTTTTTGAAGAAAATCTAATTTATTGTACTATCAGTTTTTTCAGTGGCATATCTTTTCTTTTTGGTTTACAGAGCTGGTTGAATGCCTTTTTTTTCAAGGAGGAGTTTTTCTTTTCAGTGGTCACATTTTGGGGCACCTGTCATTTTGTGATCACTTTTTGGAACCTGTTTTGTGAAAGGATTTATTGAAAACTCATCTTTTTTGCCAAGTTTTTCTAGTTTCATTTTGCAGCATTCACCAAGTGGGTCCAATAATAATACAGATTTATTATACAGAATGTTATGCATGTGGCAATATCAAAAAAATTTTTTACACTTCAATAGGTATTTCTATGGAAGTGAGTTGTTTCGAGACTTAGTTTAGGAATAAATTAGACAGTGGATTGCATATATAAGCAAGGGATCTTTTAATTATAAATTCGAAAATATATATGTTTAAATTATTTTTTGGATGTCTTTGTTAAATGGCCCCTTGTATATCTATACAATCCACTGTTATACTAGGTTCCTTACCAGTACAGACACAAAATATTTTACTTTGCTGTTATTTTTCTTGTTACCTGTAATATTAAAGCATGGCATTTAACCGTAAGCCTAACACTTGTTTTATTTGAATAATTTTCTCAATTACAAATCAAAATTGTAATAAATGTCTGTTTTGAGTTATTGCTGGTCCACTAGTCCCTGATATTGCCCTGACCCTTCTGTTTATAATCTACATAACATCCAAGAAATATTACATTCATTAAGCCAAGAAAGTATTGAAATCCGGACATAAAATCTTAAGGGATATCAATTATTTCTATTTATTCAGAGAACCATGTAACATTGTAAGGATTTATAAAAATTTTGAAATGACAATGTTTTCCATTGGATTGCAGCACACTTCACCTTTTTTACTTTTAAACTAAAAATTGTGAAGACGACCTTTAAAACTACATCTGAAAACATTACGACAATCTGCTAAATATATATAAATATATATTAATTAAAATCCACTTGGCAATTGCAGCAAAATATGAAAAAAAATATTCAACATAAACTAGAAGTAACTTAGATGAATCTAGAATAGCGTTAAGCAACAAAAAGTAGTTAGATGTCAAGAGTAATTAAATCAGTGAATGGAAAAGACCTTAGAGGCAAACCAAATTTGTGCACTGATTTTTAATTTCTTTAGAAGTTGGAAAATTTTATGCAGTATGTGGAGTCTATCCCAGCCTTTTGTGTCAAGGGTCATTAGCTTTGTGAAATTCTGTTTTGCAGCCTTTACTAATGATGAACTCTATAAACACTCACTGGAGACTCATAACTACAATAGCATGTAAACATAAGTACTCGCATAAGTTGAAAGTGGAATAATAAGAGGATCAGGTTTCATCGACAGTAAACATGAGTTTTAGTGGAATAGTAAGATAATTACAAATAAGAAATGTGCTGCCTCAAATACAATATTGCAATTCCTAAGGTATGTTGATGCTGCTATACATAAACAACACTTACGCTAATGGACTTTTTTTTATTTGTGTAGATATATTTATATATATATATGAATAAACTTGTAATTTTTAAATGCACTAATAAGTTTAACAGCAAGTCACATTTTTAAGAACAAGATAGGGACCACATTTTGTGCAAAATGTGCAAATCATGACTGTAATTAAGCATAGGTGAGGACACACTTTACCACTGTAGGTTAACCACAGTGGAATTTTAGGAGGCTAACCCACAGAGATTTACATGAGCGATATACTAGATGGAATTAATATAAAACCCCTCCATATGTTGTGTAAAAAGCTAAGGCATAAAATGATTTCCACTGAAAAGATTGAACTACGTATTGCCCCACAGCTCAAAACCTGTATTGGACTGTTTAAGCCCCATTGTTGTAATATGGTAATTAGTAACTAAAAATAATAAACAGTGAAATGGCCATTGCAAGAGCTTAGTCTTTCCTTATTACATTGTATTTCATAGAGCTGTATAATGACATATGGGCATGGTCATCTTCTTTAGCTGATCGTTGAAAAGAACTGTTACAATTACTTACATGATAAAAACATACATTTTACATTCCTTCTTAAGCTAGACACAAAAGTATACTAAAACAACATTCTTCATACACACAGCTAAACTTTGGTGTTCGATACATTATAGTATAATGTAGTCACATCATGCCACCACTAACTTTTTATCAATCCCATTGGTTAGAAACCTAAACAAATCAACTCAGGTTTGTTGGAAAACACTGACACCAACTCTTTACAAGCTCCTTGAGCCTGCTTCAAGTTACTAGTTCTTTTAAAGATGTGTAATAAAGCAGTAGACATTTGGTAGGCATATCTAGATCTTAGATACTTTTGTATAGAGTATAGCACTCGCCTTTCTCTTAATCATCAGGTGGATAAAGTTAAAAGAAAGTGACCAGGAAGGCATTAACCAAATCCTCTTGCATAGAATGGGTTACACCTATTTATAACCTTTTATCAAAAGTAAAATGTCATAAATGTGAGCAATATAATTGTAATTAAATTGTGAATTATCCTGATCATGTAAAATAACATATTTTAAGTTTCTGGTGATTTTAAGAGCCTGTTTGTATTGTGTAAGTTTATAGGCCAATTTTTTGGTTCTATTTGCAGTCCTTAAAGTAAAAGTTTATGCCAAATAAAATTTTCCTAAGGCGCCACATGTGTGAAATCCTTTAAAGATTTGTTAAATAGTAATGAGAGTTGTTGTGCTCACCTTTTCCTGTTGTACAGCCGGTACAACACGTTTAGCGAGTTTTTAGTGGTTTTGACAGACCTTTTCCTGGTCTCCGTGGTGAAAAAATGTAAAAACGCGTCTTGCTCAAGCTAATAAAGAAACCTTAAACAAAGACAAAAGGTTTTAAGTTGGATCATTTGGCGCCGTATCTAGCCTGGAGACCTTTTCTATCCAAAATAAAATTTTCAGTACATTTTCTAGTGTTGTTTAATACTCAAACTGCAACATCCATGCTAGCGTCATCCTCTGTCCGTGTAATGCAGCTGAGAATGCACTGTCTTTGTATTTGTATTTTGCTTTTTTTAACTGTATGTACTATTTGACATTCTTAGTGTGAGCAATGGTTTATGTCTAGTGGTGGTGTTGATTTAACCCCTTAATAACCTGACCCTTTGTTTTTTCATTTCCATTTTTCAATCCCCACCTTCAAAAATCTATAACTTTTATTATTTTTTACATGTAAAGAGCTCTGTGATGGATTCTGCATAACAAATTGCACTTCATAGTGATGGTATTGAATATTCCTTGCCCTGTACTGTGAAGCAGTAATAATTCCAAATGCAGTGAAAATGGTGAAAAACACATTTGCGCTGTTTCTTGTGGGCTTGGATTTTACGGCTTTCACTGTGCGCCCGAAATGACATGTCTACTTTATTCCTTGGGTTGGTACAATTATGGGGATACAATATTTGTATAGGTTTTATAATGTTTTGATACATTTACAAAAATGAAAATCTCCTGTACAAATGTTTTATTTTTGATTTTGCCATATTCTGGCGTTAATAACTTTTTCATACTTTGGTATATGGAGCTGTGGGTGGTGTAATTTTTTATGAATTTTGATACTGTTTTAAATGGTACCATTTTTGGAACTATACAATTTTTGATCACTTTTTATTGAATTTTTAACAACTTTGGGGGCTTTTTTCTGTTACGGGGTTAAACGCAGTGAAAAACCGTTATATTTTGATAGATTGGGCATTTTCGGACACATCAATACCTAATGGGGCACATTTACTAAGGGTCCGAATCGCTCTTTTTCGTCATGAAAATTACCGGTTTGCACGAATTGCCCTGGGTTTTTGGCGAACGCGATTGGATAGTGGCACATAGGCGCCGGCATGCATGTGACCGAAATCGGGGGCGTGGCCATCAGAAAGCCCGACGGATTTGGAAAAGCGCTTACATGCACCCAGGATAGGATGGTAAACTCCGGCGAACTCCGTCGGACCTCGGTGCAGCAGCGGGCGCATGACCTTAGTGAATCGCCGGAAGACCCGAATCCTATATGGAGAATGCGCCACTGGATCACGACAGGACCAGGTAAGTAAATGTGCCCCAGTGTGTTTATGATTTATTATAATTTTTTATACCTAGGGTACTTTAATCCTAGATTGTCTGATCGATCTTACCATCTACTGCTATACCACAGTATGGCAGTATATGGGGATTTTCTTCTTCATTCATTATTCATTCATCACAATTAGCACATTGTAATGAATTGGTTAAATCGAGACAGCCTCGGGTCCTCGGAAGACCTGAGGCTGTCATGGCGATGGATCAGCGCTCCCCAATGATGTCACGGGGAGCAATGATCTTCGGCAAGATGGTGGCGTTAATGAGCCACCATCCTTTTGAAGCCACCGGCAGCTTTGCCTGCAATATGCAGCAAAGACTTACCGGCTCTGGAGAGGGAGAGAGCCCTCTCCATGTACCCGCACCCGATGCTAAGGTCAAAGGGGTTAATTACACCACGCTCATTACTCTGCAGCTCTGCTCCAATTGCTCATCTGTTAATATGCTGTGATGGACAGAGTCCTTATCCTATAAGCAGTTAAACAAGATTCTGAAATCAAATTAAAGGGGTCTTTTCTGTAGTGCTTGTTATAGTCCACATGTGACTGTGTTTGCTTTTATCTGATATCTCCTAATGCCTTGGCTTGTCTCCTGTATCAATTTGATACTTCATTTGCTCTCTTTGATGTGACCTGGCATTGGCGACTATTCATAACTGCTTATTCTGTCTTGACTCGGTGTATTGCAATTTGTTGCCATCTTCTAGTTGTCTATACACCACCTAGAGTGGACCTGGCAATTGGAAGGAACAGCTGGGAAGGGGATTAGTGTTAGGGCCCACTGTCTATGTCCAAGCCCTGCATTACATAACGCACATATAATAAAACAACCTCCTCTTGTAACATTTTACAGTAGTGTGTGTCTTTTACTTAAAGCTTTAATGGCAAAACAAAACATATATTTTCCGTGCTATTTCATGCAACCCTCCAAAGCATTATCCATTATCCATTTTTGACTGTACCTTTGCTTTTGTTTTTAACCCCTTAAGGACGGAGGGTTTTCCTGCTCATTTCTCGCTCTCCAACTTCAAAAATCCATAACTTTTTCATTTTTACGTGTACAGACCTGTGTGAGGGCTTATTTTGTGCGTAACAAATTTTACTTTCCCGTAATGTTATTTATTTTAACATGCCGTGTACTGCGAAGCTGAAAAAAAATTCCAAATGTGGAAAAATTGAAAAAAAAACGCACGTGCGTCACGTTCTTGTGGGCTCAGTTTTTACGACTTTCACTCTTCGCTCCAAATAACATGCCTACTTTATTCTTTGGTTCGGTGCGATCGCGGTGATACCAAATTTATATAGGTTTTATTGTGTTTTAATACATTTTCAAAAATTAAACGAATGTGTACAAAAAAGAAAAAAAAATTTTTGCCATCTTCTGACGCTAATAACTTTTTCATACTTTGGCGCACGGAAATGTGTGAAGGGTCATTTTTTGTGAAATGAGGCGACGTTTTCATTGCTACCATTTTGAGGTCTGTGCGACATTTTGATCATTTTTTATTTCATTTTTTATGTTATGTAAAAAGGTGTAAAAGTCGCATTTCGGACATTTGGGCGCCATTTCCCGCCTCGGAGGTCACCGCCGGCCGTAACCGTTTTTATATTTTGATAGATCGGGCATTTTGGGACGCGGCGATATCTAATATGTCTGTGATTTTTACTGTTTGTTATGTTTTATATCCGTTCTAGGGAAAGGGGGGTGATTTGAACTTTTAATATTTTATTAATTTTTTTTATTTTTTAAACTTTTTTTTTTCTTTTTTTTTTCACTATTTTTTAGACCATCTAGGGTACAATAACCCTAGATGATCAGATCGCTCCTACCATATACTGCAATACTACAGTATTGCAATATATGGCGTTTTTGCAGGTCTTACATTACAATGAGCCACTGGCTCATTGTAACGAACCTGCATAAACCATGTAGCCTCGTGTCAAGAGAAGACCCGAGGCTACCATGGTAACCGATCGCCGCCCCCCGATGACGTTCGGGGGCGTGGCGATCGAAAAAAAGATGGCGGCGCCCGCGCGCCGCCGTCTTTTAAACGCCGCCCGCGACTTTGCGGGCGGCGTTTAGAGGGTTAATAGCCGCGATCGGTGCAAGCACCGACCGCGGTTATTAGCGGTGGGGGTTTTGTGCAAAATGCAAAAACCCCCACCTCTGTATGAAGAGGACTCAGCCCGTGAGCCCTCTTCATACATTCCCTATGCCTCTGCGCCGTAGAGCTACGGCGCAGAGCGTTAAGGGGTTAAACTGACCTCTGCTGAGCTTCTCCTTACTATTTTCTGCTGTGAATTATATACTACCTGTAGAATAAATGTGTTTCATATCTCAGAAACAGTAAACACATTTTATATTATCTACATCTGAAAAAGTAATATCGTCAGCTTAGGTTCATTGACGATTTTTCATTGCAATGCAATATTATGTTTATGCAAAATGAAAAATATTTTTGCTCCTCAGTGATCAAAGTTACTCAAGCCTTTCACACTGCCCTGAAATGTTATTGTTTTTTATGTTTGAGAAATAGACACAAATGATAGACTAACCTGACTTTGCAGGAAAATAAAACTCTTTAGGGACAAAACCATTTGTTATTTTTAATGTTATTCACAAGTACCTGTTATTATTCTGTTGATTTTCACAAGTTTAGCAATGTAAATTCTAGTCCAAAATAATTCCTAACACATGGCATAATAATACAACCCAGTTTAAACCTAGATAAAGATACTGGTAAGGATTTTACTTCATGATTACAAAAACATTGTAAGCATTTTGTTAACCACATTGTCTACTTTCTCCCAAATGTAAGAGTTTGAGATGCAGTAAACAGTATTGCGGGGCGCTGTTTTGACGACTTACTTTGCCTTCCAAATGAAGGGCATTTAGGCATTTTGGGACGCAGAATTTTTGTGTTCCTTTTTTTACTTCTAAAAAACATTTTTTACAGGAAAACTTTAAAGTAAGGGGGTTAAAAATTATCTTTATTGTGTAAACATCACTAGGAAGCCATAATTTGAGAACTTCCTTTCATGGGCAAACCCTCTTAAAGGTGTTATCCAAAGAAATATTAATTCACAGCTACATCACTGCAATGTGCAGATCGTAACTTTGTAATTATCAACCTCATGCATTATTGTGACCAGTGATGTCACACCCAGATGGGTTCTGATGGTCTGACACGTGGCTTTTTGTGATATCTCTAACTAGAAATGAGCGAGCACCAAAATGCTCGGGTGCTCGTTATTCGAGACAAACTTTTCCCGATGCTCGAGTGCTCGTCTCGAATAACGAACCCCATTGAAGTCAATGGGAGACTCGAGCATTTTTTAAGGGGACCAAGGGTCTGCAGAGGGAAGCTTGGCCAAACACCTGGAAACCTCAGAAAATGATGGAAACACCACGGAAATGGACAGGAAACAGCAAGGGCAGCATGCATGGATGCCTCTGAGGCTGCTTAATCGCACCATTATGCCAAAATTATGGGCAACAGCATGGCGATGACAGAGTGATCGAATGAGGCTAGATAGCATCTAAAACATCCAATAATTGACCCTGACACTATAGAAGACGGCATGCAGCGGCAGCAGCGGCAGGCTAGAGAGTGGCATGGCGACATACCCCAAATGGACTCAGGCTTCAAACCAATTAAAAAAATTCCTTTTGGCGAGGATAACATGTAGCACTGTATGTATCAGTATTTTGCCTGGTTAAGGCGGCAGAGAGGAACCAAAGGAGGTGAGCACAAAGCGCTGAAATGATTTCCTATGTGAACAAAAGGTTGACGGTATATTTAGTCGCTAACACATCATGGTGGCGATATAGTGACCAAGTTCCATAAAGTATCTGGTGAAACACCCAAAAAATGAGCCTGACACAGCTCGTTTGATAAGGCGATGACATGTGGAGGCAGCCATGGAGACGACTTCCATGATTAAGAGTGACAGTATGGGTCATCCATATTGCGCTGCTAAGATTGCAACTTCAGGTCTCCAGCATGACGGTGACAGATGCGCCGAGTTCCATTATGTACCTGGTGACACACCTGAAAATTCTGCCTGACACAGCTCGTTTGATAAGGGGATGATGTGCTGTATATTCTCTCATGCTCCAGCGTCTGGGGTATAGACAGTTGAAAGTTGCGCATGGAGACATTGGTGGATGCTGTGGAGGATCGTGGAGGCGAAATATACAGGAAACAGCAGGGGCAGTATGCATGGATGCCTCTGAGGCTGCCTAATCTTGGGATGGAGCTGGCGCTCCGCTGCCAGGCGAGCTTTCGCCTGTCCAAGTCTCTGTCTCTCGGCTCCTCCCCACCCAAAATGGGCCTGGGGGGCCAGAAGCGTTTACTTTGAAAAAAGTATCATTTTCAAAGCAGGCGGGAGCTACAAACAGCACTTCTAAGAACCTTTTGTATAAGATCAAGTGTAGTACTGTTCTTATAAGTAATTGGCTTGGTTATGGTGGGTGAGGGGAATGTAAACAGATGCGCAAGAAGGGCTAAAATAATATCGATACATGATAAAAGTTTGCCAGTATATTTTGTGGATAACACAGCAGTGTGGCGACAAAGTTAACAAGTTTGATGTGGAAGCCGTGGAAACAACCCAAAATCCTGCCTGACACAGCTTGTTTGCTAAGGGGACGATGTATCGAGGCAGCTATATGGACGACTTTGGGAGGCAGCTATGAAGATGATGTGTGGAGGTAGCAATGGAGACAAAGTGTGGAGGCAGCTATAAAGGCGGCGTGTGGAGGCTGCTATGGAGACAATTACATTTGGATAGTGCCTCTATGTGGCAGTCCAAAAAAGTTTTCAAACCAGAGGAGCAGGTAGGTGGTCCTTCAGAAAAATTAAATAGATTGAGTGCCTGTATGTGGCAGTCCAAAAAGGCTTTCAAACCAGAGGACCGGGTGGGTGGCCCTTCAGAAAAATTAAATACATAGACTACCTTTATGTGGCACTCCCAAAAATTGTTTAAAACAGAGGACCAAGTAGGTGGCCCTCCAGAAAAATTAAATACATAGAGTACTATACCTAGAGCCAGTTGGCCCTGGCAAAAAATAGCCAGTTTCCTCTGCTTTAGTGTACAAAGAGGAGGAGAAGGAGGACAATGAGGAGGAGTGCATACATTATTCAAGTTGAGCTTCTTTCACCTGGTGGAGAATGGAAATCCTGAGAAATCCAGGCTTTATTCATCTTGATAAGCGTCCGCCTGTCAGCACTGTTAGTCGACAGGCGTGTACGCTTATCGGTGATGATGCCAGCTGCACTGAAAACCCGCTCAGACAACACGCTAGTGGCAGGGCAGGCAAGAACCTCCAAGGCGTACGGCGCCAGTTCGTGCCACATGTCCAGCTTTGAAACCCAGTAGTTGTAGGGAGCTGTGTGATCATTTAGGACGATGGTATGGTCAGCTACGTACTCCCTCACCATCTTTCTGTAAAGATCAGCCCTACTCTGCCGAGACTGGGGACAGGTGACAGTGTCTTGCTGGGGTGACATAAAACTGGCAAAGGCCTTGTAAAGCGTACCTCTGCCAGTGCTGGACAAGCTGCCTGCTCGTCTACTCTCCTTCGCTACTTGTTTCGCAGAAGTACGCCCTCTGCCGCTAGCGCTGTCAGAAGGGAAATACTGTTTCAGCTTGTGCACCAGGGCCTGCTGGTATTCATGCATTCTCACACTCCTTTCCTCTCCAGGGATGAGAGTGGAAAGATTTTGCTTGTACCGTGGGTCCAGGAGAGTGAATACCCAGTAATCGGTTCTGGAATAAATTCTTTGAAGGCGAGGGTCACGGGATAGGCAGCCTAGCATGAAATCTGCCATGTGCGCCAGAGTCCCAACGCGCAAGAATTCTCTCCCCTCACTGGCCTGACTGTCCATTTCCTCCTCCTCCAACTCCTCCAATTCCTCTTCTTCTGCCTATACATGCTGAACAGTGAAGGACTGAGCAATGCTCCCCTCTTCTGTCTCGCCAACATTCTCCTCCTCATCCTCCTCCACCTCCTCCGATATGCGCTGAGAAACAGACCTGAGGGTGCTTTGGCTATCAACAAGGGAATCTTCTTCCCCCATCTCTTGTGACGAGCGCAAAGCTTCTGACTTCATGCTGACCAGAGAGTTTTTCAACAGGCCAAGCAGCAGGATGGTGAGGCTGATAATGGCGGCATCGCCACTGACCATCTGTGTTGACTCCTCGAAGTTACTCAGCACCTGACAGATATCATATCAGACATCCACGTCCACTCCTCATTGTAGACTTGAGGAAGCTGACTGACCTGACTACCAGTTCTGGTGGAAGTTGACATCTGGAAGTCTAAAATCGCTGCTGGGCTGCTGGTAAACTCTGGATAACATGGTTAATGTTGAATTCCACCTTGTGGGCACGTCGCACAACAGTTGGTGAGCGGGCAGTTGGAGGCGGCAATGCACTGCCCTGAGAGTGGCAGCATCTGTGCTGGACTTCCTGAAATGCACACAGATGTGGCGCACCCTCGTGAGGAAATCAGACAGATTGGGGTATGTCTTGAGGAACCGCTGAACTAGGAGATGTAACACATGGGCCAGGCATGGCACATGTGTCAGTCTGCCGAGTTTCAGAGCCGCCACCAGGTTACGGCCGTTGTCACACACAACCATGCCTGACTTCAGGTTCAGTGGTGCCAGCCACAGATCCGTCTGCACCGTGATGCCCTGGAATAGCTCTTGGGCAGTGTGCCTTTTATCGCCTAGGCTCAGCAGTTTGAGCACCGCCTGCTGTCGCTTAGCGACGGCACTGCTGCTGTGCCTAGAGCTACCGACTGATGGCGCCATGCCCACGGATTCTAATTCGGAGGAGGAGGTGGAGGAGGGGTGGGAAGAGGAGGAGGCATAGTAGGCCTGAGAGACCTGGACCAAGGTAGGCCCCGCAATCCTCGGCGTCGGCAGTATATGACCAGCCCCAGGGTCAGACTCGGTCCCAGCCTCCACCAAGACAACCCAATGTGCCGTCAGCGACATATAGTGGCCCTGCCTGGCAGCACTCGTCCACGTGTCCGTGGTCAGGTGGACCTTGTCAGAAACGGCGTTGGTCAGGGCACGGATGATGTTGTCTGACACTTGCTGGTGCAGGGCTGGGACGGCACATCAGGAAAAGTAGTGGCGCTGGGGACCGAATACCGAGGGGCGGCCACAGCCATGAGGTTGCGAAAGGCCTTGGTCTCTACCAGCCTATAGGGCAGCATCTCCAGGCTAAGCAGTTTGGAGATGTGGACGTTGAGGGCTTGGGCATGTGGGTGGGTTGCACTGTACTTCCTCTTGCGCTCCAGCATCTGGGGTATGGAGAGCTGAACGCTGCACTTTTCTTCCACTACGTCAACAATGTCATCATCACCCAACAGTTCCTCAGAGTATGCCGGTTCAAATGCCAAATTTTCCTGGGAGGGGACAGACTGGGGGTAAGGATGCTGAGGTGGAGGAGCTGGAGGAGTGCCTATTTCGGTGACATGGGAGGACTGCGTGGAAGAATGACTGGTGGACAAATGGCTAAAAGCATTGTCCGCAATCCACGACATCACCTGTTCGCACTGTTCTGGCCTCAACAGTGCTCTACCACGAGTCCCAGTAACTTGAGACATGAACCTAGGGAGTGTAGCTCTGCGGCGTCCCCCTGCTCCCTCAACAGCAGGTGGTGTCTCACCTCGCCCAGGACCATGGCCTCTGACCCCTGCAGTAGTTGGACGCCCACGCCCTCGTCCTCTACCCCTAACCCCTAAATTTTCAAAATTAAAGTGTAAACTGTAAATTTTTTTGTGTTTTTTTGTGTTTTTTTTTGTGTTTTTTTAACAAAACAATGCTTTTCTATTGCTATGGCTAGTTTCTAGCCTACACTGACAGCACACAAATGGATTTTGTGCTGTGCCTCATGACTTTGAGTTATAAAAAAGAATAAAAGTAAAGAAAAAAAGAAAAAGCAGATTGTTCCTAATTCAATCAAACCCCTAATAAATTGTCCCACTTAGGTGTTTGAGATGGATATGTGTGTCACTAAGAGCTAAATACCGTATATACCGGCGTATAAGACGACTTTTGAAGACAGAAAAATCTTCTGTCTTCTCTGGGGTCGTCTTATACACCGGTAATCGTCTTATACGCCGGTAATGACGGCGTATAAGACGATCGCGGTCGGATCACGCTGCATGGAGAGGGCTCACGGGCTGAGCCCTCTCCATAGCCGGTAAGTCTTTGCTGCATATTGCAGCAAAGGCTTACCGGTAACACCCGCGATCGGTGCTAGCACCGATCGCGGGTGTTTTCACAGCGATGGCTGCCGGCAAAGCTGCCGGCAGCCTCAAAAAGATGCGCATGGGACATACTCACCGCGCCGTCTTCTTTCTTCTGCTAGGTGCCGCCATGTTTTTCCCCGGGGCGGCGCCTAGTATGACGTCAGCAGCGGCGCGTCATACTAGGCGCCTGCCGGGGAAGATCAATGGCGGCGCGGAACACTGAAGACGAGCCGCGCGAACATCGGGGCCACCGGAGGGTGAGTATATAAGTTTATTTATTTTTTAATGCTGTGCTGTATACTACTGGGGGCAGTGCTGTATACTACTGGGGGCTGTGCTGTATACTACTGGAGGCTGTGCTGTATACTACTGGCGGCAGTGCTGCATACTACTGGGGGCTGTGCTGCATACTACTGGGGGCAGTGCTGCATACTACTGGGGGCTGTGCTGTATACTACTGGGGGCTGTGCTGTATACTACTGGGGGCTGTGCTGTATACTACTGGGGGCAGTGCTGTATACTACTGGGGGCAGTGCTGTATACTACTGGGGGCTGTGCTGTAATGGTAATGTTGTTGTTGTATGCCTTATGTTTATGAGCGACAGTTTTCCTGCTGTATACCTGCATGTCATAAGAATTTACATTAAAAAAAGGACCATGTTAAATTCAAATCTGTTTTTTTAAAAAATTTTACCGGTGTTTTGTATGCATTGGAAAAGGGGTAGTCTTATACGGCGAATATATCTTAAACTCTATATTTTAAACAGGAAAGTAGGGGGGGTCGTCTTATACACCAGGTCGTCTTATACGCCGGAATATACGGTATAATGTTCGCAAGTCTCCCTGCAAATTCGTCACAATATGGTACTAGCTGCACTACTAGTGCCAGCAAGGCCAGCCACAAGCAAACAAAAAAAATAAATAAAATATAACGCTATTCTAACCCTAACAAGGGCTGTTGGGTTCTTGTATGCCTAGTTTCTAACCTACACTGACAGCACACAACTGAATTTTAAGTCACTTTAAGTTAAAAAAAAAAGAAAAATCGTCAGACTGTGCCTAATTCAATTAAACCCCTAATAAATTGTTCCACTTAGATGTTGGAGATGGATATGTGTGTCACTAAGAGCTAAATATAATGTTCACAAGTCTCCCTGTAAATTCGTCACAATATGGTACTAGCTGCACTACTAATGCCAGCAAGCCCAGCCACAAGCAAACAAAAAAAAATATATATATATAACGCTATTCTAGCCCTAACAAGGGCTGTTGGGTTCTTGTAGACTCACTCCTGCCTAACACTATTCTAATAGAACACCCTAACGCTATCCCTGCAGCAGCAGCAACTCTCTCCCTAACGACATCCAGACAGAGAATGATCCGAGCAGCGCGGGCAGGGGCTAGTCTATTCCAGGGTCACCTGATTAGGCCAGCCAACCACTGCTATCGACGTGTAAGGGTACCACGTCATGCTGGGTGGAGTACAGAGTCTCCTGGCTTGTGATTGGCTATGTTTCTGGCCGCCAATCAAATCGGCCGGAGATGCCATTTTCTCGAGCTGGCGAAGTATTCGTACGAGCAACGAGCAGTTACAAGTATGCTAATGCTCGAACGAGCATCAAGCTCGGACAAGTGTGTTCGCTCATCTCTATCTCTAACACATTCCCTTGCAATGTAACTAGACATGGGGTGAGGGGGGTCGTAGAGGTGGAGAAAAAATCAGCCATATGGTGAGAAGTTTCTTTTACCACCTAAAATGTGGCAAAGGCAAAAGCAGCAGAACTGAGGTCCATAAATAAACAAGCATAGTTAAAAAAAAGAATGGAGACAATAAAAAGTATATAGATGCATAAAACATGACAGGCTGCAGAAATTAAATCAATAGTATCAGAGATGTTATTTCCTTTGTTAAATTATCAATAGGGAGAAGATGACAAAAATACGGAACTACCAATGATGTTTTAAAAAATATATTTATGTCTTCTAAAACAATTAGTTTAAAATTGTAAGTGTATATTGTGCTCAATACAATAAGAAGTGTTCTATCAGTAACACATATACTTTATAAGGTATAAGGAGTGACTTATTTCACAAAATGCCACAGAGGCTTTATGGGTTAAGTGAGGCATATACTATATAGTGTTACACTTAACATAATAAGGTGTCATATTTTAGAGAAGGGTAAAAGTCATACAAGACAAAAACGTTTTACTGTGCCTGAAATCTAAGAATACTAAGGTATGTATGGCATTATTAGACCTAGTAGTAAAATTGTCATTAAACTTTATTGTAATCAATTTTAAATTACAAGTTCAATTATGTGTGTATATGTATTGTGATGTAGTACTATAGAAGTCAAATGTTATGGCATTATATTATATTAAAGTATCTAATTCCTTAAGGCTATTTAGAAGCTATTAGATTATTTTAAATGGGTGAATAATAAATATTTGACAGCACACAAGAAATTTGTGTTTTAAGAGCCAAGTAGAGATGTCAAAATTATTTCAGATTGTTTGGTTAATCATTTATAACTGTTCAGTTAATCATTATACAGAATATTTAAAACCGTTTCCGTTCTACATTGTATAAACACATTATATCAATTCATTTTATGAGAAGGCTTCAATACTAAACTAGCAAAAATGACAGGAGAAAACTAGCCAAAACATACAGAGATAAGATAAATCACCCCCACTGCTAGTTCTGCTAGTTAACGGTCAGTAATGGATATACCCAGTTCTGAGCTGATCCAGTTCATCTCTTTGCTGAGCAGGGGGTGTCACACCAGTGTGAAACCTGCAGTAAGAGAGAGCAACAATAGTGGGTGTTTAACCCCTTCGTGCTCTGCGACGGATATATACGCCGCAGAACAATGAAGGGTGTATGAAGAGCCCTCTTCATACAGAGATGGGCTTTGCTGCATATTGCTCCAAAGACCCATCGCTATCACCCGCGGTCGCCGACAAAGTCACCGGCGGCACTGAAAGCCACCATGTTACCTCTCATCGTCGCTTCCCCGAACGTCATTGGGGGCGGTGATCGGTTGCCATGACGGTCTTCGTGAGACCCGAGGCTGAATGGTTTCAGAAGATTTGTTACAATGAGCTAGTGGCTCATTGTAATGAATCACATGCAAAAACTCCATATGCTGCAATACAGTTGTATTGCAGTATATGGTAGGAACGATCTGACCATCTAGGGTTAAAGTACCCTAGAGGGTCTAAGAAATTGTGGGAAAAAAAAGTTTAAAAAATGTAAAATATAAATAAAATTAAAAATCACCCCCCTTTCCTAGAACTGATATAAAATATAATAAACAGTAAAAATCACAAACACATCAGGTATCACTGCGTCCCAAAATGCCCGTTCTATCAAAATATAAAAATGGTTATAACCGACGGTGACCTCCGAGACGGGAAATGGCGCCCAAATGTCTGAAATGCGATGTTTATACCTTTTTGTTTGACATAAAAAAGTCGTTAAAACTGAGCCCACAAGAACGTGACGCACATGCATTTTACATTTTTTTTTTCCACATTTCCACAATTTTTTTCCTGCTTCCCAGTACATGACATGTTATAATAAATAACATCACGAGAAAGTAAAATGTCTTACACACAAAATAAGCCCTCACACAGCTCTCTACATGGAAAAATGAAAAAGCTATGGATTTTTGAAGGTGGAGAGCAAGAAATGAGCAAAAAAAAACCCTGCCTCCTTAAGGGGTTAATCTATGACATACCGCAGTCAGCACAACCATGGTACTTAAATGTCTTCAAGGGGATTCTCCCCTAATGTTCCTTCTGCACCATTTGGTATTGGTGTAAAGTATAGTATGTCCTGCAAAAGATAAGTTCTCAAACAGTTCCATAAACAAAAAGTAAAAGTGGAGAAGTATGAAAAAGTAATTAGCCACAGAACATGGCAAAATGAAGAATTTTTTTGTACAGGTTTTCATTTTTGAAAATGTATAAAAACATTATAAAACCTATGTAAATTTGGTATCTCCCAAAGAATAAAGGAGATATTTCATTTGTAGCACATGGTGAAAGCTATAAATTCCAAGCCTACCAGAAAATGGTGCAAACATATTTTTTAACCAATTTCACTGCATTTCATATTTTTTGCCGCTTCCCAGGGTACGGAATTGAATATTAAATGCTGTCACCATTATGTGCAATTTGTTATGCAGAAAACAAGTCCTTACACAGCTCTATACATGGAAAAATTTAAAAAGTTATGGATTTTTGAAGGTGGGGAGTGAAAAATGAAAAATGAAAAAGGGCCTGGCTGTTAAGGGGTTAAAAGGTTTTCCCCAGACACTCACAAAATGGGGTCATTTACTAAGGGCCCGATTCGCGTTTTCCCGACGTGTTACCCGAATATTTCCGATTTGCGCCGATTGTACTTGAATTGCCCCGGGATTTTGGCGCACGCGATCAGATTGTGGCGCATTGGCGCCGGCATGCGCGCGACGGAAATCGGGGGGCGTGGCCGAACGAAAACCCGACGTATTCGGAAAAACCGCCGCATTTAAGAACGGAAAATGTGTCGCTCGGGACGCGCTTACCTGAACTCAGCCGGCTTCGGTGAATTCCGGCGCGTTCAGATGCTTTTCAGCGGAGGAACTACCTTATTAAATCCCGGCCGTACCCGAATTCAGCGCAGAGAACGCGCTGCTGGATCGTGAATGGACCGGGTAAGTAAATCTGCCCCAATGTCTCTAACTGTTATACATATTCTGCTTATTAAAAGTGTTAAAATATTTGTTTTTTTTTGTTGATTCATTTGTTGAGTAGGAAGATTTTTAGATTCTCTAAATTTGGAAATGATTGCTCTAAATTTGATGTTTTGTAATAGAAAATATTTTCCTCAAATTAAAGCTAAAATGTTAGCTATTTCTGCAGTCTTAACTTTGGCTACTGGAAGCTCTGTGACTGATTTGCTAACCAAACAAATTAGGATCTGCATGTTGCAGCAACGTACACTGTACATTTTAGCCATTTTATAGTTAGCTAATACTCAGTGGCCACTATACATGGTGAGGTGGGAGCGCACCATATTCACAATATAATCAGATCAAAGAAAAGTTATTTTATTAACAGTTATGTGGGGAGGTGTTCCTTACAATTTCCAAGTACTTTAGTAACAATTCAATAAATAGTCCAAACACTCACCTGTATTAGTGTCTCTGCTCCTCTAAGGTGAACTATGTCCTGGCTACTTTGAAGCACCACATTGACCACATAGATTTTTGCATTGTTTATTGTAAACAACAATTTTTTTGCCATTGGGTAATATTCCAAATTGAAATATGTAGCCTGAAATAGTGCAATACGTTCTCAATTAAATCATCTAAGGCAGTGGTTCTCAACCTTTCTAATGCTGTGACCCCGCAATACAGTTCCTCATGCTGTGGTGACCCCAAACCATGCAACTCGCAGTAAAAACACAGTAAAATTTCAGCTCCGATGGCTTTAGGCGACCCCCGGTTTTGGTCGTTCGACCCCCGTTGGGGTCCCGACCCACGGGTTGAGAACCACTGATCTAAGGGTATATATACTCGTTTACTACATTTAAAAATATTGCTACATATTAACAATTGGTAGTTATTCTTATGGTCAATATACCAATTCTAATGTTTAATCCCTTAGACCACCATGATGTTGGGGAACTTCATGGTGAGCTTCTATTTGGGTCGCATGATGTGCCTGTGTGATCCGTGCAAGAGGCCGGCTGTATGTTGCAGCCAAGCCTCTGCACAAGCAGCCCCGATATTGATATTCATGATCCCGGTTGTTTAACCCTTTAGGCGCTGCCTCTATGGCAGCCCCGGGGGCCGATGAAGTACCCCACGGCTGCCTTACATGACTGCCTGCTGGGTATTTGCATAGGCTGACTGTTCTAATACACTGCCATACATCAGTATGGCAGTGTAATTATTTGAACAAGTGATCAGGTGATCAAAAAAGTTGAATAAAAAAGAGCACATGTAAGAAAGAAATGGAGCCACGGGGAAGGGAGCATTAGGGAGCCGAGCATTGGAGACTGCCAGAAAGTGTGTATGTAAGTTTTATTTTGTATGTGCAGGGCAAACTTGGGGCTGGCTGGCTATATACTACACAGGGGCTGGCTAAAAACTAAAGGGGACTGGCTGGCTATATACTAAAGGGGGCTGGCTAGCTGTATACTAAAGGGGGATGGCTAGCTGTATACTAAAGAGGGCTGGCTGGCTATACAATACAGGGGACTGGCTGGCTATATAATAGATTGGCTGGCTATATACTAATGGGTTTGGCTATATACTACAGGGGACTGGTTGTCTATATAGATTTTATGACTAAAAAATCATTTTATTATCAAAGTTTAAAAATTCCAAATAGAACCTCTATTTTGTTTTAATTCTCGTGAGATGCTAAAGAGGTAACACTCTTAACAAAGGCTGTTCTGAATGTTTGAGGTTTTAGAAATGATTTGTGGGAAGTTTCTCATAAATAGAACTATGAAAACCTATGAAGATGAAATTTGGAAAATCCCTTTTCGAACTCTAAGCCTCTTAATGTCCTAATAAAATTAATTAACATTAAAAAATTATTTCAACCTAAAGCAGACTTATGGTTAATGTTAGTTAGCAACCAATTTGGTATTTAGACTAACTGTATATTATTTAGAAATCAGAAAAATTTGGAAAATTTAAGACATTTTTTTTACCAAATGTAATTTTTTTAATTTAATTTTTAATTTTAATTTTTTTTAACATATAAGTGCAATATATTTCAACAAAAATATACCATTAATGTAAGGTACAACATGTCATGAAGAAACAGTCTGAAAATAAACTTGGTAAGATAAGCCGTGCCAAATTTATAACTTCATATCGTGAAACAGGCAGATTTTAAAAAAATCGAGCTATGTCCTAAGGGTGAAATGGAGTTTAGTCCTTAAAAGGGTTGGACACTTTAACTCATGTTTTTTGTAATCTGTTTGTATGTGTAGGAAGCAGGATTTTAGATAATTTACCAATATACATCTATTAAAAGTTCTGCTCCGCTTTCTTGATATGTAAAGTGAGGCCTCCTGTCGTTTACCAGCCAGAAATTCCTGTCCATAAAATGGCTGCAGATGGAGAGTCATGTGATTTTTAACTGGTGATTGCAGACGGACAGATAAGATCACATGACCCTCCATCTGCAGGCATTTTGTGGTCAGGAATGTCTGATGAGGTAAAAGACAACAGGTTTCACTTTACATATCAAGAAAGCAGAGCAGAACTGGTAATAGATGTATATTGGTAAATTAACTAAAGAGGTTAAGTGACCAAACCCTAAAAGGGTTTAAAAAAGTAATTCCAGCTGCTGTTATTTTTATCATATAAAAATAATACCTTGATTTATACAGTGCACACAGATTATGCAGCGCTGCACACAGTTTGCCAAATCAGTTCCTGTCCCCAATGGGGCTCACAATCTAATCAACCTACAAGTATGTTTTGGAGTGTGGGAGGAAACTGGAAACCAGCGAACCCACGGAAACATATATATGATTAGTTATTAGACCGACTTCCTGACCACATAAGGTAGTTTCCAAAAAAATAATTATAAGGAATGGGGCTCTTCTGTGGGACATAAAAAATAATTTTCATGTTACTTAACACTTACTGCTCCCCGTTACCAACATTGTGCAGTTGACTTCCTTGATGTCTCCTTCATCTTGTGCTTCCTGAGTTGTTGGAAGTCAAGTAAAGTGTTGAACATATGTAACAGTGGAGTAGGGGAAAAGTAATTAACTGTCATAATTTTCTTTCTTTATAAATTTATTTCAATAACATTGCTTATAGACTTTACAATATTTAGAGTTACAGGAACCTTGAAATGAACTTTCACATACTTTGTTTTTTACTTTGTAAGTATCACACAAACAATTTCCATATACTTTCTACTGCATGAGAAGCTTCTAAAGACAGATTGAAATAGCAGCTGCGAGGGTACAGGATGTACCTAGGTGTTTGTATTTTATTCATGCACTGTATAAGACTTGTCATAAAAATAATGGTCTTGGATATGTTTTGTTTCACAGTGGCTGTTGGGAAGAAGTCAGAGGTCAAGCATGCCTTTCCATTCTCGTCTTTAGAGCAACAGGATAAATTAGTCTATCTCAAGAATGTGATTTTTGTTGTTAGAAATGATTTGTCCCAGTGACTATATATGATAGAAAAATGAACTCTTAACAGAGATTCTAAATAATCCAATGCCCAGCAGTTTGCTTTACTTAAAATACAAGGAATTTTTAAAATGGGATCAGTCATTTAATGAATATATTTAAAATTTCATGAACTAATATAACATTTAAGCAGTGCTTATATACAGGAGGTTTTCTACTTGGATTGAATAAGAATCTGTAAATTCCTGTCAATCACAATAGCTTACTCATGAGCAATGTGATCTAGTTCACTACTGGTGTTCAAAGCGTAACTAAACTTTCAACAACATTTTTTAAATCAAAAATGCAGATGATAATGAATTTTGTTATCTAGATTCCAGTCCCAGGTATTGTCTTACATCATTGGCCGTGGTGGTCCAGTTGGTTCTCTACCCCTGGAGCTTGACATTTTGTAATATACTTTATATTATTTTGTCCTGTACTCCTACAATAACTGAGAGATAAAGGAACCCGAGTGTCAAATGCCTTACAGTGTTGTGAAAAAGTATTTGTCCCCTTTCTGTTTTCTTAACCCCTTTATGACCGCCCAAGTCAATACAGGTCGGATGGTCGATACACCCTCACCATACGCAGCGCGTGTCAGCTGTATTACACAGGTGAATCTGTCAGGAACTGCCGCAGCTGGTGCTAGCCCTGATTGTGGCAGTTTACCTGTTAGATACTGCGGACCGTGGCACCTTACAGGCATGCTGCAGGATGTTGTCATTTAAATGGTCATTTAAATGGCTGTCAAAATCACATTGACAGCCGAAAGTGTTCTTTAAAAGCAGTAAATATACAATATACTGCAATACAGTTAGATTGCAGTATATTTAATAAGGGTTCAAGTACCCTGGGGGTTGAAATAAATTAAAATGAAAATCACAACCCTTTACCAAGAACAACTAAAAATAAACAAGTAAAATCATAAACATGTAAGGTATCACTGCATCAGATCAGATCTATAAAATATAAAAACAATTATTCCTAGCAATAAACCGAGTAGTGGAAAATAAAACACAGTTTTCAAAATCGTATCAATGAAAACGTCATCCCATCCTGAACAAAAAAGACACTTTACACTGAATTATGTAAAAGTTACAGGTGTCAGTATATGGTGATTCAAGGGATTTTTTATTTATGCAATGTATTTAAAGGTATTGAGCCATAAGTAAACTATAGAAATTTTGTATCACTGCAATCAAACTGATTCAATTAATAACAAAGTGGTGTCACCTCGACTTCATATTGAAAGCCGTACAAATAAAACCCACCAGAATATGCTGCAACTGTGTTTGCTGCCAATTTCACCACCTTTGGAATTTTTATTCCAACTTTATAGTACATGGCACAGAATAATAAATGGTGCCACTAGATAAAATTTTCCCCGCATACATATATCTTTCACATAAAAACATGTAAATATTCCTATTTTCCACAATGGAGCTCTATACCCCTGATCCCACAAAATATATGCATATATATATATTTATAAAATATAAAAAGCTAGAGGTAAAACCTCACAAACAGGGGCTCGACATATTGATCTATAAAAACACAGTCAAGAACAAGATTCAGATTCGGGGATTCATTTTCAGAAAACGGGTCACCATTCAGACTTCTTGCTATGCCTTTTTATCCTTTATTATCCTCCACATACATGCATGACAATGATCACTAGAGGAAAATCATAGAATGAAACATAGGGGCACATTTAATTGCCCAGTCCAGTCGCGATCCAGCGGCGGGTTCTCCGACGCTGATTCTGGTCTGGCCGGGATTCACTAAGGTCCGTGCACCGATATCCACTAGGTGTCGCGTCTGCGCCGAGCTCCGCTGGAGTTCATCTTCTATTACTTGGTGCAGTTAAGTGCGTGTCAAGCAACACTTTTCTTTAAATACCGCTTGTTTTTCCAAATCTGTTGTTTTTTCCGACGGCCATGCCCCCGATTTCCGTGGCATGCAACCTGGCATGATTGCACCGAAATCCAATTGCGTGCGCAAAAATCCCGGTGGAATTCGGCGCAAAACGGAAATCATTGGGATACCCAACAGAATCGCGCAATTCGGACCCTTAGTAAATGAGCCCCATAGTGTAGCCGGTAGTATAAAAGGTTCTTTATCTTTTTGTTGTATTCTACTTACAATTTCCATGTTTAAAAACAGCATAATACTTTAAAACACTGCATGCAGCTCGTTAGCCAAACTCAGACCCAACCCTGGGTTTCACTCATTAGCTTCAAAGGGGCGGCACGGTGGCTGAGTGAGTAGCACTTCTGCCTTGCAGCGCTGGAGTCCTGGGTTCTAATCCCACCCAGGTCAACATCTGCAAAGAGTTTATACACTCACCGGCCACTTTGTTAGGTACACCATGCTAGTAACGGGTTGGATCCCCTTTTGCCTTCAGAACTGCCTCAATTCTTCGTGGCATAGATTCAACAAGGTGCTGGAAGCATTCCTCAGAGATTTTGGTCCATATTAATATGATGGCATCACACAGTTGCTGCAGATTTGTCGGCTGCACATCCATGATGCGAATCTCCGTTCTACCACATCCCAAAGATGCTCTATTGGATTGAGATCTGGTGACTGTGGAGGCCATTTGAGTACAGTGAACTCATTGTCATGTTCAAGAAACCAGTCTGAGATGATTCCAGCTTTATGACATGGCGCATTTTCCTGCTGAAAGTAGCCATCAGATGTTGGGTACATTGTGGTCATGGATGGACATGGTCAGCAACAATACTCAGGTAGGCTGTGGCATTGCAATGATGCTCAATTGGTACCAAGGGGCCCAAAGAGTGCCAAGAAAATATTCCCCACAGCATGACACCACCACCACCAGCCTGAACCGTTGATACAAGGCAGGATGGATCCATGCTTTCATGTTGTTGACGCCAAATTCTGACCCTACCATCCGAATGTCGCAGCAGAAATCGATACTCATCAGACCAGGCAACCTTTTTCCAATCTTCTACTGTCCAATTTCGATGAGCTTGTGCAAATTGTAGCCTCACTTTCCTGTTCTTAGCTGAAAGGAGTGGCACCCGGTGTGGTCTTCTGCTGCTGTAGCCCATCTGCCTCAAAGTTCGACGTACTGTGCATTCAGAGATGCTCTTCTGCCTACCTTGGTTGTAACGGGTGGCGATTTGAGTCACTGTTGCCTTTCTATCAGCTCGAACCAGTCTGCCCATTCTCCTCTGACCTCTGGCATCAACAAGGCATTTCCGCCCACAGAACTGCCGCTCACTGGATGTTTTTTCTTTTTCGGACCATTCACTGTAAACCCTAGAGATGGTTGTGCGTGAAAATCCCAGTAGATCAGCAGTTTCTGAAATACTCAGACCAACCCTTCTGGCACCAACAACCATGCCATGTTCAAAGGCACTCAAATCACCTTTCTTCCCCATACTGATGCTCGGTTTGAACTGCAGGAGATTGTCTTGACGATGTCTACATGCCTAAATGCACTGAGTAGCCGCCATGTGATTAGAAATTAAGTGTTAACGAGCAGTTGGACAGGTGTACCTAATAAAGTCGCCGGGGAGTGTATGTTCTCTCCATGTTTGCGTGGGTTTCCTCTCTAAAACATACTAGTAGGTTGTTTAGATTGTGAGCCTCATTAGAAATAGGGACTAATTTGCCATGTTTTGTGCAGCACTGCATAATCTGTGTGCACTCTAAATAAAGAATTATTATTATTATTATTATTATCTGGTGCATGGCTGACATCACTTCCTTTTCCCTCTTATACTTTTATTCAGGTTTGTATAAATTTAACATTAACATACACAAAATACAAAAAACGCCTATCCTTTCAATTTATAACACCACACACATATAAAACATCAAATTTCCTATTCTTAGCTTTAATTTCCACATTTCTCACTTTATTAAGGCCAACATGTTTATTCTATCAAATTAAAGGCTTATTCTTGTGTATGCCCACTTACGGACCTTAGTGAAAACTACCTGTTAGATCACACCCTCGGAACATTACCCAATTGGAATCGGTCTCAATATTTTCTTTTTTAGCTGAGAACTTATTAGGGAGAACTTATTTAGTTACAGGAATCCAACCAAAAACTTATAAACTCTTTTTTTTTTCTTGTTATATGCCCCCTATCTGAACTTATTCATTATTAAATCCTACCAAAACACTACTTTTAGCTTACCTTTTGGCAGACCTCAGAGAGATAGTTGTTTCGTTGAAGGCACCCAATCTTGGCTTCTAAAAAACCTTTTCAGCTTTCTCTCTATCAAACTGGCGCACAAAAAATATTTATCATTCCCAGTATAAAGTATTTATATATCCATCACCTCTCCACATACTACTTACATTCAGACTTACTATTACAAACATGAAAACCACATAGTTATGTTACATCCATGTCTCTTATATTCTATAAGAAGGAAGGTTTTTAGATTTAAATTAAAAACATTGGCATCGATGGGGTTAAATATAGACTTTGAACTGTTATGTAATTTAAAGGATTAAGTTGACGATACACTATATATGAACTGTTTTAGTTAGTACTAGGGGTTTAACATAAAATTAGCACTGATGAGTTAAGATTATGTGTAAACAAATATAGAAATAAAGGTGATAGGAATATTATGTGTAAAATATGAAAAAGAGACCTGGATATAACATAACTATGTGGTTTTCAGGTTTTTAATAGTAGGTCTAAATGTTAGTAGTATGTGGAATGATCATGGATATATAAATATAAATAGTCTCCTGACCTACCGCTATGTCCCTGACTCCTTTGCTGCCTGTCTCAACCTCCTGCCTGTCCCCAGCAACGAGTTTGCCTGCGATTTTGGTCTTGGCAGCCACAGCGGAGAAAGTCACGCCTGCGGAATGACCTGCTGGTACCACGCTGCAACAAATCCAACCTGTTTTGCGGCGAGTTCTGGTGAAAATGAAATACCACTTAAACTCCGGTCCCAGGTGTCGGCTTATGTCATTGTCCGCGGTGGTACAGAGGATCCACTACCACTGATCCTGACAATAAGTTTTTCCCTAAGGTCTGCTAAAAAGGAAATATTGAGCCCGATTAAGATTGGATAACGTTCCGGAGGTGTGATGTAGTGGGTATATCAAACCAAAAATATGTGTAGTTCTCTCTATAGTACGACAGGTAGTTTTCCCTAAGGTACACAAGAATAAGCCTGTGATTGGATAAAAGCATGTGGCATTTTAAAATACAGTGTAGTGTTTGTAGTGGAAAAATTAAAGTTAAGAATAGGGAAAACCTGAATAATAGTGTAAGAGGGAAAAGGAAGTGATGTCAACCATGCACCAGATGAAGCTAATGAGCGAAACCCTGGGATGGGTTTGAGTTTGGCTGACAAGCTGCATGCAGAGTTTTAAACTATTTTGCTGTTTTTAAACTTTGAAATTTTAAGTAGATAACAAAAAAGATAAGGAACCTTTTACATTATAGGCTACACTGTTTCCTTCTATGATTTACCTCTAGAGATTATTGTCATGCATGTATGTGGAGGATAATAAAGGAGAAAAATGCAAACGAAAAAAAGCCTGAATGGTGACCTGTTTTCTGGAAATTAATCCCCGTTGTCAACGGAAGAACCTGAATCTAAATCTTTTTCTTGACTGTGTTTATAGATCAAATTGTCGAGGCTTGTGAGCTTTTACCGCTAACATATTTCTTTGTAAGCAAAAAACAAATCTAAAAGTTATGTCTTGTGAAAACAGATGAGTGAAAAACAGGATCACAAATAAAAAAAAAACTTGGCCGTGAATGGGTTAATCTTTTGAATGTTTATCATATTTCAATGTTTGAGCTCACCAAACAAATGTAAATATAAGACATATAACACAAGTAATACAATATACTGTATATACTTGGGTATAAGCAAGGTTTTTTAGCACAATTTTTGTGCTGAAAAAGCTCCTCTTGGTTAGAACTCAAGCATATGAAAGTAATAAACTTATATACTTACCCTCTGGCGCTCCCTACAGCTCCTCTTCTCCTCCCAGATTATCACAGTTTCTCCCTGCAGTGTGGGCATAGGCACATCAAGGCACCGTGCCTGCACACACATTATGACACGCTACCTGCTGACATCATAATGTGTGCATGGGCAGAGGACATAGATGTGCCTTTCGGGGAGCAGCCACGATGGGCAGGGAAGACAAGAGGAGAATTTTATTGATGAGTGGGGGCCATTCTGGGCATTTAAATATTGAGTAGGGACAATACTGGGCATTTAATTAATTAATGGGGGGCCATGTTAGGCATTTAATAAATGAATGGGGGCCATGCTGGGCACTTATTTATTGATTGTCATTTAGAGTTGGTGCTATGCTGGGCATTTTATTAGTAAAGGGAGGTAATTGCTTGACATTTTGTTAATGAAGGGGGCTGCTGATGGACATTTTATTTAAGAGTAGTTGCTGCATTTCCCACCCTAGGATTATACTTGACTCAATAAATTTTCCCAATTTTTTGTTAAAATTAGGTACTTCGGCTTATACATGTATCAGCTTATACTTGAGTATATATGGTATATGAATGTTATTTCAGGTCCCTGTGAAAAAAGTGACTGCCCCTTAAACCCATTAACTGGTTGGGCCCTTATCAACAAAAACTGTAATCAAGCATTTGCGATCACCTCCAATGAGTCTTTTACAATGCTCAGGAGGAATTTTGGCCCAAACATTTTTGTAGAATTCACCCACATTGTAGGGTTTCTAGGGATGAAACACATTTTTAAGATCATGGCACAGCATCTCAATAGGATTAAGGTCAGGACTTGGACTAGGTCACTCCAAAGTCTTAATTTTCTTTTTCTTAAGCCATTCAGAAGTGGACTTGCTGTTGTGTTTTGCATAACCCAATTGCTGTGGAGCTTGAGGTCTAAAACAGATGTCCTAACCAGATCTCAGGATTTGTTAGTAGACAGCAGAATTCATAGTTTAATTTATAACAGCAAGTCTTCCAGGTCTCGAAGCAGCAAAACAGTCCAGACCATCACACTACCACCACTATGTTTTACTTCAGTATGATGTTCCTTTTATGAAATGCTGTGTCTCCTACGCCTGATGTAATTGGTCTTACATCTTCCAAAAACGTAAACTTTTTACAGAGTCTTCTCCCAAAAGTCTTGGGAATCATCAAGATGTTTTCTGGCAAATATAAGACATTCCTTGACTAAGACCTGCTGCGGTTGAAACGTGCATCGGGGTGCACGCCAGGTAATAGTATTTCATCCCTTTTGTCACATTATCTTTATGTCTGTTCTAATGGTACTGATTTGTTTATCACTGGTTGTGTTTTTGCTTCTGTGACTCTTACACTGATACTGTAGTATGTTTAAGCCATTTATTCGTGCTACACTAAAATCATTGTATCATCCAGCTTTTTTTAGAGATTGTTTCCTAATTTTTTGGCCACATTCATGGGCCTTCACTACCCCACATTATCTTCCTATATCATGTGTTTATAGGACCTATTGCCTGGCGTGCTTTATGTAACCTTTCTGAGATGAATCCAGTCTTTCTAATATATTTTACTGTTGTCAATTAATAAAGATTAATATTTTTCGTATTTTTATTGAAGCCTTGGTTTTCATTTCCTCTTCTTCTTTTTTTGGTATTTTCTGTAAATATAAGACAAGCCTTTATGTTTCTTTTTTCTCAGCTGTCTTTTTCAACACTTTTGCCCATTCACTTTCTTACAGTGGTGTCATGGTAGTGTAATGGTCTAGGGCTGCTTTCCTGCTTCAGGACCTGGAGGACTTGCCTGTTATAAAGGGAACTATGAATTTTGCTTACTACCAACAAATTCTATAGGAGAATGTCAGTCCATCTGTTGGTGAGCTCAAGCTGAAGCACACTTCGGCTATGTAACAAGACAATGATCCAAGACACAAAAGTAAGTCCACCCCTGAATAGCTTTAAAACAACAAAATTAAGACTTTGGAGTGGCCGAGTCAAGTCCTGACCTTAATCCGATTGAGATGCTGTGGAATAACCTTAAAAAAAGCTGTTCATTCTCAGAAACTTTCCAATGTTGGATTAATTACAACAACTCAGCAAAGATCAGTGGTTAAAATTTCTTCAGAGAATCTTAAAAGACTCATTGGCAGTTATCGCATATGCTTGATTGCAATTGTTGTGGCTAAGGGTGGCACAACCAGTTATTTGGTTTAGTGGGAAGTTTACTTTTTCACACAGACCCCAGTAGGTTTTGATAACTTTTTACCTTACTAATAGAGACCTTCATTCAAAAACTGAATTTTGTATTTACTTGTCTTTTTTGCCTAAAATTTACATTTGTTTGGTGATCTGAAACATTTAAAGAGGACCTGTCACCCAGAAATTAGGCACTAGGAGCTGCTTACTGATGTAAGCAGCTCCTAGTGCTAAAACAAACGCAGCAGTATTACAATGTTAGTGTTATTGGAAACCTCCAATAACGCTATCTAACACCGCTGTGGAGTACAATAGAAACGTCGGACCACTCTCAAAGTGGTCCGGCATATTCATGAGGAGACGGGATTAGCGGCGTTGACTTCCGCATGACGCGCGGCATTCACTGCTGAGCTATGGAGCGAGCGGGGCGGTCCAGGTTTGAGAGCAGTCCGGCGTTTGTAATGTACTCCGCAGCAGTGTTAGATGGTGTTATCAGAGGTTGCGGGTAACGCTGTCATTGTAACACTGCTGCGTTTGTGTTAGCACTAGGAGCTCCTTCTTTTGGTAAGCAGCTCCTGGTGCCGAATTTCTGGGTGACAGGTTAACTGTGACAAACATTCAACAGATTACGAAATCAGGAAGGGGACAAAAACTTTTTCCCACCACTGTAACTGTTTACAGACAGACCCTGGATAGTCTATACACCCCAGAGGGGTGAAAGTTGTATGGTAAAAAGTGAAGATCTTGTGAATCTTTGGAGTGTTGGTTAGAGTTTTATCTCTACACTGTGGCTTATAAATTACTTATAAATATCCTTACTGCAGGTACTTCTTTATCTAATGGGAAAGATTTATCAAGTTGTCTGTGCGAGAATTCTAGAGTCATTTCCACTAAAAAAAATGTTTTTTGCCACATTTATTAACCCGTTCAGGCCAATGCTATTTTAGAGTTTCAGAACCAACCCTGATTTTTCAAATCTGCCAAGTTATTAATTTATAATTTAATTTTAACTTAGCCAGACACTTTTTAGATTATTTTTGTGACAAGTACTACTTCACGTTAACAGTATATATTAGTTGATATCATTTACATTTTCTATTGGGTGAAAATTTAGTTTTCTGATTTCTACAAGTTATTTTCATCATACAGCCCACATAAGTTATTAATTAACATTTACTGTATGTCTCTTATTTTGGCATAGTTTTTGTATTAGTTTATTTTTTAAGGCATTTGAAAGCCTACAAATGGAACAGCAATTTTCCAAATTTTAGATTCAATTATTTTAGAAGCCACTTAAGTTTTGTAAGGGTTCAGAATGTTTTATTTATAGGAAACTCCCTACAAATCACCTCATTTTTTAACTGCCTCACTAAAACTATTGGATGGAAGATTTAAGGATTAGGGGACTTTCATTCCTTATCATCTGATCACTTGTTATGAGTAATATACTGCAATACTAATTATATACTAATACTAATTATATACTATTGCAGCATATTACAAAAGTAAGCTTAAGCAGATGCATAAGAAGAACTGTTAGATCATGCTGAAAGGCACTGAAGGAAGCCATGGATGCCATGGAAGCAATCACCACCAGGGGTGGATTAAGACTGCGATGGGCCTTGGTCTCTATGAATATAATATCCCTGACAAGTCTGGGATTCACTTCCAACATCTTGTCCCCGTGCTCCGTGCAACTACTTTTAACTTTCATATAAATTTCTTTTAAATCTTCATTTTTTTGTCACTCTAATGTATCTTAAATATCAAACACCTGATAATAAGAATTATACAATGCCAAAGCCATTCATGTGATATTATCTTTTCCTCCTCACCACATGTCTGCAATTTCAACTTTAACCACATTTGATTATTGTTACATGTATGTATCATATGCTTAATCTATGACCTAGGGCTATGATGAAACCAATGAGCACAAAACGCATTATTTGTATCAGATGCCAGAATCATATGTCTTTATATTTCAATATGTCATCTGCTGGAGACAGCAAATGGCATTAAGGATTTTTCTGTGACATGTGCAAGTGACTCAGAGTGATAGTAATCTTCTTACCCAAATAATGCATCAACTGTTACTATGCAACAGCTCAGGCAAAATGTGTCATATACAGCATCTTATAAGCTCAAATAAACAATCAGGCTTTCTATTATTTGTTCCTTTGATTTCATTACATGGTACCTTTTTGCAAAACACTAAGGAATATTATCTAAAGATTACATTTAACAGCCCTGACAGAGTTTCCTTTAAACATAAATGATTTGCTGAGAACGTACATTTTAATTGCAAACCAGTTATAGTCTCTATAGTACATAAAACCTACATTTTAAGAATGTTTTCACACCATAATGTCCACTTTCCTTTTCAGTGAAGTTACATAACCCTTGACTCATAGGTCATAAGCAAATCTCCAGGGAAACTGTACTGAAAGCGAAGAATTCTTAAAAGGTGCAGCTCAGTACTGAGGAATCTAAAGATGAAGATTGCATTGTTTTTGGCAAATCATGATTAAAATATTTCAATGTGACTTCATTTTTATGTAATCCGTGATGAGTCAACTTCAGCTATTTCCTTTGGACATTCTTTATATAATTTTGTATTTATAGCTAGAAACTTTATCTGTACAGATAGTGGCGCAAGTAGTATAACGGTTAGATGTGTTTGAAGACATGTTTGTTTTGGTTGATGAATACTGGCTGAAACCAGAAAGCTTTTTGTTATGCATGTGCTTCTGAAGTAAGATCCACAGTGGTCAGTCAATCACTGGGCCAGCATACATTGAAGAAGAGGTTGTATTCATTAATTAAGGGATATCATGGTTGTTGAATACTGTTTTGTAGGCTTGGACCCAGCTACAGGAATTTCGACATCAATGCTTAGAGATTAAAAACTCCATGTCTTTATTAACGGACCTTGGTCACGAATAAAACAAAACTTATTCCAGTGTAACAGTTTAAGATATGTACATCAGCGACGCGTTTCAAACTCACTATGCGTCCTTCCTCATGGCTGTATGATATACAAAAGACAAACTCACAGACTTAAAAAGAGGGAGGTGGGTTGCAATTAGATTATCATCACCTGTTGCATTGCTACACCCTTTCCTCCCCGTATGTTGTCCACATGCTTAAGGTTAAAACATAAACACATATAAATGTTTAAAAACAAGCATAGATACACATAATATCCACTACTCGGTTGCATTGTTGTAATTATAAGTATGATGTTCTAAACGATAAATACATAGATTAATTTCTCTACCGATGAAAAATACATTCCGAACCATATTAACATGTATAAAATAATAGGCCACCCTCTATTGATATAGAACGTATAGCATGGGCTTGATAAATTTATATAATATAATATAAGTGAATAACAAACCACTTGTTGCAATTGCAGTATCATTCGTGTGTGTGTACAGGGTTCTAATGGACCTAGTACGTTCTACGCGTCATGGGTATCCGGCAATTATTTTCTGCTGTCAGCTGAAAGCTAGACAACAGCGCATGCGTGGCAATCCTTTTCCCCGGGACCCAGTAATACGTACGAATGAATGGACCCAGTAATACATGCGAATGAACGGACTATGTCCTATTCGGAAACCAAAGGTAAAAATCAACAAAGACAACTGGACTTCGGTACCTCAATCATCATACATCTCATAGCAGGTACGATGTCCAAATAAGCACAACACTAAAAATTACAATATGACAGTTCGACTAAGCGGCAGCAGCCCCAATCTCTATATATCCATTGTTATATATAATATCCAAACGAACATAATAATTGGCATCCTAATGTGGCACTAAGAAAATATTTGAGGGCAATTTTGATATAGAAAAAAAGAGAGAAACAGTATCCTGGTTATAACTCTTAATAATGGAACATCATTTCATTTTTAAAATTAAGCCCCACAGGAAATCTAGTATTGAGATGGAATATCCAAAAGAATTCCCGATCTCTCAATAATCTTTATTTGTCTCCACCCCTGGTGTTCATACATATTTGTTCGATAGCATATACTTCTAAACTGTTAGTTTTACCATCGTGATGTTCAAAGGCATGTCTTGCCACATTAGAGACAGCCTTTGTTGACTGATCTGGGTTCGAATCTGTACATCTCTTTTTCAAATAATTAATATCGTTCAAATGTTCCAAAAATCGCTTTTTAAGCTGTCTAATGGTGCTACCAACATACATTTTGTTGCATAAGGTGCATTTGATCACATATACCACAAAAGTACTATTGCAGTTGACATATCCCTTTATATTAAAAGAGTGTGTATTTTCCGTATTCTCAAATGTGCGGGTGACCCTCGCATATCTGCAAGTTTTGCAAGGGTGACCCCCACACCTAAAAAAACCTTTCTGATGTAACCAAGACTCTGACTTATTGGAAGACATAAAATAGCTTGGTGAGATTCGATTCCCAATGGTAGTAGAACGTCTGGATACTATCTTGCACCCTTCATCTAAAATCTCCCGTAATTTCTCATCCTCCCACAAGATAGGTATACATTTTTGTACCAGTGTTTTAATTTGTGTAAACTGGTTACTATAATCTAACACCAAATATGGCGTATTGTTATTGGTATTCTTATTGTGATTTTTGGGGGATTTTTTAATTAACATTTCTTCCCTATTCTTCTGCTCAACAATTGTTTCAGCTCTGTCAAGTAACCCTCTGGAATAACCTCTTTTCCGCAGCCTTTGTCTGATTTCCGAGGCTTCTTTTCTATAATCCTCTATGTGGGTGCAATTTCTTTTAGATCTCATTAATTCTCCAACAGGGATAGCACGAATAGTGTGTTTTGGATGGGAACTACCAGCATGGAGTATAGTGTTACCCGCTGTGCTCTTTCTGTGTGTACTGGTTCTAACAATTTCACCCTCCTGTGCTTGTAACACTAAGTCCAAAAATACAACTTTATCTCTACATAATGAATGAGTGAATTTTAAGTTGATGGAATTATTATTGATGTAGGAGACAAATTCTGGCACGGCAGGCACACCCCCCGACCACACAATCAATATGTCGTCGATGTACCTGCCGTACCAGAAGATCATGGTTGTTCTATTCCTATCATATGTTAATGATGAGTTTTAACATTACCAAAGCTAATCTAGGCAGTGTTTTCCAGGAATCCTGGAAATCCCCTCAAGGGCCATGGCAGGTTTAAAGCAAAACTACCACCAGGAATATGATTTTTAGCTGGTGACAGATTGCAATATCCTATGCCATGCTGATTTTAAAAATGCCTTTGCCAGCATTCTGACAAGTGGTAGGGACATCTACCACCAGGATGAAGGATTTTAAACCCAACACGCTGACATACTATATACCCTGTGTACCCCTGTGACATGATCTGCTCTGCTTTAAGCTTCTTATGCCCTTGTTTTAAAGAAAAAAGGCTATAAAAATGTATGCAAATGATCCTGAGGGGCTTCTGTTTCTATTAACACATGTGGAGTCGCTAGCCACTCAGGCTCATTTTAATAATTTTCAAGCTTTCTTTTTTTTAAACAGGGCATACAAAGCTTAAAGAAGAGCATATCCTGGCAAAGGGGCACACAGCAGTATGTCAGTGTGCTTGGTTTACAATCCTTATCCTGGTGGTAGATGTCCTTTAAGTTGGGCCACTGATTGACTAAAGCAGATCCTCTAACCCCTAACAATTCTTGCCTAGATGGAAGGATGAAGAGAGCTATGCTATTTCTTTTGAACTTTTCAATTGCATTGGTTAAATTCTTTTAGGTACCTTCTCTTGTTTAACCCCTTAAGGGCACCTTTTTAATTTTTTTTTCCCTGCTCAAATTCCAAAAGACATTACTTTTTAATTTATTATCTGACATGGGCATATGAAGTCTCGTTTTTTTGCATTAAGATTTGTATTTTCCAATGGGTCAATTTTTATAGTAAAAATAGCATGATGATTCAAATGTACAGTATTAACACAGCGGAGCAGAGTAAAACAGCTGTTTTGCTACTTAAGTAAATAAACACTTTTTAAGGAAACCACATTTTCCTATGTGTCGCCATATTCTCAGAGCTGTAAAGTTTTTAATTCTAACTTAAAAGAGAATTATTAGAGCTTGTTTATTGTAGGGAAAGGAAACGGTTAGATAGGTACCATTATAGGGTACATTTGACTTTTTGATCACTTTCTATTACATATTTTTTGGAGGTAGGAAACACTAAAATTGCAATTTTCAATTAGTCTTTTATTTGTATTTTTATACCCCTGATGGTACAGGTATAATAGCTGCTTGGCCAAGGTCAGTATGGACGCAACAATACCAATTTTGTGTGTTGGGGTGTTATTTTTTTTTTTTTTTTTTGCACAAAATATAATTATATATAGTACTTCTGTACTGCAATGTGTTAGGCCTAAATGGCCATCATGGCAACTCCCTGACACCCTTGATCAGGATGTGGGAGTCCGGGGGAGTGACAGAGGGAAACATGTACCCTCTGTCTCTCTCTTTAGCTGCCGCGATCATACATGATCATGATAGTTAAGAGGTTAAACTGCCTGGCAAGGAGAGATCTCCCTGCCAGCAGAGACCAGGCTATATGTAACAGTCAGTGTGCCATCATGATCTGAAGACGAAATAGATTGCCCAAGTGTGTCAAGGGACTACTCAATTGAACAATCTATTTTGTCCTTTGTCCTTAACCAGTTAATGTCCGTAGAACAATAAACTGAAACGGATTATCCATTAATATAACATTTTATTTTCAATGGCCCATTTAGCTATATAAAAGAAGAAAAGATATACCTGACAAATCCCAGTTGTTTCCTTATAGTCACTTGTACTGTTAAAAGTAATTTATTTTAATAAGAAAAACTCATTTATTATATAGAGTCCTTCCAAACAGTGTGAACTTTTGCAAGTGTTTATTTATTTTCATGTTGATGATTATGGCTTACAGCCAAGGAAACCACAAAGTTTGTTATCTCAAAAAATTAGAATAGTATATGAGACCAACTGTAAACATTGATGAAGAAGTATGAACAGTAAATGCACTTAATACTTGGTCGGGGTTCCTTTGAATGAATGACTGCATCAATGCAGCATGGCATGGAGGCAATCAGCTGATGGCACTGCAGAGGGGTTAAGAATGCCCAGTATGCTTTGACAACAGCCTTCAGCTCGTCTGCATTGTTGGGTTTAGAGTCTCTCATCTTCATCGTGACAATAACCAAAGATTCTCTATGGGATTAAGGTCAGGCAAGATTTCTGTCTGATCAAGTACCGTGATTTTTTGGTTTTTAAACCAAGTATAGGTACCTTTCACAGCTTGGACAGGTGCCAAGTCCCGCTGGAAAATGAAAATTCCATCTCCAAAAATCTCGTCGGCAGAGGGAAGCATGAAGTGCTCTAAAATTTCCTTATAGACAGCTGTGCTGTCAAGCAGATACTGGGACAGACATTGTTTCTCCCACGCTGCAGTCTCACATCACTTGAGAAAGGAGTTTTTGACACTCCGAAACGCGTTGTGTTCCGAGACATCTAATAAATGTTTACCTTCATCCTATATGATGAGTTATTCCGAACCGATGTGTGTGCCGAAACTGACAGTATCCAACCCACTTCTCCAAGCAGATGACATGGCTCCCCAAACCACAACTGATTGTGGAAATTTCCCACTAGACCTCAAGCAGCTTGGATTGTGCCTCTCCACTCTAAACAAATAAAATACAAAATGTACTTTCATCTGAAAACAACACCTTCAACGATTGAGTAAAAATCCAGTTCTTTTTGTCCTTTGTCCAGGTAAGATGCTTCTGGAATTGTGTATTGGTCAGGAGTGGGTTGACACATGGAATGCAACACTTTCTAGCCCGTGTCATCGATATGTCTGTGTATGGTTGCTTTTATTACCACACTTTTTCCTTCTACTTCCAATTAATATTCTTTGATACAGAACTTTGTGAACCGTCAGTGTTTTTAGCAATGACTTTTTTTTGCTTTCCCTCCTTATGTATCATAGTATCATAGTATATAAGGCAGGAAAAAGAAGCAAGTCTATAAAGCCCAACCTTTAAGAAATAAATAAATGTTTTTTCCCCATAACCTGTGATATTTTTTCTCTCCAAAATGTCATCCAGGCCTCTCTTGAACATGTACATAGAGTCCGCCAAAACAACCTCCTGTGCCAGAGAGTTCCATAGTCTCACTCTTCTTACATTAAAGAACCTTTGTCTATGTTGATGGTAGTATTGCCTCTCCTCTAGGCATAGAGGATCCCCCCTTGTCCTGGTCACAGGTCTAGGTATAAAAAGAACTTTGGAGAGATCCTTGTCCTGCCCATTCAGGTATTTGTACATCGTAATGAGGTCTCCCCTCAGTTGTCTTTTTTCTAAACTGAATATTCCCAAATTTTGTAATCTGTCATTGTATTCTAGTCCCACATTCCCCTAATAATCTTGGTTGCTCTCCTCTGCACCCATTCCAGTTCTACTATGTCCTTTTATACACCGGTGACCAAAACTGTACACAATATTCCATGTGTGATCGGACCAAGTCAGAAGTCCTCTCCAGGATTATGTCACCAACTGAACCAGACTATGAGACCTTTTAAAACACTTAGTAAGTGGTTTGAGTTAATTATTCTAATTTTTTGAAGATTTCCTTGGCTGTAAGCCATAATAATCCACAGTTACATAAAACAACACTTGAAAAAGTTCACTCTGTTTGTAATGACTCTATATAATATAGGTGTTTCAATTTTTGAATTGAATTACTGAAAAAAATAACCTTTTGCTGTTATTTTGATATTTTAATTTATTGAGATGCAAAAGTAGTTTTACGTTTGACACATTTTGACTTATATTTACATTTGACACTTTGATTCAAACCATTTTGGCCACAAGATCAAGTCATATGCACACTTATGAGATGTGTTTTGTTTTCCAGTTATTTGCTTATTGAAGGAATGGTTTATCAGGAAGTTTCTGAGCAGACCAAAAATCTGGAGACATGAAGGAGGCTGGGAATCTGCAGTGTATGGATAAGCAGTACTAACCATGTTCTGTTTTTTGGTATTACAAAATACTCGTTAAAGGTGCATACCCAACTGACACCTATTCTATGTTTTTTTCTAAAATTTTATACAAACCTCTTGTAGTTAATTATTCATATAACCTACATTTTATATTAGTGGAAGATACAATTAGATACAGTTAGAGGTCAAAAAATCCTTTTATATGCCAAACAACCCATAAAAGGAAAAACTGTTTGCATGTAATTATGATTTGGGAACTGACAGTGTACTGAGAAAATTGTAGAGAGCTGAAGAGAAGGAGAACAAACTATTATGACTCTGTGGTGAAAGACAAAGTGGCTGCTAAATAGTAGACATTAAAATTCACTGACTTAGTGAATTTATTGGACTCATAACAGGTAAATCAGTCTTCAGAAATGATGATTTCAAAATATATGTGTATATGTAAAAGTAAAATGCTAAATTGAATTCTTGGGTCTTGAAAAGGAAAAGGCAAATAGCCTTTGTTAAAAAAAATATTAGCAAAGTGTATATAGTGTTTTCAATAGTTAAAAGAAAAATATTATATGATATTTACTAAAAAATGTTATGATATTTACTACCAAGTTTGCACTGGTCTTTCTCACATATGCATTGCACACATCAACTCCAGGGAAAAACAATTCCAAACTACTATTTCAAGCACATTGGGCATACATAATTGATTCAACATGACACGATTATTGTTCTTCTGAGAATCAATTATTTATATGTGATCAACACATTTAACTCCAACGGAGAGTTAGGTTGTACAAAAAAACAGATGCTAATGCATTGACTATCAAAACATTTTCAGGATAGGGAAATAAAAGAATCAAGCAAGCTAATGATTTAATATTATGAAACATATTCATTTTATTTTAATACAGGTTAATCGTGATAACTTATCAATTGTATCACAACCTGTGCAACAATAGTATAGATAGCTGCAGTGACTGAAAGGGGAACAAGAGTATGAGGAATAAGTGGAATGTGTACAATAATTTCTGACCCTGTACCTATGTGTGAAAGACTACAGTAATCTAGTGCAGATGCTGACCACGTCCAATTTCACCCTGATACTGCTCATATACTGCAGCTTCTCTAAAGACCAAAGAACAAAAACAAAGTCCAACACAGTAAATCGGTTGTGTACCGTAACTGTCTGGTAACCCTAATCACATTTTCCTTACAAAGTAAATTTTAATTGTGCAATAAAATTTAATTACTATGTTATTCACTCATCACAGAAAAACTTCAGCACTGTGGAAAATGTATTTTAAATCAAAAAAGTATGTTACAGATTTTGTAAACATTTACAAGGTTTGCTGGTATCCTTTAAACAATCATTTATTTAGGTCATAGCTTAAAGGGGTTGGCCACTTCAATAAATATCTTCCATATGTATGGTATGTATACGGCTGTATTCACACAAACATATCCCGGCTGGGCCGCAGTCCGGTGGGCATACGTTCTGCACGATGGAGAGGAGTGGTGACCCCTCCCCTCTCCATAGTGATGCAGTCCTATCTTTTCCCCGTGTACGGAGCGGTACGGTGCCACATGTGTGCGGCACCGTATCACTCCATGAGCACATTGCCGGCCTATGCGGGGCATATGTATGGCTGCAAGCTTGCGGCTTTACATACGTCTGCCTACAGTCGTGTGAATATAACCTACCTGTATCTGTACCTCTGTTGAAAGCTTCAGCCTTTCCTTCTTCTCATCTTGTTGTAATCTGCATATATACACAACTTCCTGTTTCTCATTTCTTCAGTCCGTCCTAATGGCGTCACTCACTGTGCCTCTTTCTCTCACAGTCTGTCTCTCTGATAGACACAAGGAGATAGAAGGGGGAGAGCAGGATGAGTCATAACTCTACTGCTTTAGCCCCTCCTAATCAGCAGTACTTAGATATGTAAACAAAGATCCACGTACAGTTTGAAGACAGCACTACAGTAAGTAGCAGGAATGCTGAATTATTTGATGAACATTCACCGATTATTATTAAGGCAGTAAAGGCATATGGGTAACCTATGTAAAAGAATGGCCAACCAATTTAAAGATTCCTTTGGATACAGGAGACATCAGATAGAATATAAGTGTAAAACAATGTTGCTAATTTTACATTTACAATAATAGGATAAGAGATATTAAACAGGAAGAAGAAAATGAATGAATGAGGAAAAAAACAGGAATTAGCCAATTCCCTCGGGGGTGCAAAAGGGCTAATTTGCATAATGTTAAAAACTAAATTTTGTCCAAAATGATAGATCTCAGGGAATCAGAAAATGTATATATGGAAAACTTATCAAGAATTCTCTTTTTACTTGTAGTTAGATTTAGAAGCTGGTAGACTCGCAATCTGTAAATCCAAGAAGAAGGAAATTAATCATAGGGTGAACATACAGTATCAAACCAATTAAATTATATAGCTTGTCAGATACAGCCAACTGCTTCTTGCTTCAACACAACAAATGAGCTTCTGCTTCATTCAATAAAAAAAGATTATAGGAAGGTGGGAAGTTTGGCATTTAGTGTACAGTAAAACCTTTCAGTATATATTTTAAAGAACCATAACATGTTATGCTTGTGTGGTGTTTTTAAGGGCCAGAAATGATTTGCTGGCATTGAAAAATTTAAAGCAAGTTTACTTGAAAAAATAATGTATCAAAATAGACAATAAAATGTGACTTCAATAAAGCCTAAGCTTTAGAGCTTTTAGGATAAATGCCAAATAGTTCAGGCTGCAAATTAACTGAGCACCTGGCACAATAGTCTTCTAGACAGAATACTGTAATCAATGGAACTGCAGAATTTAATTCACATTTTTATGGCTAAAAATTAATATTTATCTGAAATTAGGACAATTCATTTTATCACTCTAAAGAACATTCGATATACTTCAAGGAATCATTGAAAGGCAATTTTGTTTGTCATTCATTAGCAGTCTACATTAACCTAACGCCTCATTAGAGACATTTCTAGGTCACATAAGAGCTCAAGGTAAAACTCTCCTGGTGATAATGTTGTTTATATCATTTTGCATTCACTCTACAGTTCACAAATAATTCTAAAATAATAGCTTTGTGTAATTCTAAAAGGTAAAAATCTGCTCTAAAAAGACAAATAAGGTTTTGTCTTAAACCCCCTTATGAATCCTCTCCTGACTTTTGTAACATCCTTTGTTATGATTTATTCTTTGTCTATCCTATAAATGTTAAATGTGAAAATAATAGATGTAGGAGATTGTGATTGCAGGCAAAAACTACGCCTGGTCTGATTTGGTGTAGTTTTGAGTCAAAACTAGCTACAAATGTGAGCTGGTTTTTCAAAAGAACGCAGGAATGTAGGAACGCCCGGCGCCCACCCTCTCTATTGGCTACCGCCCCCCTCTACACCCCCTCTGCGCTCTTTCTATTATTTTAATCATAAATTCTTGCATTGCCAGAAAACTGGCAAAGAAGCAGTGATAACTCTCCCCCTATGCTTTAAAGAATATAATTATTTATGCTATATTTATGTTTTTCATAACTTTTTAAAATTATTCCCTTGGCTACAAAATTTACACAACAAGGGTGTGTGAAGACAAAGTTACTAAACAGACAATACTCAAAGTCCAATCAGAAGTCTTAGGCTCCTTCCACACTTGAAGGTGTGATGCGCTGAACTCGCATCACACTCGCAGTGAGTGCTGTCTGGATCTCATGTCTGAACGCTTGTGGAAGGGGCTTAACAGAGGCATCAAAATCAAAAATGTAATAGAGGTGTAAAAGATGCCATGTGGGAAGCGTCCAGATCAAGCAGTATTCTTGATCAGAATAACTTGTGATGCTCCTTAGGGTGGTTTCACATTGGCATTTTTTTTCACATCAGTGATTTTTCACTAAACCCATTTTGGCCTATGGACAAATACAGATTTGCTTTCTCTTCCTGGATTCAGTAATTTTTCACTGATTCCTTACTGACCCATTCTTTTCAACAGGTTTTTAATAGCTTTTTTTTAAAGCCTTACTTAGGATAGATTTAAGGGCACAATTTAATAGTTTCTGAATTTTGTGAAGTCAATATATAATGATTCCAGTCTTCATATAGTTTTCATATAGTTTCATTATTCTAAATTGCTGTGCTGTATGCTGACAAACAAAGGTTGTAGTCTGATATATTCATGAAAAGCATTAGCGCTGACAATCATAAGTTGAAGTCTTATGAGATGCTTTGGTTACTCCTTTGTAATACTGTCCACTGCTTGACAGATAACCTACTAGAATTCATTTACATTTCCAATGAGCGGCATTGGATTCCGAAATGTTTTTAAATGCAATTGAAGCACAATGAGACACATTTACTAAGAACAGTGCACACTACACTAAATGCAGTTTGCCTGTGTAGTGTGCAGGGTGCGTCAGATTCAGGATTTCTGGTGCTCGTTCTTCATGAATCTGGCGCCACTCGCACTGCCTTAATAGAGTGCACCAACTATTTTTTGGTGTACCTTTAACATAGGGCTTGCAACACACTTTTGTCAGACTTGTTAAATCTGGCGCACGGTCCGACTGAGCACCTCAGTGCCCCACAAAAGGGTCACGTGTGACACAATTTTGGTGCAGGCACTTCTTAAATACCAAGAAGTTTGTACCTAAAAGAACGCAATGCATCTCAGGAGAACATGAGAATCCATGGCACAAAGTATAAAATGGCACTGCAAATAACATTGATACATTTGGGACAAAATAAAACAGTAAAAAGAAACAGTTAAAAAGAAAAAAGTGCAATAAAAAAAAACTATTATAAATAGAATAAAAGTCCCCTGAAGTCACATCCCATGCAATAATCAAATAAAGCATAATAAAGTGAAAATCACCCCCAAAAAAACACAAGATATTGGGTATCACAATGTCTGTAACAACCCATACAATAAAATAAAATTGTCACTGAACCTGTACGGTGAAGGACGGAAAAAAAAAAAAAAACGCCAAAAAACTTCACAAAAATTATGAAATGTTCACATCTGACCTCATAGAAAAGCGCATAAAAAGTGATCAAAAAGTAACATTTACCCTGTCCCGCAAAAAATAAGCTCTAAAATAGCTCTGTAAACAAAAAAATATAAATGTTATGCCCATTGGTACATGGCGATGAAAAAACAAGCAAATTTTTCACAAAATAAGTTCTATATTCTGCAAAACAAGTTAACCATAAAAAAGATATATAAATGGGGTATCGCCGTAATCGTGATGACCCATAGAATGAAGATAATTCATTTTTTTATGATACGGTAAACGTCCGGAATGCTAAAAACCATAAACAAGAATGAATGATTTTTTTAAACACCACCAGAGTAAATAAAATCTGATTATTAGCTATTGAACCCCCCCCCGTAAATGATGTACCTGAAAAGTGAATCTCATCTACAAAAAAATAATCCTCATATGTCCAAATTAAAAAAAAAATAAACATTTTATAGCCTGTAAAATGTGACAATGCAGCTCTGCTCTGAATGGTGCTCCTCCCGTTCATGTCCCCATACTGCACTTAACCACCAAATATGGGCATCTTCATACTCAGGAGAAATTGGGTATCAAACTTTGTTGAGTTTTTCATCATTTAATACATTGTGACAGTTTTATTTTTGGCCAAAATTTATATATTATCTAAAAAAAATTACAGCTTGTAAATTACACCTCCATTTTGTTTTAACCCCTGTGAAGCATCTTAAGGGTTAACAGTTGATTTTTCACACATTGAGGGGTGTAGTTTCTAAAATGGCATGATTTATTGGGGTTTACTGCTATTTGGTCCTCTCAAAGTCACTTAAAGCTGAGCAGGTGTCTCTAAATAAGGTTTTTGGTAATTTTCATAAAAACTTGAAAAATTGCACCCACAATTCTAAACCTCCTAACAACCTAAAAAAGAAAGAGGATGCATAAAACCTCATGTCGATATAAAGCAAACATTTGGGAAATCATAGTTATTAGCAACAGTGTAGAAAGAAGTCTGGCGGACAGAGTCCATATACTGACATATACTGTAGTGGAGATCAGAGGAGGATCATAAAACAGGAGACAGCAAATATAGCCTGACTTGGACTTACAGGAATACCCAAGCTCATTCCTGTCATTGAGTCCTAGAGGTCCCAGTGTCCCAAATTTCATAATATATCTGCTCTCACGCTGCAATAGGAGTTGCATATGGTACCGTCCTGCAGCGGGATAGTCCACCCATTCGATCCCAGAGAATTTTAAAATCTCCGGATCACCCCCATGCTCCTTAAATATGTGTTCTACAAGACTACCCTTAGTAACTGACCTTTGCTGTTCCCTAAAGCAGTAAAAAATTTTCTGATTGTTTTACTGATATAGAACCTCCCGCAAGGGCAGTAAATCACATATACCACAAAGTCCGAATGACAAGTCATAAAAGATCTAACCGAATGCCAAAATTGATGACCTTCAGTTAGCCATTCAAAGTACTATTATTACAGTTAGTCCAGAAAAAGAGTACACTCACATTTCCCTTGGCAGGTCTGGATGTCGGGGTTCTCCAAAGCAGGTGCTGCAACGGCGTCTGGCAAGTAGAGTAATCCAAGGAAAAAACTGTGGTAGCCGGAGCACGTGTTATAAATTCAAAACATCGCTTTATTACATATCCATTTAAAAAGCACAAATTAAGTGCATGGACGGTGCAGGTTACAGAGGCAAAAAAACCTATGCGTTTCAGCTCACTACGGAGCCTTAATCATGGTATGCACTGCAACATTAAAAACAAACCTTTAAACCCTAAGGTACACCTGAACAATTAGTGGCTGCCAACATCACATCCGGCAACATAGGCGTCGACACAACAGTTAACTTGTATAAAGTTTACAAAAATGTAGACATAAATATATAGAAGATATATCAAAGATACATACACTTATCCTCATAAGAGTTGTTAGTAAATATATGACAGGTCATCCGGCAACATAGGCGTCGACACAACAGTTAACTTGTATAAAGTTTACAAAAATTGTAGACATAAATATATAGAAGATATATCAAAGATACATACACTTGTCCTCATAAGAGTTGTTAGTAAATATATGACAGGTCATTCTTAAAATTCATGCCATGCGGATACCTGGAATTTAGTGCGAGGATCCAAAAAGCCTCCCTCCTGAGGAGGAGTTTTCTCCAATTACCTCCCCTTAAGGGTCGATTAACATGTTCAATGCCAAAGAAGGAGAAACCACAAAGGTTCTTATTGTGTGTCTCTATAAAGTGTTTGGCAGCTCCTGAGGCATTGACGTCTCCATTCTTTATGCTAGTTAAATGTTGAGCTATCCTTGTTTTTAACTTCTGTATTGTGCATCCAACATAAATAATGGAACAACATGTGCAACGAATGATGTACACCACGTATTGTGTGTTGCAGTTGATGAAGGTTTTTATCTTTCTACTGGCACCCGTGTCAGTTGTGAATTCTACTGTTTTGTTGGCTGCAAAAACACAAACATTACATCTATTACCTCCACATTTAAAAAAACCTGTCATCGACAGCCAACTGTGGGGTTTAACATTCATATTGGGGACACTAGGCGACAAAATGTTGCCAAGCGTTTTACCACGCTTGGCGACACTTCTGTGGCCATTCCTCATAATCTCACACAAGACATTATCTTGATTCAATACCGGAACATATTTCCGAATAATGTTTTTGATACTGTTGAATTGTGTGCTGTACGGAGTACTAAAGGTAGGTATATACGTAGCAACCGACTCAGAAATAGGATTGTTCTTTCTCTCCAGTAAATTTTTCCTATTTATTTTTCCAGCTTTTTCTCTAGCATTTTCTAACAAGGATGGGGAGTACCCTCTCTTTCTAAGTTTGTTTTCGATATTAAATGATTGTGCACGAAATTCCGCATCGGTGGAGCAAATGCGCCGTGCTCGTAAAAATTCACCGTACGGAATTGCGTGCACAGTGTGTGGTGGATGACTGCTAGATGCCGACAAAATGGAGTTGCCTGCTAATGGTTTCGAAAACATAGTGGTAACAACAGTTCCTTTATTTGGTATGCTTCTTAAATTTATATCCAAAAAGTGTATAGCTGTAGAGGGTGTTTCAGATGTAAATTTTAGATTGAAGTCATTCTCATTGATGTACATGACAAAATCCGAAAAAGATATTGCATCACCCTGCCATACCATCAGTATGTCATCCACATACCTTCCATAAAAAATAATATTTCGTAAAAAAGGGTTACAAGTGGAAAAAATGGTTCTCTCTTCCCACCATGCCACAAAAAGTATGGCTAGTGATGGGGAGAATTTTGAGCCCATTGGGGCACCACAAATTTTTAAAAAATACTCTCCATTAAACATAAAAAAATTGTAAAAAGTAAATATTCAACACAGGAAAGTAAAAACATTTTTAAATCAGAATCAAATAGACTATATCTGTTGAGGTGGTAATGGATGGCCTTGATGGCCAGGGTATGGGGGATACATGAATATAAATTGACAACATCGCAGGTACCAAATAAAAATGACTTCTTCCATTTGAAATCATCAAACGTGCGTAATACATCTGAACTGTCCTTAAGAAACCCTGGAGTTCTCACTACAAGAGGTTGTAGGTGCGAATCAACCCAGGCACTGAGCCGCTCGTTGAGAGACCCAATGCCTGAGATGATTGGACGGAGGGGAGGCGGAAAAATGTTTTTATGAGTTTTTGGGAGGCCATGAAATACAGGCATGCTGGAATTCTCAATGACCAGATACTTGGCTGTTTTGGCATCCAAAACTCCCAAAGCTAAGCCATCATTAACAAGTTGGTTTAAGGTAACCAGGGTGGAGGGCGTAGGGTCTGACCGTAATCTGACATATGTATTCGGGTCGTATAAAATATCTCTTGCCAATTGTATGTATAATCCAGAATCAAATACCACAACCGAGCCCCCCTTATCTGACTTGCGAACTATGAGATGAGTGTTATCTTTTAGTGTATGCATAGCTCTAAATTGTGCACCATTGAGATTATATTTATTCGTGTTTCTGGCCGACTGTGTAGTTTTATTTAAAGTATGCAATTCTCTTTCTACAAGTGTTTGAAACACGTCAAGCGCAGGTACCCTAGATTTTATGGGGTAAAACTCATTATTAGTCATGGCATACTTGACATTAGAAATGTCAACCGTTGGAATGTCTGTAAATTCACTGAGCTCATGTAGGTCCAGAATGGCATTCTGTTCGTGAAACAGGAGGTCAGTGAATTCATTATCCACCTGGGGAGTAGAAAGAGCATTAGTCATGGAGCAAGCATACGTTTCAGAAACAGGATCAACGATAAAGAAATGTCTTTTGACAGTGAGCGTCCTCACAAATCGATTCACATCAAGTAAGGTTTGAAAAATATCAAAATTCTGAGATGGCACGTAATTCAGACCTTTTGCCAAAACAGATAGTTGGTCTTCTGATAGAATCGTGGGAGACAGTATAATGACATTGTCAAATAATTCAAGTTTATTATCTATTTCTTGGTTTTGCGAGTTGTATATCTCCTTTCTGTTGCCTCTTCGTCTGTTTCGCTTGCCCCGTTTTTTGATGGGTTATTGGGAAGAGTTTTACTCTTGATGTATCTTCTTTTGTTACCCGGTGGATTTTTGGCATTATTCGCTTGAGTGTCAGACGTTTCGCCTTCAGAAGACGTAAAATTTACTTTTCTTTGGGTATCCGAAGCATCTGAAGCTTGTGAGTCGTATCTTTTTTTCAAGATGGATTTGATGTTTTTATAATTTTTGGGACGGTTTATTTTCCAATCATAAATTTGATTTTTGGCATAATCTTCCACGTCCCTTGCATATTTCCTTTTCTTTGTTGTAGTTATATCTTCTTCTGTCGTGTCCAGATCTTTCTGTATCTTGGAACGTAGTTGTATATAATCCAGATCATCTTTAAACATTATTAGTTGTTCCTCCACAGCTGAGATTTGTTCCTTTAGATCTATTAATTTTTTCTCTTCATAAGAGACAATGAGTTGCATTAGTTCACTCGAACATTTGGATAGGATGTCATTCCATTTTTGCTGAAATTCATCACAAAAAATAGTAGTGGGAGTCTTGTAGATCCTTAAACCTCTGGGGACGAGGTCCTTTTCAAGGTAGGATCTAAGGGTGTTGTGGTCCCACCATACACGGAGTTCTTGTTTTGATAATTTCTCCCATTGATGCAAATGTTCTTTATAGTTAGTTGGAAGGGAAGTTGTATTGTCTGGATTCTGTCCAAAAATAGAGGCTAGTTTCTGTAGCCTTTGTTCATAAGCCATAGCTGCGTTAGTTGCAGATGTGACAGGAGAGCAAATTGAAGTAATGAAAAAAATGGATAAAATATGTAGGAATTATCCAAAAAATGGAGAGCCACCGTTGTGTTCGAATCCTGTTTACGGGCATACAATAGTCTAATTTTAACTGGATGTCAATGACTATGGGCCCATATAGGAGACAGTATATAACACAGAGGACATAAAAACCTTTAGTAGACCGCCCAATGTATGTGTGGGATAGTGAGGAAACAGAAGCTGCCAGTGCTTCAATACAAACAGTCCAGAAAAAGAGTACACTCACATTTCCCTTGGCAGGTCTGGATGTCGGGGTTCTCCAAAGCAGGTGCTGCAACGGCGTCTGGCAAGTAGAGTAATCCAAGGAAAAAACTGTGGTAGCCGGAGCACGTGTTATAAATTCAAAACATCGCTTTATTACATATCCATTTAAAAAGCACAAATTAAGTGCATGGACGGTGCAGGTTACAGAGGCAAAAAAACCTACGCGTTTCAGCTCACTACGGAGCCTTAATCATGGTATGCACTGCAACATTAAAAACAAACCTTTAAACCCTAAGGTACACCTGAACAATTAGTGGCTGCCAACATCACATCCGGCAACATAGGCGTCGACACAACAGTTAACTTGTATAAAGTTTACACAAGTTAACTTGTATAAAGTTTACAAAAATGTAGACATAAATATATAGAAGATATATCAAAGATACATACACTTATCCTCATAAGAGTTGTTAGTAAATATATGACAGGTCATCCGGCAGCATAGGCGTCGACACAACAGTTAACTTGTATAAAGTTTACAAAAGTTAACTTGTATAAAGTTTACAAAAAATGTAGACATAAATATATAGAAGATATATCAAAGATACATACACTTGTCCTCATAAGAGTTATTAGTAAATATATGACAGGTCATCCGGCAACATAGGCGTCGACACAACAGTTAACTTGTATAAAGTTTACAAAAGTTAACTTGTATAAAGTTTACAAAAATGTAGACATAAATATATAGACGATATATCAAAGATACATACACTTATCCTCATAAGAGTTGTTAGTAAATATATGACAGGTCATCCGGCAACATAGGCGTCGACACAACAGTTAACTTGTATAAAGTTTACGAAAGTTAACTTGTATAAAGTTTACAAAAATTGTAGACATAAATATATAGAAGATATATCAAAGATACATACACTTGTCCTCATAAGAGTTGTTAGTAAATATATGACAGGTCATTCTTAAAATTCATGCCATGCGGATACCTGGAATTTAGTGCGAGGATCCAAAAAGCCTCCCTCCTGAGGAGGAGTTTTCTCCAATTACCTCCCCTTAAGGGTCGATTAACATGTTCAATGCCAAAGAAGGAGAAACCACAAAGGTTCTTATTGTGTGTCTCTATTATTACAGTTACCACACCTATGGTTCCCATAGGGGCACATCCCTGGAGCCAAGTAGCACCCATGGGTGTGAACCTACTGTGTACTAATTTATCCCTAATTTTCATACTCCTCCTGAAGGAAACTAAGGGTCTGCTAGACGCAATAGGTGCCAGGTCTGGATCCTGTCCCAAGATGTGCCCGTTTTTTTGAATAGCTGAGCATATTACATTCTCACAGGGACTATACTCAAAAGAAAATGCAAACATGATCTCCCAGCCCTTTCTCCCCCTATCCTTTTGCTCTTGTTTTTTAGCAGTTCCTTACGCGGTATGTTCATGGCCTTCCACTATGCAGTGTCCAACAGACTAGATGGATAATCCAGCAGTCTACATTTGAACTCGTCCACCTGCGACAAGAATTGGTCCTCGTCACTATTGATCTTTCTTCGGCGTTAAAACTGGCTGTAGGGGAGGCTACTTTTAGTGTGTTCTGGGTGGAAGTGGAAGCTCCTATAATGCAATATGGAATTAGTAGCTGTGGGCTTACGAAAGGCTGTGGTACGTAGATTACCTCCTGACTCTGTTACCAGTACATCCAAAAACTCTAGGTTTTTGTCACCAAAAACTGCTGTGAACCGGATATTCATATAGTCCATTGTGTTTAAATGCTGCACGAACTACATGAAGTCAGACAGGGAGCCCTCCCAAACCAAAAAGACATCATCCACATATCGATGATATGCCTTCACGTTCGATGCATATGGGTTGCCCAAAGTGAAAATGTAACGGCTCTCAAAGCATGCCAAAAAATGTTTGCAAATGTGCAGGCCACCGGAGTGCCCAACGCTGTACCGGTCTTTTGGACAAATCAATTTCCATCGAACATGAAGGCATTGTACGAGAGCACCAATCTGAGGCCCTCACACACAAAATTGATGTACTTCTCACTCCGTTGAGCATTGGTTAGTACCTCCCTGACACATTCAACCCCCAGATCCTAAGGGATGCATGTAAATAGGCTTTCTATGTCTACCGGGGTAAGGCAATAAGCCTCCGGCAACTCTAGATCCTCAAGGATTTTTAAGAAAGCATTTGTATCTTTTAGATACAAGGGCATATCTGCCAAAAGTGGGCAGAGCAGCCAGTCCAAATATTGTGACAGGGGTTCAAACAATGAACCAACCCCTGCCACAATAGGACGGCCAGGTGGATTATCCAAAGTTTTGTGCACCTTGGGGAGGAGGTACCAACATGGGTAACATGGACTGAGGGGGAACAGTTTGTTTGCCGTTCTATCCGATATTTTGTTGTACTCCCCATTGTAAAAATGTAAGTCAGTCCTGGTATTTATGGGTTGGGTTACTCTTCAATAGGATATATGCTGAGGTATCCTGCAACTGATCCATAGCCTCTTTTTTGTATGCGGCCCTGGTCATAATGACCACATTGCCCTCCTTGTTGACAGGCTTCACCACAATGTCAGTACGGGAACTAAGATAGTCAAGAGCCCGTATTTCGTCTTTAGTGAGATTGGTAGGTACTACAGTGTAGATCAATGCTCGAACTTCCTCAATGACATAAAGACCTTGATAGGTGAGCCCAACGGCAAGGGGGGAGGACAGAAGGTAGAGGGTATGCCTCCCTTAAATTCGACAATTTCAAGGTGTGCATCAGTGCACCATTCAGCTATGGTGCACTCTTCTCCAATCTGCAACAGTAAATTAATATCTGTTAACTTGCAAATCAGGGTAGATATCCGAAGGGAGGGGGGGAAGGGGAAGGTAACGAGAGGGAGGAAGGGGAGGGGAAGACGAAGGGTCCATACTCTGGGATGGGTGGTTAGTCTCATTCCTAGGATATAAATGTGTTACCTTCTTCCCGTTCAACGCCATGAGACATGTTTTCTCTTCCGGCCATACCATTTTCCCCTTCCTTCTTTTCCCTCGCCCCCTCAGGATCTTACGTCTAAAGGGATCAGTGATTCCAAAGTTGGATTCCTTCCCTTTATCGAAGAAGAAGCAGCCCCTGCATCAGGGCCATATCGCTCTTTTTCACTTGAAGCTCCTACCCCAGGCTGATCCTCAGATGTGCTTGAATCCGATTCGGTGGTCCAGTATCTTACGATTCTGTTGACCTCTGTTTTTTCTTCTTCTTGGGGTTGTGATGTTCCAACTAAATATCTTATCCTGGTCGAAATCTGCTTTATCCCATAGGAATTTATCTCTCTTTTTTTCTTTCACCTCAATCTGGATGAGACTTTTTTCTCTAACTTCTTTGAAAAACTCTGCCATGCAGCGTCAGACATCCTCGTTCTCAATTCGGTTTTAGCCTTGCACAGTTCAAGTTATTTTAGCATACTCAACTTTATTTCTCCTCAAAACAAGGTACATAATGCTCAGAGAGTGTTGGAGATGCAATTCCTTCCACTCTTTCATAAATTCTGTGTCCTCCTTGTAATGTGTGGCTTCCTTGAATACCCTTAGGCCCCGAGGGAAGCTATTGTTATCTCTTTATGATCGCAGAGAGTGGTTCATCCAGAAGAGACAGATTTCTTTAGTAGTTATTCGGTGCTCTAGTGCCTTTGTACTCAGCATAAGTAAAGGGTCCTTTTGATTACACTGATTAAAAAAGTTGTCTGCATCTCCCCTACCTGCATGTAAATTAGATTCACTGTTGTCCGTGACCTCATTGGTCTTCATGTTCACAACACAGCAAGTCCTACATCAAGCTGGGGACCAAGGTTCACGATAGAGGACTAGTGTTGGAGCTCGGTCAGATGACACAATGATCCATAATAAGCATATAGAGAAAAAGTGACGTAACTCTACCCTTAGTAGAAAAACAGGAATGTCCTTTATTACAAGCGGATAAACATGCATATGCAGGGGGGAGTAAACCTTGGCAACAGGGCCATTTCGCGCTTAGTAGCACTTTCTCAAGCCGATGGTGCCCAGACTTATAACAATGTATCCTACAAACTGCAACAATACATAACAACAATCCACAAAAACAGCGGTGTACAGCAGTGCAGTAGTGAAAATCGATACATGCAAACAGGTAAGTATTTAAAAGCAAGACAGGAGGACAACAGATCCCAGGGGGTACAAGACGTGCTCAGATCGGCACATTTGGGAAATGTTAGTTATAAAGTTTCTTGGGTGTTAAGACTATCTGCATGAAAAGCAGAAAATTGTGAATTTTGAAAATTAATAATTTTTAGAAATTTTTGCCAAATTTCAATTTAACATATCATCAAATTTATTCTATTACTTTGAAGTACAATGTGTGGCAAGAAAACATTGTCAAAATCCCCTGGATATGTTTAACCATTAGATATGTATAAGCTATTATAATGACACAGGGTAAATTTAAAAAATCAGGCCTGGTCTTAAGGCCCTAAAATGACTTAGACACAAAAGGGTTAATCATTGAGCTCCATTTTTCTGATTCTCCTCAAATGCAAATAACTTGCTATCAGTTCTTCAGATTCTTATTGTATCAACACATACAGGCATTTGGATATGTATATAGTAGTTTATCAGTTTGAATGGAATCATATATTTAGAAATCCTTGAAATAACATGCAATGAAATGATTATGGCACCTTCATAGCACAAAGGGTCTATCATTATTCTGGAGCGCTGTATATTAACAGAAAGCAGCAGAGCCTTGCATTGTAGATTAGGCAAAAGTGCACAGCTGTGACAAAATTGAATCTGAAGTTCAAAGTTGTTTTGTACTGCAATTTAACAGCATGGGAGCAATATCGTAACCTGAGAATGCCAGCCTTTTACCAGTAAATAAATATTTACAGACTTATGCAATCATTAACTTGAAGGCATTAAAAATGAGGATATTTATACAAAGACAGTTTCTAGCAACGATATGATTCTTACGCAGTAAAGCTTATATGCAGAATTAAAGGGAACTTTCTATGTAATAATTACAATTGATTCTGTGGAGTTTTAAACAGGTTTGATCTGAGATGCATCATTTCCCAGAAAATGTACTGTATACCAATACTGTATAACAAACAAATATAAACATGATAATTAGAGACAGGAGAAATTTGGTTAGACCTGATTCAACGAGTTTTTTGAAAAAATTTGAGTCGACCCGAATCGAATCATGACGAATCACGTAAAAAACAGGTATTTCCATGCTCAAATATGCATAGGGAGCGTGGTTTGGTCTTCAAACAATGCTGTGTTTTAGTATGACACACACATGACAGCTGCCGCTCTTAGAATTGCTTTACTCTTCAATTCCATGGGCACTTACAGAGGCCAACTTCACCAAATAAGTGAAGCGGGAACGCAGCCTGACAAGGTAACGTCTGTGCCAGCTCTAAAGGACTGAGCTGAGGGCCAAGATCCCACTATAACATCAAAGAGTGCACTCTTTTTACACTGACATCAGATGATTCCATAGATTACGACGGAACCTGTTCTGTTAAACGCGGATACATGTAGAAACCCCCAAAAGGAGTGTATAGGGTGTCGGCACTAATTTTGCATTGGCTTCACTGATCATTTTGCCCTTCTTTTCATCCATCAGTGTCCACTTTCAATCAGTCAATAATCCATCAGTATTGCTAAAGCCAAAAGCAAACAGGAGTGGATGCAAAACAGAGATGACCAGTAAATGGGATATTTTCATGTCCTCTGTGTTCTGTATCCACTCCTGCTTCTGGATATCAATCCTGAGGCTTTTCATTCCTTCTGACAGATAAAATGAAGGGGAAAACCAAACATAGTGGCAATGTCATAGAGTAGTGGAGGGTGAAAACAGCATTATGGAAATTACAGGGTGTTCCGGGGTAACAGTGGTCAGTTGGCAGCAGCATGAGTAGGCCGCAGAGTGGCACAATGATATAGTGTGGAGGTTGCAGCAGCAGCAGGAGCCCACAGAGTGGCAAAATGACAGAGTGTGGAGGTTGCAGCAACATGGTAAGCCACAGACTGGCACAATGATGGAGTGCGGAGGTGGAATCAGCAGCAGATGCCTACAAAGTGGCACAATGACATAGTGTGAAGGTGGCAGAAACATGGTAAACCACTGAGTGGCACAATGATAGAGTGTGGAGGCGGCGTCAGCAGCAGGAGCCCAAAGAGTGGCACAATGACAGATTGTAGAGGTGGCAGACAATTCCAGTCCCTGGTGAAGATGGTGGGAGGCAGATGGAGCAACTGGCAGCAGATGCGTGGCATCAGGCAGGTGGCAGCATCAGAATAGTGGCTGAGGCAGGTAGTTAGAATCCAGACTCATTTAATGGCTGATCTAATCTGATGCATAAGGCATTGGTGTGTTGAAATCCTGGTCGATTCAAGCCTGATTCATCTTGACAAAGGTCAGTCTCTCCACATTATGAGTGGACAAGCTGCTTCTCCTTGGGATAACAATGGCCCCCGCCGCACTGAACACCCGCTCTAATACCACACTTTTGGCCAGGCAGGACAGCTTCTCTACTGCAAACTCTGCAAGTTGCATCAAGTTTGGCTGCCCAGTAGTTCAGGGGATCCTCTACCTGGGGAGGTAAATGTAGGTCACCACCTGCTGTTGCAGGGTCTGCTCCATGTCCTGCTGCTGCCTGTGGTGGCTACCCTCATCACTAGGCGGGTGAAGGAAATTGCTCATTAAGGACTCCAGACTTAAGCTGCTGCTGATGGAGCTGCTACTGCTTCTCCCTCCTACCCCCCATCTCCCCACAGCAGCCGTGGCAGTAGTACATGAGCGATCACTGCCAGGAATCTCCCATTGTCTGTCACCATGGTTCAGATTTTCAGTTGTCGAGGGCAAAGCCACAGATTGATTTCTTCTTGCATAACACAGAGCAGTTCCTCCCCTGTGTGACTTCATTCGCCCAGGCAAACCAGGTGTACAACTGCATGGCACCGCTGTGCCCTGCACATGTGGTATGATAGAGCAGCACTTAGACTTGTGGAGGCTGAGGTGGTGGTGGAGAAGGAGGAGGCGGACACTGGCGCAGGAGCAGCAGTTTGACAACGTGGAGTAGAAAGTGGTGTCTCTTGTTCAAGTTGTTGGTGTGGCTGGGCGGGAAGCACATTCACCCAGTGGCCCGTAAAGGACATGTACAGGCCCTGACCATAGTTACAGCTCCACACATCTGTGCTGCCTTGCACCTTGGAAAAAAATGATAATCTCAAGGACTAGCCCATCTTCTGTTCTACATATTTGTGAAGGGCTCTCACTGCCTTTTTGGGGAACAAATTTTGGCATGGAAGTCTTCACCTCAGTTCGGCACAAGCCACTAGTTCTCTGAAGGGTTCTGAGTCCACGACTTGGAAAGGGAGGGACTGCAGTACCAACAATT